>NC_044006.1:25324254-25627944 GCF_900496995.4 Aquila chrysaetos chrysaetos
CAGTACAAAAATCCCGTGTTTTGTGGTCATCTTCTCTCCTCAAAAATAATTTTCCTTTTTATTAAAAGTGTTGGATTCTTGCCTGTGAGAACATATTTTATTACTGTTGTTCAAGCTGAGTGAATATCTGGAAACATAGCTTTTAGATTATCAGGTACAATAGTAATATTTCCCTATCTCCACTATTTACCTGTTAGTTTAAAGTTCATATAGAAACTGGTGAGAACATCTAATGCAGAGCCATTAAGATTGCTTTGCTTGTATTTATGTAACTTAGTTCAGTAACAGGCATAAACCATCTTACGTGTTTATAGCATGGGCTCATGGCTTTTTCACAACATCAGTTTTAGATTGACACTGGTTAGAATATTTAAACTTTCTAGTACGGACAAAGCTTGCTATAAGAAACAGCCCCAGTATCCTCCTTAATGCAATATGTATATGGTGAGATGTAGTTTGTGAAGTGTATCTCAGTTGGAAAGTATTACCTTTACCAGCATTTCAGAATTGCAATCTCCGCTGTCTTGCGCCGCTGTTGGAAGAAAAGAACATTTTGAGATATTGGATATGTTTCAGACTACTAACTGTGAAGAATTTTCCTTTGTGTGTTTCTATTCCATTTCCCCCCCCTACCTAGCAAATGCTACCTGACACTCAACTGCTGAGAGGACAGTGAGGTTAATTAAATAAATATACTCAGCCCATTTTACTGACAGTTTTTCATGCTGAGTTTTCTCTAACTTTACATCATGGTCCCTGAATCATCCTGACTTCTGGAGACCAACGTAGTGGCCTACAGAGGAAATTCTCAAGCTAAAAATCACTGGAAAAATCAAAATGTGTCTGAGAATGAAAGATTTTGAGAAACAAGCAAAGTTTTTCTCAGAGGTCTACAGAGAACATTTATCTGGTGTGATAGCTCATAACCAAGGCCAATAATCAAGAGACCAGTTTCTACAGAAGTATGCAAGAACCTCTAATCAAGAAAAGGATTTTTTTCTAATCCTCCTTAACTTTTTGTTGTTGTATAAAAAAATGATCCTCTGTGCAAGATTATTACCCACATAAATGCCACATCAGTATTTTACCCCTGATATACTGTGGCAAGAATTTGCACAACTTACCAATGCCTGAAATAAAATATGGTTTGTTTCAATATCTTGATTGCCTTTCATTACTGCTAAAGCTCACCTCTTATCTTAATATGTTTAAGAGTAAGTAGGGTCCCAAACTGACTTCCTCTGTGCTATAATTTTGCATCCCTCTCTTATAACTCCATCTCTTCATCTCCTCTTTTATCTAAACAGGCCTGTCTTTTCCACAAATCTTTTACTTTCCCTATCTGTGTTGTTTTGTTTTGTTTTTATTCAGACATGACAGATGAATTCCAAGTTCCTTTTGAGGAACAGGCTTAACTTATATGTTGCCATGAAACATGTTCATTTCCATTTTTTATAGATCCTAATGATTCACCCACGTGTTTAGTTCCTTGCCGTCGATGGAGTAGGCACTTCCACTGAGTTATCCACCGCATTGCTTAGGTTTCCTATTTTGCTACATGCATTTTTTTCATCAAACAGTATATGTATGATTCCTTTTGGCTTCCACTGGGTCATCCTGTCTGCATTGGTAGGCTATTCATAGGGCAATAATCAAATAGGTCACTGTGAAGACATAATTTGGATTTTTCTGTGATTTTAACTTTTGACATGGCCAGGCTTTGAAGTCTTATACCAGGCACAGTATCTCCTTCTTGGTTTGCTCAGTCTTGCTCAGACTATGACCCCAGCCAATGGACTGCTCACCTGGTACACCTGAGCATCAGTAAGGATGCTTACCCTTGGTCTGTCTTCCTCGCTTGCTGCTCCAAAAATCTAGCGAGATAAAAACAAATGAGGTGAAGTAATTAACTCACCTTACTGAGCACGAATGAGGAGGAATTGTAAGTCCAACTGGTAAGTTCACCACCATTGTCAGTACGTCTGAAACTTGGCCAGAGGGGTACACCTGAGTCCTGAGACTTCCAGAAAAGCAGCCAGATGAAGAAAGGGCCAGCATTTTTTGTTGTTTTTTTTTTTGTCTTAGAAATTATATAGAGCAGCTGTGACGGTTTGATCCTAGAAAGGTATATCCACCTTATAATCTAGATCAAAATCACATAAATGTTATAAACAAAACTAAAGCATGGGTTTTGGGGCAGACACTAGAAATTCTTGTAGGGCGAAAATATGAATAAACCCTCCATTTTCATTTCAATCCTCCTGCTCTAGCAGACCTTTTCAAATCAGCAGAGGTACAGACCAAGAGAACACATGGCAGCAGATGACAAAGTGGATAATTCTCATCATGAACACATTAGGAAAACCACTTATTTACAATTATTTCTGTTAGACAAGAACACTTTTGCTAACTGCTTCTTGTGGATGGAATTTACACACACTGCTCTGATTTTCACTGAGGCTTAATACTTAGGTCTTGTCCCAGTGAACATAACCCATTACCTTTTTTTGCCAAATAGGTGGTGGCAGTTACAGTCTCTTCTCTCTCTAGTGTCTGTCCTGTACCACAGACCCATACCCTCATTGCCGTCAGTGTCAGGGAGAACTGTGTCAAAAGAAAGGAAATTTTTACGCACTCATGGTATTACCATACAGATGTTTGACAGAATGGTTAAATCGGTTAGGTTGGATTTCTGCAGGTACAACTTTCTTTTCCAGATTCTGTTCACTTCAAGACTATGGTTTAAATTGCTGTTCAGCTTTCAGTGACAAGAATTTTTTATTTTCTGGAATTAATTCTTTTTGTTAAAATCAGCTGTTATCTACTTTTTTTTCTAGTCACCTTGCAAAGACTGCAGTCTGCAGTCTTAAGAAATCCATCTTTAAAACAATCATACAGGTGTGGCCTCCCCTACAAAATAGCCTTCTCAAATGCTAGTAAGTCTTATTAGAAAGAAATGCTTCTGCAAGTTCTACACCCTTCCCCACCTTTCACCATCTCCCATCTGTGTGTAACTTGCATTTTTTACTGCAGTATTTCCTTTCCAATTCTCCTTGGCTTCTTAAAGGTCTTTGTTTCCCTGGTTCTGTTTTATTCTCTGCAAGTTAGGTAACGCTTACTGACCACCTAAATCTTACCCAGGTGTGAGTACTATTTTTTCCTCTTGCCTTTTATCTAAAGCCATCATCAGTACCCTTTTGTATTCAGAAGAGTGAAACATGAAAGTTGTACTTCAAAGGAGATCATAAAATATTGGTGAAGTAAAAATTTACCAGGAAGCTGTCAATTAATCTTAATAAAAATCTAAGCTTTAGGGAAAAAAAGGTAGCTACCTGTAACAAATGGCAGAGGATGGTAAAAAACTAGGTCTTTGCAAGGTATTATACTATATTATCCACTTATAGAAAACACTGCCATTCATTGAATTCAGTGGGATTCATCTATGTGCTCAAGAGAAGCATGCAGTCAACTTCATAGGTCCAGACCTGTCAATAAGAGACGTCTTGCTTCCCCTGCCACTGGAGTACAGAGCTTCTCCTGTGATACTTGGCAGTGGCTTAGCTGCAGATAGCAGCACTGTACATTCACTTGGTAACCTTTTGAAATGTCCAGGGAAATTGTATTAATCAGACAACTAGGGTTAATCACTAGGCTTTTAATTTGGTCACATAGCCAGATTTATCATCTCTATTTTTAGGTAGTCTCCTTTGTTAACTATTATGGCCCAAGTACCTAGAATCGTGGTTTTATTACTTCTAACCCCCCCTCCCCCCCCCCCAGCAATTTGGAAATTCAGTGCTCCTTACACCATACATAGAACAATTATTCACTTTTGTTTCAGAGGCAAATGCACCATGTACTGAACTATCTCCTGTAAAATTACACTAGCTGGTGAGAACTGACAGTCACAGCCCGAAGAGCTTATCTGAGAAGATACAAGGTCACTTTAACTACAGACTAGTAGATGTGGCCAGTAGCTGTCAACCTGTTAGGAAAAGCAGGTGCCTAGAAGGCATTAAAAAGACCAGTCAAGGTTAGCAGTGGGGTGGAATATAGAAAGGTTAGTTTAACTAACAGTAATAATTTCTGTTAACCCACTACCAGCGGACCAGCCAATTCTCACTTTCTTTTGGTTTTTATATAAATCTTTCAAATCGCTGTCCCACCCAGCTTAGGATGATTTGTTTAATTAATCTAAGCAAAGAACATGCTTAGTCTACAGTATAGACGTTGTATCATGAGCACCAGTAAACAATCTCCCTGATCCTTTGCTGCATTTCTTTGGCAATTCAGATGGCAGAACTAGTTCTTGGATTGCAACAAATTTGCATGATGGGAAATATAAGCAAATGACTGAGTTGTAAACTCTCTGTGCTATGAAAACACCGTTTGAGTTGAGCTACTATGGTGAGAGAGGTGTGTTTAGCTACTGACTTAAAAATAATAGCGGGCGCTTTGAAACTGGTGCGGACAGACGGATTTTGTGGGGCTTGTTCTACTTTCGAAGCTCTTCCGCGTATAATTAAGAAAAAACCCCGCTCCACAAGCCTGTTGCTAAAATGCAGCAGATGGCAGTAATGTACAAAGGAAACATGATCCTTTGCTTATCTCAGGATTACCCTCAGCGTACAGACTTCACCCTTCCTTACACTGACTGGCTGGCCTAGAGCTGCTAAATGTCTCCATTTTACCTGTCTGGATTTCGACCCGCCTTAGTCTATTTGTCAGCAAGTGTCTTAAATCAGGAATCAGACAGGAAGATTCAAAGCTGAATGGCTTTCCAAGTTCAAAAGAACATCACTGAGATGCTGTCAGCATAAGTAAATAACCTGAAAAGAAATAGCTGCTGATATTAAGACACACCTACTCAGAATAAGAATGTCATCTTGACTTCATTTTAGCCATATTTTTAAAGCACCTGTGCCAGCAATGAAAAGGGTGAATCAGATAAATCCAATTTTATGGCTTTCAAAAAGCAGTATTTCATGGATTCATGCCTCTCTGAAAAAGATAGAGCAGTACAACTCTCCTGAATGCTATTGGTTACAGAATTTCATCACATATTCCCTGCAAAAAGTGTAAACATTTTTCAGCTAAAATAGGGCGCGTATTACTGAGAAACAGTATTATTGATGTTTCAAGAGATGATGATATAATTTTTAGCATCCCAAGAATATTTGACTAAAAATGAAATGGAGAAAAAATCCTCTGTTTGATGCTGCTCAGAAGACCTTTAAGAGGGACGTCTCCCAGGTACTTCCCACTCTTGTCTTCCACGATGCCCATGCTCATTCTCTTTTCTGTCACATTAATAATTCCAGGTTCCAACTCACAGCCTGTGGGGTTTGTGCTGGAGCAGTGCAAGACCCAGCTTTATGTTATAGACAGATTTGGAAGAAATAGCTGAACGGTGCTGCATCTGATTTTCAGCCACTGCTGAAATACGCATCAAACCTGAGATCAGTGGTGCTCTGCATTAATATGTTGGGCTGTGACCTGTGGCGAGGGAGTTGTGGTGATTTGGCTGTAGGGTGGTGAGAGCCAGCATTGCCAGAGGTGATGAGCTGACAGGTGGCTTGGACGTGAATTGTCAGAAATCATGAATTACGAGCTTATGTATGGCCAGATTTCAGCCACCCCGTAGCTGCCTTTTAGAGTGCACACAATTTACACTCCCGCAAACTGCATACAACCAATATGATTTTGCTGCACATAGAAGCATGTGTTTTCAGCTGCAGCAGTGGCTGAAATCCCCCACAGAGAGGTCCCTGTGGCCAGTCCAGAAGCACAGCCATCACCAGTCAGTCTCCAAAAAAATGTGAGCATGGCTTTGAGATTAGGAGTTAGGAAGGAGGTGGATTAATTGTATATACTTTAGTTTTCTGACCTCTTTGGCTCCATGATTTTACGTATGTTAGGGGTGGAAACAAACTGTTGTAAGCTGGCAAAGCACAGACAGCACCTAATGGAGGGTACTGAAGCTTCCTTGTTTCTCCCCAATGAATCTGCCCTTGATTTTAACCATGAGCGCAAGAAATGAGCTTTAAAAGAAAAGGCAGAGGAGATTCACTGTTAATCACAGCTGTCATTAAAAAGAACCCATAAGGAGTTCATTTTTTCTCCCTGCCTCTCTTGAGCATTCCTCTGGCCCAACTACAGGGTTTGCTTAGACTTTCCTCTCTCTCGGGAATGCCATCAGTGACCAGTGTTTGGGCAAAGCTCTTTAATACCTAGAACTGAAGGTAATATTGGTTACTGTCTTTCTTGAGAAGTATATTTTTTTAAAGGAGCAGTAATGCTTCCTTCTCCTTTATCAGTGACCAGGGAAGTAAATGAATAAAAAGTAAATTAATAGTAAATTAAAGCTTTGTTTCTTTTTTTTTAAAATGACATCTAGACTTTTTGTGCCACAGCCAACTCCATTGCAAAAAAAGCCAAACAAAATTATCATCACTAGATGATAATAACAACACTTATCTACTGAAAGCCAGTGGTGACTAAGATATGCTAACAGAAACAATGCTGCAGATAAAACTTATGAATATAGGGCCTATTTTCATTAGATCAGCAATGCTAGTAGGTGCAATACTTAGAATCCAGTCTAAGCAAAAATACTTTGATAAAGAGAAGCTGATCTAGAAGAGTCTTGCAGAATTCATGCCACTGTTAGACTGTAACTGTTGCCTTTCAGAAGGGAACCAAGCAGAGTCTAGTATGACTGTTCCAACCCAGAAACTTCCAACACAGAATACCGGGGCATCAGCTCAGATCACTGACAGTTCAGGTCACTGTGGAATGTGATGCTTTCCTTTTCACAGTGAAAAGATGGTGTTCTTAAAATGATTCTTACTTTTCATATATCTACATACCTGGTACTACCCCTCATGAAAAACAATTTCTGGAACAAACTAGTCAATGCAAACAAAATTAATTATTTCATGACTAACAATAACCTGGAGGCCAGCCTGTTGACATCCCAGCTAATTACTTCATATGACATCTCTTATTCTTTGGGGGTTATTTGCTTAAAAAGGACCCTGTAACATTATTCCCACTTAGAGAGAAAGCAAAACTATTTTCTGTCAGTATTGTGATGGATGTAAAGGAAAACTACTGGTCGTAAAATAAATTAATTGAAATTATGTAAAAACTTGTCTTGTTCTGAGCTGTATTCAGCATGAATATCTAAGCATTTACGTAAAATCATCTACAGGCTTCACAGTAACTACAACAGCAGCTCTTTAGCCTTAAAAAGGAAGATGTTACTACACGTGTATCAAACAAACACAGAGAAGATATGAAGATTACTAGCATAATCTCAATTATCTTGGATAGGTCCTTAACAAAAAATTTAATCTTCCTATTTTTCCCAGCCAATGAGGCATATAGAGTATGATCCGCTGCTGCTGACAGAATGCTTAGGTACACCTGTGTTAAGAGAAAATGTTCTTCCTATGTTTTGTAGATTTTAGTTTCAAGCTATGCCTGTCACTTTACTTTAGTGTCTTTTTATAGCCTATTTTTTATTTTTTTGAGGAGTATTACATGATGCTTTCTCAAAACCCCAAACCAATTATATTAAAAGAGGTATCTGAGTCAAATTAATAATCTAAATACTCTCAATTTTTTTAAAAACAATTCTAGATTCAGGTTTTTCTTTGAATATGGTAAAACAGAAATGATCTGACAGTGATAAGCCATACTGCAGAGTCAGTTCTTTGGGTCATTCTGTGTGTAAGAAATAAGGCAGTGCTCAATTTCCTCTGCAGATGAATACAGAGATATTGGAAAGGATAATTACAAGAAATAGTGACTATTCTAGTCACTATATAATATATATTATTATTATAATATAATTTTATTATTATTATTATATTACTTATCTATTACATATATAATAGAGGGAGAATGTATTCTCTTAAAAAAAGCAAAATACCAACAGGACAATGAAAAAACCCCAATGAAACAGAAAATGTCAAAAGTATAAAAAAAAAAAAAATTATGATCCTACAGTTCTATATTCTTGCATGTAGAAGTATCTATTTCTGCTCTGTAGGAAGCAAGAAAAGGTAATAAACAATGGAAAACACATTGGATTACAAGAGTTTGTTTTGTGGGTGTAAAAGGTATGCGTCATACAGAAATTTTATCTGCTTATTTTATTACTGTTTTACTTTAAATTATGGCATATACTATTTATACAGGCTTAAACAGAATATTAATTAGAAGTGACGGTTAAGCCTGAATATAAATCAAAATGTTAAGTGAGTAGTCTCAGTGGACATTTATAATTAGCATTTGAATGTATAAGTAGATATTAATTGCAAGCTACCCAAAGAACTGCAGAAAAATCTATAGTTTTGAGTATGAAGGGGGTTGGATTTTATACGATTGCATTTACTCATGCAACAGATTTGGATAAACATGGATTGTCTCGGCTGTCAGGTCCCCTGAACCCACAGCATGCAGATTTTCTCAATGTCTGTTAAGACAATGACTGGGTTTTTTTCTCAGTGAAAAAAGAAGCTGGGTAGGATTTCCTTGAACCCAGGACGCTGGATGGCCTTTTTACAAATCCCTCACTGAGAGCAGCTGCGTATGTGCCAAGTGGTATTTGAGCAACACGTTTAAATAGTGTTGTGCTGACTGCACCCCGAGAAGACTGTAGCATGAGTGCCCAAACAGTCTCGCGTTACCTCTGTCCCTGACAACATGGCGTTGCTTACGGCGGCCTAACAGTGATCTGAGCACCCACTCTGCTTCACATACTGCGGCTGGTAGGAAGGGAATTAGAATTCAAATGATAATTTCATTAGGGACTCACGAGTCTCAATAAAACCCAGCTGACTCTCCATCAGCTGTGCGGCTCTGTAGTGCTAACAGTAGTTCAGAGTCTAGTTTTGTCAGCAGTACAAGCATGTGAAAGTCAGGGAGAGAAGAGATACGTCATGTAGTAAAATAACATTTTTTAAAATGTTGAAAACAAAGACTTAAAATCCTTTAAATTGTCTAAATATCGATATAAATATAGTAATCTAAAAATAATACTTATGAATACAAACATTTTAACTGCAGCTTTTTGTGAAAGTATTATTTTTCTAAGTAGAAACCTGCTTCCAAATCAATGTTTTTACACTGTTTTTGCCTGCACTAACAGAACTCAAACCAGAAAATAGCACCATTATTAATTTAATCCGTTGTCATTATTACCATTGCTTAACTTGCAGTAATTTATTGTATATGTTAAAAATACTACTTAATCCAGAAGGAATATATTATAATAGCCTATTTGCTTTTCCTGCGCAAAGCAGTAAAATAAAACTTACATGAAGCCAATCTAACCATTTGCATTCTGACATCTAATTAAATTTTACTTTGATAAGAAAAAGTGATTGAAACTAAACAACAGTAAAAATTGGGAAAAAATTTTAAGTGCAGTGAGCTGTGAATTTTCCTCCTCCTCCTCATTATTATTATTATTATTATTATTTTCTTGGGGTTTGTAGGGAATACTTGGTATTAAAAAATCACGTTGGAAAATTAAAAAAATTTTTAGCTAGTAATGATTAGGTCTCTGATATTCTGCCATCCAAGGTTCATGAAGTGTTTTACAAAAGCCTCCATCATCAGTATTCTCTGATAACAAATAAAGAAACAGAGGTGTAAAAAGTGTGAATTGCTCCAAACACCATGTTTTGGTGGCTGGGTTTTTTGGTAGCGGGGGAGGGGCTGCAGGGGTGGCTCCTGTGAGAAGCTGCTAGAAGCTTCCCCGGCTCCAAGTCGGACCTGTCTCTGGCCAAGGCTGAACCCATCAGCGGCAGTGGTAGCGCCTCTGGGAGAACAGATTTAAGAAGGGGAACCTGCAGTGAGCGAGGGGAGTGGGATGTGAGAGGAACCCCTCTGCAGACACCGGGGTCAGTGCAGAAGGAGGGGAGGAGGTGCGCCGGAGGAGGGGATGCCCCTGCAGCCCGTGGTGAGGCGGCAGGCTGTCCCCCCCAGCCCATGGAGGGGAGCGATGCCCACCTGCAGCCCGTGGAGGACCCCACAGTGGAGCAGGGGAAGAGTGAGGAGTCCTCGTCCCCCTGAGGAGGAAGGAGCGGCAGAGACAAGGTGGGATGAGCGGACCTCAACCCCCGTTCCCCGTCCCCCTGTGCCACTGGTGGGGAGGAGGTAGAGAAAATGGGGAGTGGAGTTGAGCCGGGAAGGAGGGACGGGTGGGGGGAAGGTGTTCTAAGGTTTGGTTTTACTTCTCAGTATCCTTGTTTTCATTTGATTTGTAGTAAATTAAATTGATTTTGTTTCTTCCCCAAGTTGAGACTGTCTTTTGCCCATGACCATAAGTGGTGAGTGATCCCTCCCTGTCCTTGCCTCGACCCACGAGTGTTTCCTTCTATTTTCTCCTCCTCCCACCATGGCTGGGGGGAAGGCCTGAGTGAGCAGCTGCGTGGTGCTTTGTTACTCGCTGGGTTTAAACCACGACATACCACAATATGGCTGGGAGAGCAAACAACAAACCCAAAGCCTCCTGACCCGTACTCATCTCCTCTGTTGTGTCACCAATGAAGCAAAGCACCAGTGAGACACGACAAGGAAACGTAGGCTTTACATTTCCATGAGTGGATTCGAATAGGAGTTAATAGTGGAAGAGTGCTGGTACTTATTTTCTTTATGGTTGGTAGACGAGCTGGCGGTCTTCATGAAACGCATCAGCACCTTGGAGGAGATGTTTGGTATATACAGACATATTAACAACTAAAGGAAATGAGACCAAAAGCAAAGAAAGAAAATGAAATCAGTGCTATATCCCACAAAGTAATCCCCCAAAGACTGAAGCACTACTAAGATGCTATATTTAGGACAGAAGTCTTAAAAGTTATTTTCTAGCTCATTGGGTCTAACACTCTGGTTATCACAAGCACTAGATCCTGTAATTTACGTTGCAACCCTAGCAGGGTCCACAACTCTTTCTCCTTTCGCCTATTTACAACCTACTCAACATCTCAGTGCCTTCCCCTCCCTGTTATGTGCATCCCTCCCTTTTCTCTGGTTTTCACTCATTCACACTCAAACATTTGTATTTCCTTCTTTTCCACACTGACTTCCCATCTGGGGAACAGGGACTAGGAGAAATCCTTCCCTCCCTCTGCTTTCCTCTCTCTTTTGGGAAAGCCCTGCTGTAGCAGAACATTTAACCCTTCAATGTATTTGAGGAACACTAGAGTCACTTAAAAATGCTCCAACAAAATGAAACCCTGGAAACCCCCAACTACCTAATTAATTCTTAAATGTCTATTTATACTAGACAAAATTTACCTCAGGTGGCACCTCACAGCTGAAGTGATGTCTTGGCTATCTGTGGGCTCTCTAGACTAGGCGTAGTTTCACGTTTACCTCAGAAAAGGGTCTTCTGATGTATTAAATGAATGAATTTACTGCTAATGTAAGTAAGCAGAATTTTATTCCATCAGTTCAAGATAGACTTTATTTAAAATTTATTTGCATTCATACTAAATTAGAAACTGGACTGCTAGTGTATCTATTAACTATAAAAATAAAACATATATGTGAATTTGTGCCACTGATTTAATAATATTACATGTAATTGACCTCTTCCGGTCATCAGTTAAACAATACATTATCACCAGTCTTGCATATGTACATAAGCACAAGTACATCTTTTAGTCTGGAGAAGTATTAAATAATACTTAGCTGTGTCTACAGTATCTCGGGTTCCATTTACTCATGCTTTGTCTGTTTCCAGCCATTTTCATAACACATTGTGGATGATTTTATGTCTTAGTAGATGTCTATGGGTAAAGAAGATTTTCAATAACTTAATTGGAGACACAGACTTCTCCAGCAGGGAAGTCCATAGCAGATCAACTCTTGATCAGATAATTCAGCCATGACAGGCTGTACGTCCTGTTGTGAGTGGCAAAACTCCAGAAGCCATGGACACACATGAACATGCTTTCTTCTGGTCTTCTTCCATGATAATACATTTCCCAGCTGTAAACTTTCCTCTATACCTTTCCCTTTCCATAAAATTCTTGCTTGGGGTCTAGTTATGTGACATTGAATTTGCCAAAGTTTGGGGCCATTCAGTAGGCTGAGGTTGACAACACACACATAAGGGCTTACGATAAACGTCCCTTTTATATGTACATAACTGTGAAGGAAAAGAACATTAGAAATAACCTTTGCCTTATAATTTTCCATATTGTATTGAAAAATCATGGTACTTTCAATTGAAATACCTGAAAAAGGTTTAAAATTACATTTTGGTAGAACAATCCTACCCGCGGTTTAAGGCATATGTGCTGCACATCCCTTTTAAAGGTGTCACTTCAGCAAGTGAGCTGTTTCAGACAGCTGCAATCCATAGGAAACTTGAACGCTGTAGCAAATGTGGCACCCATTCAGCAAAGCACTTAAGCCTACACTTAACAGACTTTGCTGAGTAAGGACCTACAACTTTAAGACATCATAATTTGTGCTTTGTATATACCTTCACTGATATATACAGGCAACAAAATCATAACTTCTGCTAAAAACAACTTCTCTGTAACATTAAGACACAAGTTTTGATATTGTTCCCTGATCCCCTACAAATAGGTATCTTTCCTGTCCTCTCCTTCCGTGATCAGTTTGGAACTAGCAGAGATTTACGGCAGGTCTCAGCATCTGGAGCTCAAAGTCTGGGTGTGTGAGTAAGATACCAGCTGGCTCTTTCAATAAAAGAGGTGAAGGCAAACAAACTTGATTCTGTAACTTAAAAAGCAAATCAAAATGGTGAATACCTCTTTCATCTCTCAACAAAATCTGACAGTCTATAATTGTTTTTAATCAGCTGCATAGCAAATGTTGCTGTAATTTTTCTTTACAGTATATACACTTCATAAACTATCAGAAAGGCTGACCAGCTGTACTCCAAACATCTTCAACACTTTCCAGTCTATTATACGTTTCATCACACATTTTGAATGTGTATACAATATGTGGTAACAAGATAATAGGTGTTGGTTCCTTGTTGGCTGTTTCAGACCATAATGTAATCACATAATTGTAGTCTTGAAGCATCTCATTTACTTGTTAGGCCTGAACTGCAGTTCTCAAGAGCCGACTGTAAGGATGCTCAGGCAAGACGGAAAGGATAATGTGTGGATTCATCTATGCATGGGTAAAAAGCTTAAGTAAAACACAAGAGAAAACAAAATCAGGGAGAAGTATCTTAAAACCAATGATTAGAAAGGAAAATAATTCAATAAAATAAGAACTCAGTGAAACGTACCAGTAATTCTAAAACTGTATCATCCTTATTAAATTGTAGAATGAAATACTACATAAGACCATCATGTAATCTGACAAAGTCATAGCTTTCAAAGTTTTAGACCAGACTGGTATTTGTAATTTTTACTTCTTTTTAATGATAGAGGCTGTTCCTCTCTGCTTTTCCCCTGGTACAAAACAGTGTGTGGGGGATTTGCACAGGTACGATAAGCCTGTCAGGAAATGGATCTAACAGTCCAAAAGCACTTGAAATTATTAGTATCTAAAGCAAAATTGTCAAATGGTAAATGTTACTAAAAATACTTTTCTTCATAACTTGGAAGACATTGTTGCATGCCATACAAAAAAGGTATTAGTACAAACCATTTAGCCAATAAACCCCCGAAGCTCTTGGATGAAATTAAGTGTCATAGTCTTCCAATATAAAAATTCCTGTGAAGTATCAAGGAAGACAAATATTTTACAACAGATATAGTATGTTTGTTAGTTTCCAAATGTTGACATTTCAGCTGGCTGATCTCCTTCAAAAAATGAGGCATTTGGAAACAATCCAGAAAATTATTAGAATCGTTCTATTTACACAACACTAAGGTTTTATTGAAGCAAGACAGATACCAATAGTGTGTTAAAATTTGAAAGGTGCTAAACTAAACTGCTGCATCTATTATTGCTTTCCAGTAATAAGGCAGGTGCACAGACCTTTCCAGAGCTTGTGCAGAGCTTGTCTCAGTACCTTTGATGTACAAATGTACTGCTTTCTCTTTTTTTTAAAAAAAGAAGTCCTGTAAATAGAAATAAGCTGCCCCTTTCATTTATTCCTGAAAATTATTTCCATTAACAGCAAAATACAAGATATGTATGCTTACAGAAAATGTTATTGACGTTAAGGAAAGAAAAGATGCATTATTTTTGTTTCTTCACAGTGTTAACATTTTGCTCTAATCCATTTTAGATCTCTGGCAGACGTTATTTCCTAAATTAGGACACTGGCAGCTTATGAGGTATGATCACATCTCACTACCACATGCAATGCTAAATAAGTTTAAAGTCAGACTGTGATTTCATGACACCATAAATCTGAACTTAACACTTAAACCAGCACTGGATAAAAACCACAATGGCCACATAATTTGAAACACTGACCCAATATAAACTCTTCCAGATGCTTCAAACATGTTTATGGCCTCAGATGAAGAACTTTGCAGTGGCAGGCTTTAGTGCCAGAGCAGGTACTCTCTCTCTCTGAGCTACTCTGACCTTGAGACGTGTTACAGAGCCTCCATTTTACCATGGCTCATGCAAAGCCTGCACAGAAAATACACTGTCTGAATAGGCACATGCTGTAAGTCAGTCAACGGCAACGTGATCAACGTGGGCCCGTTCATCTGGATCAAACACACACTCATGGGGACCTCACAGTGCCCTGATGCAACAGTGATGGCTGAGGAACCACTGCTTCACAAAAAATATGCTCAGTTCAACAGCTGCTTTTCTGAAGTTAAGATTACCATCTCAAGTGTTTGCAAGTCTTTGTGCAGCCTCTGTTGAACGATTGCAGCACTAGGAAAAAAAATAGTATGTATATACTTATTTCACATGTAGAGGGGAAAAAATAAGGCCAGCCAAACACAATTTGTCTTCAGTGAAATTTTGCAGAACAGATGTTTATCTGTGCTCCCTGGCTTTCACTCATTATGACAGATTTTTAATGTAACAGAAAAACGGAAAAAAATCCTGTAAAACTGCAGACTTCTTTCTGCAGGCCTACAGTATCGTTATATTGCACATCTAATGTGGCAGATACTCATAAAGAAGCCACACCAGGGCCCTCTATAATTTTTTCAACTATACCTAGCTATGCACTTTTATACTAATATTTGGTATTGTGTATATATTATTCATTTTGTATGGTCCTGGGACTAAGTCTGAGCATTTTTCAAACCTAGTGCCAAAGCAGCCTCTACTGATGATGAGATCACTGTCAAAATTTTGGCTATTCAACAACTGAGACTAAATCCTCTTCTGATCCCCTCTTCTCCTATTCTATGGATAGCACGTGCATAGGCTTTGTTTTTCTTTTAAGTAAATGTGAATTCTAGAGGTTCTTCCTCAGGGAAGACAAGATTAAAAAAGGGTCAGATTTCTGAAATGAAACAGAACAAATTTTATGGTAGTTGGTAAATTGGTGTATTCCATAGTCTACGTGCATTATAAAAAAGAATTGACTCCTTTACAGACACATCATGTTTTGAAACATACAGATGATTAAAACTTTAGAAACTATAGTGTGATGCATAAATGGAAAAAAAAGTGCTGCTGTACCAATTCCTACATTGCTAATCCCATGGGAAGTGGTAAAGGTTCATAGACATTTTTACTGCCATTGGTTATGGACAATGAATACTGAATGGCCAAATAACAGCTACTCAAGGTCTCCACTTGTTTATTCTGCAAGATCCATTTTTCTTTACTCAGCACCCACTGCAGACTTACGTAAGAAGTTTGGGACGAGCTGTTAATTTGAAACATCCACATTTTCAAGGCACGCTTATTTGCAAGTTACGTTGCAAATCCAGCTCTATCATATAAGATTGTTTCTACTAAACAGATCAAAATTATATGTTTCTTGGCAGACTTGACTTCAGCTAGAAGACATGACTGTAAGTAGGTTTTGGGGGCAGCAGTGCAGTGTTTATCCTTCTATTAAAATTGGGGATTTTCTGTACATGCTATTTCTATTGGTCCTTTCAGTTAAATTTAATATCCAGTATTAAATTCAGAATAATAGTAAATAGTAAAGGTTCAGATGTTTCCTCTCTTAAAAAATTAAACAAAACCAGGGACACCCCCCACCCCGCAAAAGATCTTTCTATGAATATACACTGGACAGCACCTGTTCAAGTCAAATTCTTCATATATTCAGCAGTGTACAATATTAGTGATCAATCGTACTATAAAAATGCTTCAGAAACATTGCTAACCACTTAACTCAGGTCCCAAACTTTTATTTATGTATCACTGTGTGTGAAAACTTGTTCAGATAATAAATTGCCAAATATCACACATTATTTAGTGAAGAACACGTTAATTAATACAGATCTTTCGGCAATCCTTAGAAGGGTATACATTTCGAAGCTCCTTCAGCAGAGAGGTGCTGGGAGTCCTCTCTTGGTTGTAACTTTCTGGGTGGTGTTCACTTTGGGCTAATGAGTAGAAGTATATTAAAAAAAAATAAATCCTATAGCATAGAATTGTTCTCTAGTTCACTAATGTAGGATGTTAGCAACCACAAAATGCAAATATTAAGCTTTGACAGCAACATTAATTTGGTTACAATGTACATCTGGTTTATTCTACAGTACACATTAAACAGCAAAAGTATAGCAATCTATGTATTCAGTTAATTTTATTACTGAGTTGTACTTTATTATTATGCAAGGGTCTAATTATATTTTTCCAAACAAGTGTGGGCAGTTTAGTTGGTTTGTTCCAGATGTTAGTATCTTATTCCCCCAAATTCTGAAGCTTCTGCAGTGTGAGAGAGGGGCCATAAACCTGAATAAATGTAACAAGGAAAACAGGATGAGAAAGACTGTCTCCATTCAGTGCAGCAGAGCTGACATAAAAACATTAACTTTTGCATTTCCTGACTTCTTATATTTTAACAGGGTAACTATATGTGTGTATGAATGTAGGGTTTCATTTATTTATTTTTGCATTTAATTTCCTAAGTTTGGTGTTTTTTTAAAAAAGGAGAGCAAATAAAACTACAAAGCCTTCTGTTTATGCAGTCTAATGAAGTTGATTTGGTGCTTTTGATGTGGTATTCTCTGTATGCTGCATAAGGCACACAGGGATAAGTGTTTCTGAACTGTGCAGTTTAGAAGAGCCCTCTGAACTGCCACTGTCTTCGGATA
This sequence comes from Aquila chrysaetos chrysaetos, assembly GCF_900496995.4. NCBI lineage: Eukaryota > Metazoa > Chordata > Aves > Accipitriformes > Accipitridae > Aquila > Aquila chrysaetos. The sequence continues at coordinate 25,341,462 of NC_044006.1, forward strand.
CAGCTTGAATCTCAGGATTAATAAACTTTCTTTTTACCTGCCTTCATACAGTTTCCCAGGAAAACACTGTACATAATACAAATAATTGAGCTACAGCTCTGAGAATGTATAAAATTCACTCAAAGCATGAATTTGAAGCTGTTCATGCTGGACTTTCCTGCAGCACTGTACAAACTGATTTTAAAGAAGCAGCTTCTGTAGCAGTTTTCTGGTCCCTTGAGTCTATACACAGAGAATGGCAGCAAAAGCTGGTGAAATAAATTTGGATACTCATAATGTGTGTCAATGAGCAGCTGTCAGATGGCAGCAGTTCTTTATTATTCATCCTCTCTACTTTCACACTAACATGAACTTCTTGACCTGTGAGAGACACTTTGCGAAAGAGGCACTACGAAAGAGCACGTGATGTGCAAAGCGTACACATTTGACTTCCACGCTCTGAGGAAGCACGAGGAGAATTCTGAATTGGTTACAGGAAGTACGGGCTAAGAAGGTGGAAAAGTGCATCATTTCCAGAGGGTAGTCCATGAGGTTCTGCTTTTGTGTGGGCAGTGCTATAAAGCCAAAGATCAAATACAAAATGAATCATTCAGATTTTGAATTTTTTTTGTTATTAGTCTAGTTTAAGAAATGGAGTGCAAACTGATAGCTGCATGCAGTGGATGCTCTTCAGTTAAGCTCCGTGATCTGTGGTAGATGTCAAGCCACAGCCAGACTGTGACCTTTTTGAAGATCTGCAAGAATTACATGCAGACAAGCATTTGCTTGCTGTATGGTGTAACTAACATGGCACATTGCCCTTTCTTATCTGAAAAGTTGATCCAGCTGTGGGCAAGGTTTCTCTCTTCACATATTTGGCCACCCAAAACAAATATGACATGATTTAACTCATACTTATCTTCTGATACTGTATTTCAATATTGCATTCAAATCTTCCAATACAGAATGTATTTTGAAAATAATTTAAAAATTTCACAAATATGAATGTCAGTGACAACTTACTATGGTAAGTTTCCACTCTAATAATGACATCCTGAGATGCTAAAGCCTTTTCTCTAGGCATCAAAAGCACTTTATAAACATACATTAATCCTATGCTCATTTTGAAAATGTGAGAATTAGGCAAATGGAAGTGCAGTTGCAAAACACCACAAAGCAAATCAAAGGAAGAGTAAATCACATCTGTTCCCTTATCATGGACCTTCTATCTACTCCTCACACCTCAAGTTCCCAGCAATTAATCCTAAACTAAAGAACTAGACTGAAATAACCCCCAAATCCTCTTCTTTGAAACACAGTGTGTCTCAGAAATGTTGTTCAGCCTTCTCTATTCAGTAGCACTGTTTGGAATTGGTAGTCAGAAACTCGGTGTCTCAGAAGAACATCGGCCAATTCTCAGCTCTTTGTAAAACGGTTGCTGACAGTAGCCTTACATAGGAACACATGTGTTTTGATTGAAGAGATCGATTAGAAGATTTTTGCCATTTACCAATCAGTTTAAAACATAGACTGATCATTCTCAGTTTTCTATAAAACAGTTTTGCCATTTAAAACTTTTTCAATAATTTTTGCCTTTGTTTATCTTTGGGCTTGGTAATTTTTGTCATGAGACCTGAATCGAATCCCACCCTAGTTTTATCACTGCATGGATAACTAGAACATACCTATGTGACTTCCATCAGAGCAGAAGTCACAGATTTTTACCTTTGGCATTGGGCTTGCACATACCTCAGTGACTGATTTTGCTCATAAAGTCAGATAGCTCTTTTGGCTAGGTAAACCCACAAAAATCCCCAAATTGTTACTCTCTTTAAAGCTAATCACATAGTTTAAGGCATCCAAATCAAGACCAAATACACTTGGAAAGATGGCAGCATATGCAGAAAATCAGCATTTTGCTAAATCACAGTTTGTTTGCCAAATCATGTCCTTTTCTGGAGGACTGCCATCCCAAACCTGAGGGATGTAAAAAGCAAAGGATTCCTGCTTTTTAAAGAATGGCAAAATTTTGTCAGATCATAAGATATATAAAAAATACTGCCAGCGGCTCAATTTACTGAAACATTCTGAGAGAGCATAGTACAGACAAGAGGGCAGATTTTGGCTTAGGATCAGGAAATATCTTCTACTGGAACAATCAACTGACATACAAGAAAAAGCCTGAAAAACTCTAGGATTAATTATGTAATATACATATGTTTCCCTTAACCTCAGTTTTCAAATTCAGAATAATTTACAATAATTAAAAGCATTTTCCAGCTCAGATCAAGACATCAGAATTTTTGAAATGCTGGTAACTACTAATGCTTGATATATTTTCTTCGACCTTTCCTACTGCTGGAAGTTACAGATCTTTTTTAATTTTTTTTTTTTTTTTTTTTTTTTAAATGGCAGGGTAATGAAGACCAGTGAGTCTTCAGGGGAAAAAAAAAAAATCCATAGGGAGGAAAAACCTGAAAAACCTCTAAGTTTTCCAAGATTCTAGACTACTTCTTTATATCCACACATCACACCTATGATTTGATTGGATTTTAGTAGCATAGTGTTGACTCCTATTCTCTTAATTGCATGCAGCTATGAAATGAAAAGTGACAATAGAACATCATTTATATATGGCATAGTAGAACAAGGTTTTATTCTGCTTCTGTTTGTGCTATTCGAAAGAATAAGCTTTTAGGGTGCCAAAATTATTGCTAGCCTTGTTAACTACTTTGGAAGCAAAATAGTTGACGTAAGGATAGCCAAATCTATTCCTTTATGAAAGTGTAATAAGACAGAATATCATTTCATTGTCAGATAATGCTTCAGTTTATATTACACAATTAGATTTGCAATAAACTACAAACAGATTTGGTAATGTCACTTATAACAATAAACGGGGAAGAAGTAATAGTGTACCATTCAGCTCCCTGATGCCAATGGGCTGAAAGCAACCTGCCGTGGAACAGCTGATTATCCAATCCAGAGTTACATGTATGCAACCGAAAACAGACTTTGGCGCATTATTGCTCATACTTTTTGTCTCAAAACTACATAACAAGTTTAGCTCTAGTCTACATGTATTAATATTCCAAACACTTGGTTCATTAGTCTAATCAAATGATGGAAAGACCACACAAACGTATGGATTGTTCAGCAACCCTGACCCCACTCATTCACACACATGTAATAGCCCTGCCATTCACTCGTGCATAGAAATGATCACAAAGCAAACAATGTCGTGCTCACTCATTCACTTAATTAGTTAGTCACTGTTTCACTCACTTGGTTGACTCAGTCCTTCGTACTTCCAGCCTTAGAATCTCATCTCACTTTCCCAGTGAGTAATGCCAATTAAAATTCACTTAAGACCCACATAGACTGAGAAAATCAGAATTACACCCTCGGTCTGACAGATACTAAACTTCATGAAACAAATGTGGCTTGGAAGTATTTTAAGGTCTTAAGTAGAAATTTAGTACTGCACAGGCCTTGCCTAGCCTTCACTTTTTCTCCTTTTTACCTCGCTTGCTTTGCAAGCAAAAGATTGGATTCTGCCCTTGGTATTATTTATTTAAGTAAGTATTGAGAGCAAAATTTGGCCTTTTGCACGTAAATTTTGGACAAGGTTTTAACACTTATGTCGTTGTCAGCAATCTATCCTTCATAAAGCATTTCTCAGCATCAGTCTGCGCAGACACTCATTTATTTCAAAATTTTCTTGGCTAAAGTCCAGTTCCCTTAATTTCTCTTAATTGTATGTTTCATACCCAGCATGAAGGCTTCAGAGAGGAAAATGATACGTAACATTTTTAAATCATTAAACCAATGACCTTTTTTATTCTATGATACAAGTTTGATACAAATTTAAATCAGTGATTCTTTCCATTATGTATCTGACCAGCATATTCAGCTGACAGCTAAAATGTAATGTTGTCTGCCCGTCTCATGACCAAGTCTTGCATCACTGCATGACAGACTTTAATGTACAGGTCTGCCTGTATTTGTACACGCATATAAATCATTGCAATGGTGAACCTTTCTGTCATAAAGCACAAAGAACTCTTATCATCCTCCGATTTTAAAAATAGAACAATATTTTCCCAGTAATAGCTTTCTCAGACCAGCAGTAGAGTGTTTTTTTTTTTACCATCTTGATCTTCAGAGATATGTATATGATAAAGGACTGTGTATTTGGCAAAAAGACTGCCAAATAACCAGAAATCCTTACAGCCAGGAAGTAAACTCATTGACACAATGTCACAGTAGAGAATGGGTCTGCGTAATCCTTTTTTTAAATTTGCATTTGTTTGTGAACGTTTTCATTGAGGGCTAAGACTAGAAAACAAAAAGCCAGGGGTGCTGGAAGGCTTTACCTTCTGTTGGTAGGGACCAGCATCTCAGCTCACTACAGGCTCTCCACAAACATGCAAACAAGGAAGAGGATTGGGGCAGCAACTTGGCATGCTCCTGGACTTGACAGAAGCTTTCTGTAGCCCATGCCCAAGGGATGAAGTTTGGAATAAACTATCATTTGAAAAGGCTCCTGAATCATGAGAAACACTAACACAACCCAGAGGCATATTCAAATAGGATACATATTTTGTACTTTGTAGATCTCCATAAACCTTTGTGAAGAACGTCTTATTTTTATGACTTGCATTAGATGGAGTTTATTTAATGGATGGATGAGTATCGTTATCTTTTTACTTTCACTATAAAGTCTTTACCATATACCTTCTTAAATTGACTTTTTTGACAATATAACTTACTAGTCCTGGCAAGATTTAACAGATTATCAACTCCACTTTCAAAGTGTAGGTATTTCTGGTCTTCTCCTGTAAATGTGAGAAGACTGGGAATTTTTTTCAGTTTAATCAAGTTTATGTTGATAAACAGTATTTTCATTTTTATCTTTATGAATTTACAAGCCTTGAGTATGCCAGATCATGTGTATATACACATAACATAATATGCATTATTATATTTTAAAAAAAGGTAGGTAGGGTCAGTGCAACTGCAAGTACCTCCTACTATTTTAGATGTCAGGATTAGGCAACTCTAGGACAGGACAGGACAGGACTGCACCTTTACGAAGGAAAAGCTGAAAGTAGGCATACCATAAATATCAAATAGAGAATGAGGAGGGGTAAATGATGCTAAAAATGCAGGCCTATGCATGGCAAATTCACACACAGATGGAAGGGTGGCTACATTTGGAGGTAGTACTTCTGAGAGGTGAAATGATGAACAGAAGGAAAGAGATTTCACAACTGTATTTACTTTTGCAAACAGTCTGGCTTATCACTACATGTATATTGTGCTTTGCTGTCTGAAGAAGTACCTTCTGCAGCCAAACAAGATTTGATTCTAGTCAGTGAACTCTGTCCATCTGCTAGGGTAATTTAGCCACTGCCGCTGAAGAATTTTGACACTTCAGAAACAGAATATTCAAACAGAGCTCAGGCTTTTAATCTTGGATTTGGCCCAGTGGGAGACCATCCATCAACGCTCATTGAATGCCCACTTGAACCTTTAAATTTGCAGCAAAATCCTCCCCTGTGAGTGGCACACCCAGCAGTATCATACAGCTACACTGCCAAATACACCTGGAAATGGGATGGGGCTCTGGAATTTAAGTTCTCAAGCATATGCTTTCATGGCAATTTTGTTACATAAGACCATATAGACCTTTAAGTAGTTTGAATATAACAGTAAATGTAGGTCAAGTAAAGAATAAAAAGAAAAGGGAAAACCAAGCAGACAAAGATAGGAAAGTATTTTTCTCACACTACCTAAGCAGTGTCTGTGACCACAAAACAAACAAAAGTAGATTCTTTAAAGCGAAACCATTACCTATAGATAGTTTTTAAAGTCAAAGTAATTTCTAACTGAAGCCAGGGGAAGGTAATTAATCCCTTTCACAGATTAAAATGGATGATCACATGCAAGAAGCTTTATCTCTGCGTGTTAAAAAAAGTTAATAGAAATCACTTACATTGCTTCCATTGTTGTATAAAAACAACACTGGGGTTTTCCTTTCGGCAACATTTCTCCTTAGCCAAAGAGATACTATCCTGTATTTGATATAGAGCCATAGTTTGAGTTAATTGTTTGTGTCACTATCGCTTCCACCTTTATTCATCTTGCATCCCCTTCCCTCAACAAAATCTCCTTGAACTCAGTATGATAGAGCTGAGGTGGCCCAGCACGCTGAAAGCACTTACACTTAGTATAAAATATATAGCATATTTTATCACCACACATGAGACAAACATTCAGTGAAAGCTCAGGTAGCTTTCCATTACTTGCGGGGGTGAAAGGAGTGGGGGGCAGGAACTGATGCTTTTGCAGGGCTAAGAACCAGCTGTATGTGTTACCATTCACAGCACCCAACACAGCCCCTAAATGGCACAGAAATCTGTGCATTTACCTGTAACAGCACTTCAAATCTTGGTCATGTTTGGCAATGTACTTACTGTTGTACCTTTTTTCATGCGTGCAGTCTATTTAATTTTCGTGGTGCTCTGGTGTTAGACAATGCACCTACACTTGCCACTGTACACATTTTGCACTCTGACCGCATACCGCTCCCAACTTTTTTTGGTTATGTGAGTTCCAAGGTACTGGGTGTTGTGACAAGTGCATCAAGTCAAATGGCAACCACGCATCTGGTTGCACGAGAGCGAAAGAGTCTACGGCAAGATTAACTTCTGCTAGCAGGGCCCCTTTGAGCACGGTGCTTCTTTTGGAGGCATGCCTTCAGCTGCAGGTCTGTGCTGCTGTCTCTCTCCAGCCCCCAGGCCCTATGCCTTCTGCATGTCAGGTGCCAGACCAGCCAAGGGCACAGCACTGCACTGCACGTGTGAGAGAAGCAGGGTAGGGCAGAGCAGGAGTCTCGAACACAATACACGAGACCTGGCAAGCAGGTCTGAAAAACACCGAGTATATGTTATGTCTTGCAGTGACTCGGCTCCTTGTTCTCTTAATCTAGCCTAATGGCCACTGTGTCCAAAGTTATATTGGCTGATTATCTCATTATTAAATTCAATTCTACAGAGAAGCATGTAGCAAATGGAAAAAAGAGGTCAGAAATGGTTTGTGAAACAGGACATAAGGTTGCTTTTCTTTCAGGGAAATTGGCTCGTAAGTATCATTAAGATATTAATGGAAAAACATTTAAAAACATAGTTGATCTCAAAATTAAGTTAATTGTTTTTAAAAAGTTAACACAAAAGAACTGCTTTTTTATAATCATGTAACAAGAGGCCAAGTCTTTAAAAAGGGTATGTGCTGACTTCCGTGTAATCACTGCAGTGCGTAACAGTTTAATGCTATTACAGATTTACTGTTTTAGGCCATACATACATTTCCATGTATGTAAACATTCTGTAAAGTCTTAAGAAATTCACATGGACTAAAAGGCAGAATATAAGCCACACAACAAGCCAAGGTATCAGGAAAAGTACATACTAGTGTTAGGAATTGAATGAGTAGTGTATGGAAGTCATATCTGCCAAAACAGATGTGGAATGCATTAAAAAAAAAACCACAAAAACACCCCCCCCCCCCCCCCCCCCAAAAAAACCCCCAACAACCTCAAACCCAGAACAAAGAAAGAAACAAAGACCATGCTCCTAAAGGGCCTGCTGGATGAAATATTATCTGCAGTGCTACAGTCTTTGCTTGTAGGGTTAGGTGTAACAAGGACAGGGTGTGCATCCTCCTCCTCCTCTCCCCGCCACCCAGCAACTGATCTTAAAAGCAACCAGACTGAACTTTTCGAGGCCGTGTGACTAATACGTGAAGTCCACCAGACCGCACCACAGAAGAGACCCACCCAAAAGCTGCACACAGCTTTTTTACAGTGCAATCTGCAATCTTGAAGCACAAAGGAAAGCGACACTGTGATCAGGGAGTCACAAGCTTATCTACAAGAATCACAGATGCAGCTATGGCATGCCTGCTCCCAGCTGCTAATGGCAGGGGTGGCCTAGTTGTGCTTCTCCTTAACACGGCCAGGCAGACAAGGGGAAAACTGGCCAACGTTTGTGGTTATCTCAGGCTAGGCAGTTCCCTGACTAGGTCTTGCTTGGTTCCTCCAGCCAGAATGAAGAAATACCATATGATTCTGGCTACAAGGAGATCATTAGGTAAATAATGCATAAAGAATAATCTATGCTTTGGAAGTGCCACCTTATCTGAGATGTCAAAATCTTTGAAAGAAGCTACTCAACTATTAATTTTGCTTTGTAGCGCTGCACCTCTTTTTTTCTGTATTCAAATGCTACTTTTTTAAAGGGTGAAAAGGGGCACATAAGTACATCCCAAAGTAAGCAATCATAGGAATATGCCGTGATGCTGTTAAACAATTATTTTTATGTCTAATTGATGTTAGTGATCTAGCACTGGCAAATCCTTATTCTACTATTTTAGTCATACATACAATATGAACATACATGTTTCATTCACATGTTGGGAACATAGAAAAAGCTCTTCTACATGTGTTAGCTATAAAAAAAGACAAAAGCTTTCAACAATTCCAGAAGGGTCTAAACCAAATCTGATACTTTTTGCCTGAGTCTGATTTTATTTTCATTGTCAAGTAACACATATATTTCTTCAACGTTAGCTACTTTTCTCAAAAGCACCATTACATGCTGCCATCAGAAGTCACTCCTTTCAGAATGACTCCTCAAAGTACCAGATTTTGTAACTCTTTCAAAATTTTTTGTACTATTTTTGCCTAAAGATCTGGTCTGAATGTCTCTGCATAAAGCAGATCCTTGTTCAAATAGGTGTTCTTTAATCACGAAAACACAGAAACAGAAAACCATTTGGGTGGTTTACTCTGTGAAAACGGAAAGTCTGTACAGAACTCATTGCAACATTAAACTGCTGTGTGCTGCTAAAATTCTCCTGACTGTTTGAGACAGCCTGAACGACTACTGATCAGAAAATCGGCGCCTAATGGAGTTCCTCACTAAGGAGTTCATTGCTTTATGAGCGTAGAATGGAGCCTTGGTGGAAAGATTGTTTTGCTACAGTGCAAAGGAGAAAGAGTACCTCAATTCAAAACGTGTTTAATTTTCTAGTAAGCATTAGTTTCAGGTATAACAGATGAATAATCTTCTGTGCAAGAGAGAAAAACAAAGAGATTTGTCTGAGGTCTAGTTCACAGGGTAGATTCTACAACGCAGATTTTTCCACCTTGTGGCTGATTGTACCTCTTATATTAAGTTACCCCATGCTTATTTTGCGATGATTATTTATACTTGCTGACTAAAACCAGATCCCATTAAGTGCAACTCTAACAACCAAAATAAATTACAAATTCTAAGTTGTGAAGGGACTGGGTAGCCATTTTGGTGGTGGCAGCCATCTTGGGGCAGAACAGATTAAAATAGCTGAATTTCCAGAAATGACTGATGTTTTGCAAATGTGATAATTTTAAGACAATCTTTCCAATTGTCAGCCACTCCACTAGAATTAGAGGAAGGGTATGGCAATCTACCACCCTATGACATGTAACTGTAAGAGGAAATAATTTCTGCTGCATATGTTTTGCTCTTAACTCACAAAACCCCAGAGATTTAGAAATAAAAATAGGCTACTAGTAGAAACCCCTTTTCAAGGCCATGAGGTAAATAAAGTACATACAGTGTAGGAATGCCCACTCTTAAGATCTCATTGCAAGTTCAATATGCAATGAAGTTCACAAATTTTAAGTACTTACACACAGAAAGACAGAGACTATAAAAGCACACAAGCACATCACCTTTAAGTATAGGAACATCGAGCCTCATTTGACATGTAAGCCAACTGCATGATTTGGGAATGAAATTGTGCTTGTGATTTATTTCCCCCACAAGAGGCTTTTATCACTCAGCACCTCGTTAAAGTGGCCCCTGCTCATTTCTGGAGCTTTGAACCCAAAGATGTACCAAGGTATTCGCAAGGGAGAGAGGAGCTGGTATTTGGTAAGGGAGGATGACGGGAATAGACTGTGGAAGCAAGGATGCGGCTCACACTCCAGCGCTCCTTGGAAGCGGCGCACAACGTGGCATGTGCAGGAAAGGGATATAGTCACACAGGATGGCCAAAGTACCTACTAGGAAACATCTTTGCAATTTTATTTTTCACCGCTGAAGATGAAGAACGGCTAGAGTGACCAAAGAGCGAGATGACAATGGACTAAAGGAGCATGAATCCTCAAGGTTTAAACACAACCTTGGCAACAAGATTGACGAGCATGGCTCACAGATTAGAAATGAGGGAAAACGACGGCAACCTTAGAGGCTGGAGACGGCCAGTAACAAGCAACACGATCCAAGCCTGATGTAGACACCTTGCTGCCGCTGTGATTTATTACCCCTTCCGCGACAGGGTAGGGCAGGGGTTTGACAGTGGAGAAACCACTCTGGACGCGGAGCAGCAAGGCAGAGAAAGCCGAAGGGAAGGGCACGATGCGCAAAAAAGGGCAGATGCCGGTAAAGTTTGGGTAAGCAAAGGTCAAACGACGCGACACGAGGGCGCATCACGCAACTCTGGAAAGTGACTCAGCCAGCCGACATCCGCCGGGACGGGGAGGCTGGGGCCCCGGGGAGCGGCGAGGAGGCCCGCCGGGGGTGCGGGGGGGGTGGGGCGCGGGGCGTCGCAGGCCGCCCTCGGCCCCGGCCCCGAGCCGGCCGCGACCCCTTCGATGTGGCGCCGCGAGGCGGGGGGCGGACCGCCGAGGCGGGCGGAAGGCGAGCCGGCGGGGAGAGCCGCCCTGCCCGCCGGGCAAGCAACAGGCGAGGAGCGGGGCCGGCCGAGGGGAGCGGCTACCCGGCCCCGCCGCTCGCACCAGACGTTCCCTCCCTCCCCCGCTCGCTCTCGCTCAGCGAGCCCCGCGCCTCTCCCACAGGGCTGCCCCCTCCCTCGCGCGCGCAGCGGCGGGACTGTTAAAACCGTTACAGCTCCCACTTTCGAACTGATTCAAACTCGGCAGCGCCGAGCAGCGCGGCCCCTCCCCGGGCTGCGCCCCGCGCTCCCTCCCGGTGCCCGCCAATCCTCTCGCCTCCCTCCTTTCTCCTCCCTCTTCCCCCCCCTACGTGAGGCAGCAGAGAGTTTCAAGCCTCGCCGGCCCGCCGCGCACCCGTCCCCGGCCCCGCTCTCGGTGAGGGGGCAACCGGGGCACGGAAGGCGCCGGGCCGGGGGCGGGAGGCGGGAGAGGGAAGCGCGGACCCCCAGGTCCCCCGCCGGCAGCGCGAGAACAAAGAGTTCTCCCACCCCTCCCTTCCCCCCCCCCGCCCGCACGTGGGGAGCAAGCTCCCGCCCCTCGCCCCGCCCCTTGCGCCTGATTGGCGCCGGAGGCCCCGTCCGCGTCCATCCAATCGAGGCGGCGCTCGGCGCTCGCCAATGAGCGCGATGCCGATTGGGCCGCCGCGTTTGGCGCTCGGTCCGGGAGGGTGAATCCGGCAGCCGGAGGCTGAGGGGAGGGAAGAGAGGGAGCGGAGCGGAGCGGCGCGGCGCGGAGCTGGCGGCGGCGGCGGCAGCAGCGGCGGCGGGGCGGCAGCGGCGGCGCGAGGCCGGGACGGGGGGGCGGGTGAGTGAGCGAGCGAGCGAGCGACACCTCGCGGGCTTGAGGCGTTGGCGCCGGGAGCGGCTATTTATAACCGGCTCCCTTTGTAATGGGGGGAGGGGAGGAGGGCGCGAGAGGAGAGGAGAGGGGGCGGGGGGGGGGGGCGGCGATGGCTTCCGAGGAGCAGCCGCCTCCCGTCCCCTTCCCGCGGGCGCGGCGGGTGGCGCGGGGGGGCGGGCGCCCGGCGGCGAGACAGGCGCGCTCCCGGCCGGTGACAGCTGGAGGGGAGAGACATGGAGTCTGAAGTGCCCTTTGTCTAAGTTGGCTCCGTCCAGCCCAGCCGACGGTTCCCGTTCCGACCCCCGCTCGGCGGAGAGCAGCCCCGAGCTGGGGGGGGGGCGCGGGCGAGCTCGTCGTCCCCACGCCCCCCCCCTCTCTCCAAGGGTGGGGGGCGGGGGGCCCGCGCTGTGCGGGGAGAGGAAGAACGGGGAAGAGCCGGCGATTTCCTTCCCCTCCTCCCCGTTCCTGCCGACTGCATGCGGCGGCGGCCGCTTCAGGCACAGTTTGATTGAAGGGGCGGAGGGGAGGTATCTGTGTGCCTAACGTACGCCGGGGAAGGGTCTGGGAGCGCCCGGCGGAGAGATCCGCGTGTCCCCCCCGGCGGGGAGAGCGGCACAACGCTGTCCCCCCGCGCCGAGGCAGGCTCCCGGGAGGCTCGGACGGGTCCCCTGCGGGCTCGGGTGCTCCCAGCCTCCCGGAAGCTGGCGCTCGGCGGGGCGAGCCGGGCGGGGAGGCTGAGCGCGCCCCGGGCCGCTCGCCCGCACCCTAGCGCCCTGGAAACCCGCGGTGGTTTGGGGGCCGGCCGCCCTTCGGGCTGCCTCTCCTGGCCTTGGAGGGTTCCTGGTTCAGGGAGGGAGCTGAAGAGGGCGAGGGGGTACCTGAGTCTGGCGGCGGCTCCGGCGAACTTCCTAATCGTTTAAGGGCACTGGGCGATCCTGGTCTTCCAGAGCGCTGCAGGAAAGTTCGTAGGGAGCTGGAAACGCTGGGGTTTGGATCTCGTGTCGCCAAGCACGGGTGTACAGAGCTGTCGAAAGCTAGGGTATCTGGGAGGCGTGGAGGAGGGTACTGGGCAGAGCTGTCCCCAAGCAACACGTGTGTGATAGGATAAAGATGAAGAAATTGGTGTGTTGTGGCATCACGCGTATGTCTTTAACAGGTATTCATGGTGATTCAGAAATTGTTATTAGCAGGCAAAAGAAAAGCAGTCTGTGCATAGATGCGGCAGGAATGGGATGATAAACTTGGACATTACTCAAGATACTTATTTCTAATTTAGAAAGCACTATCCTTATTTTACTTGAGCTAGAGAAAAGTCTTTTGGTTTTTCTAACTATGGAGCTGGAAGTTGAGATTCTTGTTCTCTCTAATAAGAAGCACGTAACAGTTTGAACAAGGTTGTTTAATTGTTGCAGGATAGGTTCGTCTTTGTTTGAGTCTAGCAACTGTAGTTTCAGCTATTATGAGTTTGGTTCTTACTAATACAGATTTCAGTGAAGAGTTTTACCAGCATTTTTAAAGTAATCTTCACTTCTAAATTGGGATTTCCTCATAGATAGGTTCATCTTGTTTTAGGCGTTGGCACATTCAGGTTCATTATGTGATTTATAAAAATTTAAAGGTCATTCTTTGTTTGTCCCCAGTGTCTATATCAAATTGAGAGTCCGGGGAATGTTTATTTGTGGTAACAATAAAGCATCTTCGGAAGGGTGAGTATTACTTGTACATAGTGTACTATAGCTACTCTCACTTTAGGTTATTAAAATGTGAGTATTTAAGATCTAGAGAGTCTTTCAGAAAGCATGCTTCCAGTCTGTTAGGAGATACGACTCAAAAGTTTTGTGCGATGTGTCGAGTGTTTTTAACTTTGAGAGCTAATGCTATATCCAGTGCTGGCTTTAAGGTTGTTACATCAAAACTGTTACGTTTCTTGTTGTGGATTTTCCTTTACCAAAAAGAAAAGAGAGGAAAAAAAAATTTTTTTTTTTTTCCCTTCCTCTGTCTACATGAGGGATGAAAGTAATAATTAAAGTTAACCTGTGGAGAAATCTGTAACAGTAAAATGTTCCATGAGGTGCCAACAGCTCTTTTCATCTGGAACTTTGGAAGAATTCAAGATTCTAATTAGGACAAAAATTGGAAAAAAAATAAATTTTTTCAGAGTTTTTTTTAATATATCATTTCACTCTGAAAAGTGACAGACACTGAAAATCTGCATCATCAAAAGGTCATAAAACGTCTTTGCTCAGTTTAAAATGAGCTAAAGCAGTAGCGTGTAAACTTAGGCCAGAGACTTGAAATTCAATCTCAGTTGTTTTTTTCCTTGCTGTATTTTTTTCCTCTCTTGCTAGAATTGCCAGCAAGCTGAAATATGGTGATTTTGTTGAAGATATGCACTCAAATGGATTTTTGTTTGTTTTGTAACATTGCAACATTCATAGGTGAAATGTAAATATGTTCCTGCACTGCTGCTTACCTGCAACGAAACTTTGGCTTAGCGAGAAGGGAATTTTTGTAGTGCATTATTGAATGCACTAACTGTGTTATATATAGAGAGAATGCAAGCTAACTGCCATTTTCTGTAAAGCAGCTTATGTCAGAATAAGGTACATCTAGCATCTAGTGCACTCCCAACAATGTTCCCAGAGAAGTTGGTGCATTCTAAAATTCCTCTCAAAATCAGTAAAAAAAAAAAAAAAAAAATTGTCACCACCATTCACAAGGAGATTCAGCTTCTTTAGCTGTGTATGTAAAGTATACATTTTAATAAGTTCACAGCTATAATGTTAAAATTGAACAATTTTAGATGGCAGCACTATATTCATGTGATTGAACAGTGAGAGTTATTTTTAAAAATGGCTGCACTACTGACAGAAGGCATATTTAATAAATGTTTGCTTTACGTTGTATTTGAGTAAAAGTGCTGTGGGAAACTTTAGTGTTGGCTGTAATCTGAAAGTTCTGTAATTCTACAGTTAGTGCTTACAGATGCATTTTAGCTGACTTGAGAAGTATCTGTGAAACTTAAGTGAGAATAAAGTTTTCCCCAGCAGGGATGCTGAAAATCTCAGGAACAGGACCTGGCCTTTGCTAAGCAAGAAAGTTCACCAAGTAGGTCATCTTTACAGAATTACCTATCCAAGCAAAATTCAGTTTACCAGATTTTTAAAAAAGTGGAGGAAATTGACTATGTACTGTAAATATAATTCTTAATGATTTGATGAGGTGTTTGAATAACACTTACATTAGGAAACAAGACCCCTGTTAACAGAAGCTGTAGGACAGTGACAGGAGGTTTATTTTAATGTTAAAGCTGCTACCAACCTTCTGTTCATACTATCAGTAAGATAGATCCATGGAGAGCAGTGCTGGGCTCATTGAAATGGTGTCTGATTGAAGACAGCATCTATGCTGTCTGTATCTATAAGCGTATCTATACATTTCGCATCTATGTATATGACTTGTACAACTGTTCTAGAATGGCTGAGTCAATCTTTAAATGGATGAGTTACTCCAGTACTGACATAGTTTAAGTGATAACTTCAGCTAAGTGGCTATGTCTGGGAGGAAGAAAGGTGAGACAAAGAAAAACCTTGTATAAAGTAGATGCAAAACAGGGAGAGGTGTTTCACAGGGGAATGATAAAACACTGGTTACAACTTAGCAGAGTGCTTGGGTTTGTTCTTTAACTCTGAGTATATGCCCAAGAGTTTTGTTGAGCTAAAGATTAAAAGGAAAACAATGTACAGAATTATTAAATAGGTATTCTATCTCTTCTCAGAGAGATCAGTTGACGACTTTGGGATGATGCTGTGTGTGTCTATTTATGGGTGAGGTGAAACTAAAGAGTGAAATTTATTGGAGGAGGGAGTAGGTTCTATTGAGCTCCAAACAAGAAACAGTGAAGCTTTCTAAAACATGGTAGTGACAATGCTGCTTTCTGTAACTGGTAATAGTAGGTAGTTTGATTGTTATAGGCTTTTTCTAGTTGTACACCTAGATTTCCACTAAGATGTGTCAGACTGTGGACTTGAGGTCTGGATTCTCAGTGGAAATGAGAAAACTACCTCCAATGTTATAGTCAGAATATGTATTCTGAATTAAAAAGATAAAGTAACACTACTAAACTTGGGTAGAAGCAACTTTTAATAAGAAGAGTGAAATGTATAATTTGCATATAATATTGACAAATTAAGCTTCTTTTACAAATAGTAAAAAAGAAAGGAATTCTTAAATATATAACTAATTATTTAAACACAGACTTCATTTACATGATCAGACTTGATTTATTTGGCATTTAAAAAAAATATTGGGAGAGAAGAGGATGTCTGTTAATGTCCCTGCTGTGTCCAGAAAAAATTGTAAACACCCCCCCCCCCGCCATTAATGTGGGTCACGCCCTTATTTTAGGAATCTTTTGGCTACCTGGCTGAAGTCTGCACATAGGATTTTTCAATAATTGTGCTCAGTTTGTAAAAATACTGTTGTCTTGGAATGATTTATAATGCATACTATGCTTCCTTTCTTATGGTAAAATCAGTAGTACTTTTAAGGCTAGAAGGCTCTTTGGAAATCTAGATAGATACTGTGCATATTCTGAATTCTGTGGATAAAAATAACAATGTAATGATGTGAGTGGATCAGCACAGTATTGTCATTTGCTTGAAAATGTCACGTAGTGCTTCCAAAGCTTCTAATTTGGATATATACCATTTCATTAACAAATGAGGTAAATCTGATGCCTTACTGTTTGCAAATAAAGACTTCCTTGATACGTAATTGCAGAAGAACTTCAGAATTTGCTATTAGTTTTCTTTTTTTATATTTGCATATGGTGCCTGCTTAAATGACATTGTATGTGTAATTATGCAAGCAAAGTAGTACAAATTGCAGTCCACATCCCGGGCTTTCTAAGATGTGAACCGAAAATAAATCTTTATAGGAGGGTATGATTTCTTTATATTTTTTAATTATTTTTTAATCTAGAACCAGGCCTATTTCCCTTGTCAGTTTTTGTTGTATCTGGCTCCTTCCCATTCTGCCTTTTACGTGGTTGGTTCAGTTTTTCCTGCCATGCGTTTTCTTTTTCACAGCCTGCATATTCGGTTTAAATCCCAAAGCCATCAGATGTAATTTAAAGAAACAAAGTATTTGAAAGGAAGGAAACTCAAACCTTACGACTCATATATAATTTTAATTTTTTTTAATGTGAGCTGGTTTCCTTTCCATGTTTCTTAGTGTGAGCGGATCTGGCAAGCTTTATATTTTTGGTGTGTAGTTGTCTGATTTCATTTTTTACTAGTAAGATAGAAAATTCTAGAGATGGAATTCAGTTTGCTGCTTCTGTCAGAAATCAGGCAGACGTGTGTTACAGATGCTTGATTTACCTGTGAAACTGCACTATGGCAAATGGATTAAAGTAATTATTGTCTCTCTTTTAACTATACAATTTATAACCAGGGACAGGATAAAATCTGTCTTTTGTTGATAACTTCTTCCAGCTATATGTCCCCTAGTTTGTGCCATGTTTCTAGTGAGTATTTATTACTAATGTGTTTAGTGCAAAGTTAAATCCACTGTTTAACTATTGGAAGAAGAGATTGACATATGTTTTTTTATTCTTAAACAGTTTGACCATTACTGGTGTTCAATCCATCACTGCTTTGAAACTGGGAGACATAATTGGTCCCAAAGCCTTACTATTTGTAATTCTCTTCCACAACCTAAGGGAGCTGATTTTTTTTCACTGGAGGGTGGTGGATTTTTTTGGGTTGGTTTGTTGGATTTTTGTTTTGCCTTGTTTTTTTGTTTTGTATTTTAAGATGAACTGTTTCTCATTAATTTTCTCCATTAAATCAAGCTTCTGGAAAAGTAGTGTCTCTGTTTTTTCCTTCTATAAACAACATTTAATCTAATGTGCTGATAGATTAATCCCCATATACCTTATAGAATAGGGATGCCATACATTAGACCCAGTTATTTTGAGGACTTTAAAATGGGAGTTGTGTAAATAACTCTTATGGTTGCTTTCATCATTTGAAGCTCATTTTGGAATTTTTCAGACAATTGGCAAATACCATTTCAGCTCCAAAATTTGTCAGACTGTTCTAAGATAAATTCTGCATACACAGAAGTGTAATGTCTTTGAAAGTTTAGGCTATTTGCCTATGCAGGGAAAGAAGTATGCAATGGCTATTGAAACGCTTAATTGTTTTGTGGCAGGATTTTTCTGGTATGGAGTGTGGGTTGCTTTTGTGTGTGTGGATTGAGCTGAAGAACCTGTGGCTATTTTAGAGTTTTTAGAGTAAAAAAAGGTGTGTCCACAAAACAAGTTCGGGTGGAATAGTCAGTGCACTTCAAATTCACACCCTAAATTATTTTGCTTGTGGAGACATGCCTTAAGTGTTCCCAGCAAGTGTTACTTTTTCTGCCAGATTTATTCAGGATATCAAAAAGCTAAATTTTAAGAGATGGAGGTGTTAGGCAATGGAGGTTATTTGGAATGTGTGTGGGAGTCATCTAACTCCTCTGGGTGTCTGTGAATGAGTGTGAAGGGAGAAATTCGGAGGTACGTATTTGAACAACTCCAAGGTAAAGTTCAAGTTTTATGCATAAAACTTTACTTTCTCCTGAAAAATAGCCATGCTTGTTCTTACATAAGAAATGTGGGATGGTTTTAAAGGTGACTTGTAAAAAGCATGATCAAAATCGGGCTTGAAACTTTATGTTGCTGTTCTGCTGTTTGGAGTTTTAAAATGTTTTATTTGTTTTTTGATCCAAATAGTCTTACTCACACATGCAAATATGGTTAAAAGTATTTATACGTGCAGATATCCAAGTAAATAGTTGCATTACCTGCTGCACAGTGTTTTGCTGATGTTGCCCAAACTGAAGTGAGATGTCAGCTGATTTCAGTTAGTGGCAATTTTGGTTTGATCTTTAATATAAAATACTTGGTTATGATCTCCCCATTCTCTCTTCCCCTTTTCCCCACCCAAGTGGATGAGTACTTGAACTTGTTATTTTTATTTGCAAAAAAGTATTTTTCTAAAAGTATCAAATGTTGAAATGTACTGGAAGAAAGCAATAATATAGGGAATTTAGAAAATTTTTCTTTCTTACTCCTTACATGGTATTCAGTAATTATTTCATGTCTGGTTTTGTTTCTCTAAATCCTGAAGCTATAGGGATACAGAGAAAGAACTTAATTTTTGAAGGGAAGAATACCTCTGAAAGTTGCAGGCTTGCAACTTACAGACTGATTGAACACTCTGTTAAGGATTTATCTTTTAAGGACTGAAAACAAATTATACTACGTTACTTTTTTTGTTCTGCTCTTGTATTTGTTTAAGGAAATGTATTGGAAATCTAATTATTTGTATTGAAATCTTATTTTGTTATTAAAAGACATAACTCTTATTTTTCTCTACTGAAGAGAATGAAACTGAGAAGTACCCATACCATTGCTTCTTGATGAGTAAATGTTCTAAATGAAGGACTCCCACAAAATGAGATAATGTCAAAATAAATCCAAAGGCAGTGTACTATTAGGAAAAAAGAAGTCATCAAACTGATGCCCTCCTTTATGGCTAGTAGAAAATCTGAAATAAGCTTGTTTTCTAGAACAGTTCTGTTGTTGGATCTTACTCAGGTGCTTCATGTTTAATCAACCTATAGTTAGTGCCAAAAACTTAAAATGATTGGGGGATTTTGTCAAGACCAGGTGAGTTCTTGCTTTTTTCCTTCTTTTTTATTATTTAATTTTTTGAAGCAGATAGTTTTAAATTATTTTTGATATTAAGAACCACAGAGAATTTTGGCTATATTTTCTGAAGTGCTTCTGGAAGGTCTGAGTTACTTATAAACTCTTGAGTTGCAAAGATTTTAACATGCTGGCAGATAAAGTAAGGGATGTTGAATATCTGGTTATTTGCTTTGCTTTGATAGTTTTCTAACCCAGAAAAATAAAAAATTCTAATGTAGCAACAGCAAGAAGATAAATTAATATTCCTCATGTTTTTCCAGGAAGGAAAAGGGATTGAAGGAGCACTCCCTTCTCTTTAATATCCAAGAACTGCTTGATTCCTCATTCTTCTATTTCTTTCCTCCTTGTCCTTGGTAAAGACTTGGGAGTTTCTAATATCTGCCTGGTCAGTTTGTAATGGTGGTAGAAACTTCTGAAAAGAATATTCAAGCAACATAGTGTTAAACTATCTACGTGAATGAACTGTTAGGGGAGAAAGCAAGAAATAAAATACCATGGGAGGCAAATTAATATTTATTTTTTTTTAATCAGATGGGGAGCATGATTGAAGAAAATGTGAGTTCTGTGAGCCCTAGTGTTGACTTGTTTCCCTCCTGTCTTGTGTGTCAGTAACTGAACTGCTCTGATTTACTACACGAGGTGAGCCTTTCAAATAATGTGGTGTGAGTTTCAGTATGAATTGAGCACATGCAGAAATTGATCTGCAGGCTTAGGCATTTAGCACTCTCACAAGGAGCTGAAAATTGAAAATCTAAGGCCATAGTTCACAGTGTCTTTAGGTGGGGACAGAGTGACTGGATGCTCACTTCAGTCAAAAGTAGCAAGGTATTTTTAGCCAGAGGACTTCCTTGCTTCTGTCAGTGTCTGGCTGCAAAAATGCTCATGCTGTCAGGAGGGAAATGATAGCACAGGTGCAGGAACAAGTGGCAGGTGAAAGTGCTTCTTTTTGTAGCAATGCCAGCATAAAGTAGGGGTGATGCTTAGAAGTCAAAGCTGTCTGGTCCTCCATATGGTTTTTGTCTGGTATGTTTGGGCAGTAATGAGAAACTGTGTTTGAAGGGATTCATTTAACTGTTAAAAACAGACTAGAAAAAATAATAGATGAAGGAAGGTAGATGTTGTGATCAAGGCAAGCAGAAGTCAGGAGTTAAGTATGGGGAGGGAAAACAGAGACTCCTGCCAAATCTGGAAATTGGACTGAAGGTTAGAATTCCTTATATCTAAGATAGGAACATTCCCTAGCAACATCTTGGGGTAAAATGCAGGATTGTAGCTACTACAAAGTAGTGTATGTAATTATGTTACATACTGGAGCAGAGAGCAGGTAGGGCAGTGAGTCTTCTGAATTGTGGTTAGCTGCAATGGTATTGCTTGAGTACGGATCTGCTGCAATCTGTTGATACATCAGCATCTGCAGCTCTAAGTGGTGTTTCTCCCTAGTAATTGTTTTTGTTTTTCATGACTTTCCTGATTTTTTTTTTTTTTATATAAATAAAATGTGAGTTCACGCTGCAGCTTTTCATAATGCCAGAGCACTTGCAGTCCTTCATGAATCTGTTGCAGAAAACATACATAACTTAGTGATCTGTAAGCCATGTCACATTTGGTTTGTATTTGTCATTTGCATCAGAAGTTACCATAGAGTATGTATGCAGAAGGATGCATCAGCCTTGTTATCATAGGAGAGCTAAAAATCAGCCATTTAGAAGAAATTCTGATTACATTGATTAGCTCAGATACAAGGCATTGCCTATGTTAACAATAATTTAGTAACCACTCCAACTAGTTTTAGTTTGGGGAATAATACTGCAGATAAAAATATAGTCATTACAGCTAATAAGTTAGTTTGGTGGTAGTACTACTACAAATAAGTAGTTTGATTGGATTAAGTATGTCATGAAACTACTCTTAGTTCACTGATAGCCATTCATACAGCTGTAAGAGAAAAGGGTGTGTACAGTTATTTTGTTTATGATAGACATCTTGATCAGGGTAGCATGTGATGACCAAGTGTGAATTTGCCACAAAACAGTGATTTTTTTTTTTTTTTTTTTAAATTTTTTTTAAGCCTCTTTTGAAAGAAACTGAAATTCTTACTCAAAATATACAGAAAAGCATCTCAGTAATCTTGAATATCCTGAAGTATCAATTGGGAGCTATTAACTTAAGGAGCTGCTGGGATAGTAACAAGGCCCAAAACCCATTGTGCTTGGGAAGAAATAATTGAGGAGGCACATCTCTCCAGTTGCGGGGAAGCAGGTCATAGAGTAGTTGCTTATCATGACCATGTGTACTGCTTGACTTGCTTATTGATATCTTCTAGAATGTGTTTAAGTTTATTTAAAAATGAAAAGGTGAAATTGAAGTCTGAAAAAACCCCTGCCAAAACCCAACTAACCATTTAATGTTCCAGGGTAGAGATCAGATCTTAAATACACCAAGTGCAAGGTAAGGCTGTGGTCACTTAAATGACAGAAAGTAAAAGGTCTGAAAAGAGTGACACTTCAAAGGCACAAAGGCTGGGCTGTAGGAGAAGCAGAACCCTATCAGGATAAGAAGACAACTAATTTGGAAAAACAGCCCTTTTATGTTTTTTTTTAAATTTTAAACATAATGGTAAGTTTATGGAGAGTATGTAGCACTCTAGACTACATTCTTAATTAGTGAAGAGCTTTCCGATCTGTCTTTTTAAATTATGATTTCTAAGAGGTAGAACTGAAGGCTCCAACTGTACTGTTAAGCAGAGAAGGCCTCTTTCAAATGAACAAATACATGGAATAGTAGTGGGAAGGAGTGTGTGAACTAACTAGTTGATGAAGTTGTTAAAAGAGACTGTAACATAACAAGTGTTTCTACTGATTAGAACAATTGGTGATTACACACTGAAGAGTTCAGTCTGATTAAGCTCTTAAGCCTTTTAATTCACAGATTATTTTTCCCTTAGTAGTGGTGTTTTCCAAATTTTACCTGTAGCTGATTGAAATACCAAGAATTTTAGAATGCAGTGGTGAATGTTTTCATCCTCTGAAATATTAAACTGGAATTTAAAAGGCAAGCAAGCTCCATAGATCAGCTTTAAAAATAGTGTGATCCTTGGTTTTGAGATGGTGGGCCCAGTTCAGAGTTGTATTGACTTGTAGTATAGTTTAGGTTGGCAGGTACATCTAGAGGTCATCTGATCCAGTCTCCCGCTCAGGCATGGCCAACACTGAAATGGTCTTTTCCAGACCACTTTTAAAATGTTTTCAAGAACAGAGATTCTAGCACCTTTCTGCTTAATGCATTCCTACACTGGACTGCACTCACTGTGAAGAATTTTCTCCCTATATTGAAATGAAATCCCTTGCTGAGTTTTGTCTGTTGCCTCTTGTACTTTCATTTAGCATAGATTAGCATGTCTCGGTGGAAGGGCTAGAATAGTGCTCAACTGCTGTGATTGTCTGGGTTTAGCTCTGATTTGTGTAAGAAAGCACACTGTTCAGGGAATGAATTCTTTTATGTATTGGTTGAAATTCTTGAAGTGACTTGTCCAATTTTGATAAGGCCCAGAAACAGGCAAAAACATGACACATGTTTTAAAGAGTGTTTAGGACTTGGGAGTCTACATGTAGTATTCTTAAATATTTGTTAAGAATAAATAGAACTTATCTTGAAGTCTTAGACTTGTACTAATAATAGGAAATGGAAAATAATCATTGTTAACCATTGATTTGTATACATGCTGTTGTGAATGGCTGTAATGGGATGTATGAGGCAGAACTGAATTGAACAAACCTACACTAGCTTTTCATTTGTTACAGATGTCTATATTTGTCTTGTACTGGTAACTTGTCTACATAAGTTACAAATGGCTGCTCCTGTTGTTTTGCCACTCACTACATCTTTTCAGAGCAATCTTTAGTTGATCTAGAGATAGCAGGAAACACACTTCTTGAAAGCTTCTTGTGCAGAAGTAGTTTGCCACATTAACTGCTTTGATTGTGCAAAGTCTTGTGAAGAAAAAAAAATTACACCGTGTGAATAGTATGTTTTACATGGTACGGAAGATAAGTGTTCTAGTCTAAGGCAAGTGGCTGATATGCTCTAACAGTTTGCTGACATTAACAGGGAAAGGCTTTGCTCTTTTCCCTTGACCCCGGTTGCATTGTTCCTCTTCTTCCTTGCCAGTTTGGGTGCTTATCAGGCCAGCATGAGCAATTTTGGTCCAGTTAGGAAACTCTGCTTCTTTTGAGTGCAGAAAAGATCTGATTTGATGTAACTGATTACCTCAATCGCATTTATTATATTTGCCATGTAAATTCTATCTGAGATGCTGAAGTAGTGTAGATAGACAACGAAGAGAGGAAACATGCCATTTTAAGTTCCCACTTCCTTTCCCAGTCCTAATTGAGAAGTACCTTAGGATGTATTTGTCATCAGCTTCCAAAAGCAAATAGGCAAGTGAATGTTCTGCTTAGTTTTGGTTAAGTTGAAATGTTGTTCTTCAAAGTTAAATTCTGTTGGGTAACTGTTAATACACTAGTAACCATTGATTATGTCAGGGAGGAGAGAGTGCACTGGCCTTGAATTTGACAACTATGTTCCAGTGGAGGCAAACATTTTGTTGGTGGTACATAAAAAACCCCACAATATTGTAGTTGTAGTGACAGACTACTACTTTTGAAGGGATTCCGCTAACTGAAATGTATTTTAGTGTTGCAATTAGTAACTTCGAGGAGCTAACTATCACAAAAATAGGATAGTGATGAGACTGCTCATAATAAAAGCATGCCTATTTATAGCAGCAGACCTTCTGCTTTTGGCGCAGCTATGTTACCTGGAAAGTCTACAGCCGTCATCAGTCTGTATTGGTGTTAGGGTTGACAGTAAAATGTCTTGGATGTGGTTGTTACCCACACTGCAATTGAAACACAGGCTTTTAGTTCTACTTGCAAGCCAGGGTTTTTCTGCTAACTTGAGGGGGAGGAAGAGGAAGTATTCTGAGATTTGGACATTTGCTTTCACACACAGACATTGTTCCTCAGTTTGGGGTTATGGTGTTGGTACATCTAAGGCTGTTGATGGTTCTCCTCCTTACATTAAGTTTGTTAAAATTAATAGTTTTGTCTTTGACAATAGCTTGTATAACAATTTCCATCTCTTGAGTAACCAAGAACATTCTTGAAGAACATGGAATCTTGTTAGAGCTGGTCATGAGTGTTTTATTAACCTGCAATGATCCACAACCACTGAAGCCTGTCAGAGTGAGGAAGGACACATGAGTTGTTTGGAGTTATCTGCTTAGATCAGTTCATGAACTGATAAATTTCTTTTAGATACTGCCAGACAGAGCCCAATACAGGTTAAGCCTTTGTAGATCAATACAAGCCTGTTGGTATTTATCTGCCCGAAGAGTGGCAGAGCTGGCATGGATGACTTAGTAAATGTTTCCTGTTTCTGGTTGTTAAGAATAATTTTTCTGTACTGGTAAAATTGTGTGGCAGAGAGATGACATGGCTTGACAGGCACTTCTGTTGAAGCCTAAACTGCTGCCCTCTCCAATTTCAGTTCTTTGCCTCTTGTTCCTGCCCTAGTGTTGCACCCCCTTCACTTGTCTTGATTCAAGAATTCATGTGGCTGCTGAACAAACCAGCTTGTGGAGCTGATTTTGTTGAAAAATTGTATTTAAAAACTAAGCGTGTTTATTTTCTGGGCTGTTCATACAGTTTTTTTTTTTTTTTTTTTTTTACATGACCTAGTTTGATTAACAGTATCATAAGCACTTAAGCTCTCACAGTAGAGAAGTCTGAGTAGAGGTGGAAATGAGTGATCAGGTGCCACTGATACAGCGGACGGATGATGTCTTTTCCAGGTAAAACTAGACACCAAATAGCTTTTGAGGAAGGTAGTTGAACTGATGGTAGCATTTGATGTAGGTTCTCTCTCTAAATTTAAACATCCTTTAAAGATACAGAACTTCAGCATATGGAATAACAACATGATGTAAATTCTAAAGCATAGATAAGTATTTTTAGGTATTTCTCAACTAAAAATAGCTTGAACTGCACTGTAAATTTAAAATACCACATTTCTATAGTGTAGAATAGTAAAAATCACACTACATTTACTCCCATCTATTTCTCTGTGACTAATTTTGTAAAATAGTAAATGTGCTGTCATTGCTTTTGTAGTGAAATATTATTAATAAACTATGTTAATCTTTACTATGTAGTTGTATTTCAGAGCTAGAGATTTTTGTTAGTCGGTCAGGTTTGGTATCTGAACTACCCAAGCTGACAGTGGCCTTGGGAATATTTTTCTTCCCATGGAAATGAGAATGTGCTATTTTACGTAGATAAGTTCGAAAGAAAACCATGTTTTATTTTGCTTTAGAAAATGCAGAAAGAGTAGCAGAGTAGCAAGCAACTACAAAACTTCTGAGCATATTTTTTTTGTGTCTGCTGATAGCACAGGTAAAAAGCCCTTCGAGGTGCTGGGAGCGTAATTCTTACCCCCACCCCTGCAGCTTGCATAACTTAATGTGGAAATAGTTAGCAGCTCTGAAATCACGGCAGTGAACAATTTTTCTTATGTAACCCAAGAGAGTAATTTTGTTTCTTGACCGTAGTTTTTTGATGAATCTCTCTATGCTGTTAAAAAAAGTTTGGTATAAATGAAGGAGACTGATCTGGCAGATTACAGCATTAATTTATAGTTAACTTTTGAGTAAATTTTTTTTGAAGTCTGGCAATATGTATGTGTTTTATTGATAGTTATTTTCAGGTGCTTGATAATTGTGGTAAGAGTCTACTGGAAACTGCTTGCTCTAGAAAGGTTTAGGATAGGTTCATGGAGAGTATTGTCTTGTTTTGCATTTAGGGTGCATGAAGTAAAATAATAAAAGTAAATTTCCAAGACTTTCTAAATAGTGAAGTTTAGCTTAACATAGCTGAAAAATACTTAGCTGCAGTTGAACAATTATTTTGTTGTACTGTGCTGTGTAAAATCCTGAACATAAAAGATCATTTGAGGTTTTTTTATGAGGTGGTTTTAGATAGTTAACAACTTTAGGTCTAAGCTTAATGCATTGATTTTTTGATACTTGAAATGTATTATATTTTGTTTGTTTGTTTTAGAATCATAGAATCATTTAGGTTGGAAAAGACCTTCAAGATCATCGAGTCCAACCATCAGCCATGCCCACTAAACCATGTCCTGAAGTACCCCGTCCACTTGCTTTTTGAATACCTCCAGGGATGGTGACTCAACCACTTCCCTGGGCAGCCCATTCCAATGTGTGACAACCCTCTCAGTAAAAAAATTTTTCCTAATATCTAACTTAAATCTCCCTTCCCTCAACTTGAGGCCATTTCCTCTTGTCCTATCTCCAGCCACCTGACAGAAGAGACCAGCACCCACCTCACTACAGCCCCCTTTCAGGTAGTTGTAGAGAGCGATAAGGTCTCCCCTCAGCCTCCTCTTCTCTAGACTAAACAGCCCCAGTTCCCTCAGCTGCTCCTCATAAGACTTGTGCTCTAGGCCCCTCACCAACTTGGTTTTCTAACAAGTATTAAATTTTTTGCAGGCTTATGGAAAAATCTTGTTAATTCCTTCTGTTGCTAAATTCTGCTTTTTGAGTTGAATGTGACAGTTATCCTAAATTCTGCTGCCTGAGCAAAAAAATTTTTTTTTTTTTTAGTTTGAGGAAAAGCATAGAAGGGTGTGGTGGGGTGTGGTTGTTTGGTGTGGTTTTTTTTTTTTTTTTTTAACTGAACCCCAAATATTGTAGATGCTTGAAGAAGTTCAATGATGACTTCAGATAGGGTTTAATATATAATAATTTCTCCATTAGTAAGAGTGCATATGCTCAGGCTGAGAGACCTGTATGCTGTCTGGATCTGATAACAGCTTACAGTTAAAGAGCATGCTGGCCACTCCAGGGCAAACTGATGTATAAAACCGTTGCCTGTTTGTGGCGTAATTGTCTGTACTAGTTTTTCCCTAGTATTGGTCCAAGTTCCTAACAAATACTTTATAGTTGTGTACAGGAAGCCACAGTTGTGGATGGGATCATCAAACTGATCTGTGTTTCAGAAAACAATCACAGAAGTGAGCTTTTATTTATCATTGGTCAGTTTAATCCAGTTTACCATGCATCCCTTCGAGAAGAGTGGCTGCAGCTCAGTAGGCAGTATTGGGGTGAGAATAAAGCATTGGGAAGGGTGGGGTGATTATAAGATGCCATCGCTGCTGAAGAAATTACTTGGGTGAGTACCTTCATTATGTAGTATTGAATCTAAATAAGTTTATGGTATCTGAAGTGACAGTTCATGAAGCCAGCTCAGATGCATGCTTTGAATTTACCAGTGCATCCAGTCCAGAGAACTTAGTGGAAGCACTTCGCTATTCACAGGGCTGTGGGCATGCTAATGGTGAGGTAGAAGAGGTCAAGAAGCAGTGTGATGTAGTTCATTGAGCAGGGCTGTGCAGTTAAATACATTCCTTTGGAGCTCAAGGTTCTGAGAAGCAAATGTGAAAGCATTCATCTTTGACTTTATGGGAGGTAGAAGTACTTCCCCGCTACCTGCCCCTTCCCCATCTGAATTATTTTGTTCCTTCATTACTCTTTCATTACTTTAGGCAACAAAACCCATGACAACTCATTTTATTGTTCAGTTTGCATATGCAGTTTCTCTGTTGGGTTTTATATTCCCCTCCATCCTTACCCCCACCCCCCGCATTGAAACTGTTGGTCAAGAGTGCTCTTAAGTGCAGTATTATATCAGTGTATGCATATATTTAAAGTCTATGAATAACCTTTTGAGTGTAGATTAATTCACAAAAAGAACTGAGAAGTTATACTGTACACAGTATGTTTTAATTTGTAAATATCTCCAGAAATCCTGAGTAAAGAGAAGATAATGTAATATTGTTACAGTTTAAAATATTGTGTAATATTAAGCACAATTACAAACTAATAGCATTCTTTCAAAAGGGCAGACCCCCTCATTTGTTCTCCCATGCTTTCCAGTTTGAAAATTTTCATTACTTTTTTTTTTTTTCCCCCTGAAATTTGGCATGGTAGCCAGAGGTGCTTAAATAGCACCTAATTTAATAGGCGCCTACCTTAAATAGACTGCCTAATTTAAAGAATTATCTGTGTGTTTGTCTGTCACTGATGGATATTACCAAAATGATTGAAAAAAAATAGGACGTTGTCTTTAAATAAGGCTATTTCTAAGTTCTGTAGGCAAAACAGGAGCAATTTGAGCTGAAATTTTTCTACACTTGTCTCATGAATTCTAGATGTATTGTACACTCTTTGGCTGCTGAAAGTAAGTATTGGCTGATGTAATCTTATAGGCATGAAGTTTCTTTAAAACTTATTGTAAAGAATGCGGATCTTGTACATAACTTCATTATAAAAAGCTCAGCAAAGTTTATTTAAAATGCAAACTTATATGGTCTAGGACACTGCTGTTTGTTGTTTTTCATTCCAAGTATGCAAGCATGACTAGGAACTGAAAAGAATAGCTATGTGTTTTTATTTTCTTGTAGGGTTTTTGTAAAATCAGTGTTTAGGTGGGTTCACTATGTCTCATTCCTAATACCATAGTTCAGACTCCTTATTGGTTAAAAAGAGGTGTTAGTTTTGTTATTTTTCTTGTATTTGATGGTGGTCTGTTTAGAATTACATTAGTCCTATCATTAGTATAATTATCTCATGTCCAGTTCTACTCATGCACTTAGGTATACTGTGCATGGGTATACTTTATAGCTCAGGGCATTAGGTAGCTGTAATATTACAAGTAATGGAAAAATACAGGTGGTATGAGAGCAGGTGAGCAGTGTAGCAATGCTCAGCTGTATGTATAGAATAGGCAGTGTGGGGTCACATCAGTTCTGCAGTGCTGTGCTCTGGGAGGGCTGGCTGGGTTGAAAACGCAGCTTTGGACCCAAGGTGTTAAGCCTTTGTGTTAAAGTGTGGCATGTACATCTCCTTGCTTGCTATGCCATCGGGGTGATTTTCCAGTCTGGAATGAGACAGTCCGTCTCTCTGTGGCTGTACCAAGTTGACACTAGAATCACTTGAGATGTCTCACCACATTTCCCAGTGTTCTCTCTTCTGCAAAGAGGGTGCAGATTGTTATGGCAAGGTTTCCTCCTTAGTGTGATGCTAGGTAAGGTCTGGCAAGGTTAATGGAAGTCATTCTGCACTTTGGGAGCCGAGTTTTCTCTAGAAACAGTATAACTGCTTTAGAGTTATGCTTGCTTTCTTGTATCTATTTTAAAGATGAGATAATTGCCCATAAATAACTGAGTTGACTGCTACATAGTTTCTTTCTTTTGGATAAAAGTTCTCAGGAGTGGATTCCTTAGCAATTAGATGGTTTCTGTAGGCCCTTGGTATGAAGAGGATGAGAAAATGGGAAAGAAAAAGGTTTTAAAACAATAGAAACAGCTGGCAGGATTCAGAAGGGGAAATGGGGACAGAGAAGAGGGTCATGGCTTGGGGGCTCTCAAAATCAGACCATTGCACTAAGACAAGCCAGTATAATGTTTTTACTTATTAAATGGAAACTGTTTAACATTATGCTGACTTCTTAAAACAGGCTTAACTATTCTTAGACAGATGGGATTTAGCTTGTGGCACTTGTGCTACTACTGTAGGGAATATTCTGAACCTTCATATGAAAAGTTGACTAGTTCTGACAAATTGATCTTAAAATTCACTAGCTTTTTTGCTCCGCAATCCTAGCTGCAAATCCCATACAATATAATTTAATGAAAATGTATAGGTTTTTTCTTGTTTAGCTAAGTGAAAACTCTGTAGTTTGTTACAGCTCAGAGTACTAATGAATGTGAACAGCAGAAATGGTGGAAGAAAGTGATATAGGAAAGGATTTTCTTACACACAGATACTAGTGCAAGTGGACCAACAGTAGGCTTGAGACAGCATCTACAGTCCTGAATTTGCCCCAGAGACTGAGTTTGTTGATATTTCGCTGAAGTCTTTTAATTCTCCAAATTACTTTTCCTTTCAGGGATGGAGGTAGTGTCCAGCACCCTTCTGTAAGAGTTCATCTTCCTGTCTCATTTTTTGCTCCCCCAGCCCTGACCTGACATAGGCTGTCCTTGTCTGCGAAACTTCTTATCCCATTTTCTCAGGTCTGGTTTCTTAAATGTATAGTTTTTGGGGCAACCTTTGAATTGACATTAGAAATTGTCAGTGGCACTTGGCTATAGTCCTAATGTGAGGATGATGGATCAATTGCACTGTGAGAATTAACTCTGTCTGCTCTTTTCTCCCTGCCCCATGCCTTGTTTGCTTTTTCTTTCCCATACTTCTGAGATTAGGAACAGAGAAATAATTACCTCTTATGATAGTACATATGTTAACAACACTATAATTCTAGTTTGGTGGTGTTCAGCTGTCCAGAAACATAAAAATGTGGCTTGCTTGGTTTGAAAAACTGGTGCTCAAAATCAGAATTAATTAATAAATTTTCAGGGTTTTTCAAAATTAGTATTTTACAAACATGCATCCAGGACACTTTGCTTTTTTCTTAGCTATGATTTTTCTATAACCTATACATGCATATGCTTCCTTTCCACTCGGTGTTTTTTCTCTTAATACGGACTTGCCACTTAAGAGGCCGTTTCTACTTTGTTTATACGTATTTGACTCAATGCACTATGTGTATCCCACTGACTGTTGCACATTAACATATTACTTTATCTAGAAGAAATTTTTCTTGCCATAACTTGACATAAGCAACAGTGCATTTTTTTCATTTTCTGTGATTTGTTATTTGGTGCCTTGAGCATTAAATTGTTGTCTATGTTGTGCCCCAGATAGCAGCTTGAAACTAGTGCAAGAGGAGAGTGTTCTTGTAAGTCACATTTGTTTTCAGATGAATGACCTGAGTGTGCCTAAGTTATGCTGTTTTAAAAGGAAGCATTTATCTTGTAAAGTATTATTTTTCTTACCATTTTAATACAACAGGTAACATTGATAATTACTGAAAATTTGAATAGATTGGATTTGTTTACTCGATGGTGATATATTTCTCTCAGGTCTTAAAACCTTATTTGTACGGTCTTCTTGGGACTGTATTTCCATTGTATGAAAGAAAGATGGGAATTCTGTTGGGGGTTTTTTTGTTGTTGTTGTTTTTAATCTAATTATATATAATTTCCATATAGATCTGCTGTTGATGAGCAGGGCTTATCTGGCAATTTAATTTTAGTTAAGAAAGCTTTTTTAAAAACCTGAATCATTTGTTATTCTTCAGGAAACTAGAATAAGAAGGGCTGTGGTTGTTGCAGTATTAGAGTAAGTAAACATAATCTGTGTTTTGTTTTTATGGGATATGCTACTTCAGTATTGTCAGCTGAGCTTTTACTTATCTTTTGAATTCATTGGTACTTTTTCCATGTCTTTTGCGTGAACCGTAACTGAAGTGATTTTGATATTCTGTATTACTTGCAAATTGAGTTTCTGTCTTTCTGTTATTTAAGGATACTTATTCTATGTCTAATTTATTTCCAGTTAATGGGATGTTTTTCCATATTTTTGCTTTGCTTAGTTTAGCATATAATACAATGCATTTTCTGTACTTCATAATGCTTTTATGCTGTTCTCTAATCAGTATCGTAGTGCACTTTGAATCACTTATTTTCTTTACCATGCTCTAACATGAATGGTCCAGGATTTTTTTAATTTTTTTTTTTTTTTTTTTTTTATCTCATTCTCTTTTAATCACTGGTGTTGTGACAAATGAGATACAGGTGGATTCTACTTGCTGCCTTGAGGCATGGAAACAGAGCAACAGTGTTTGACACTTTGCTCTAGATTTACGTCCCTCCTGCTGCTGGTTCTTTGTCCTCCCCCTCTGTCTAGTCAGGTGCTTCGGGCATTATGTGAAACTTATTTATATGCTTTGCCTTTTTTCCTCAAAGGATTCTTCTGATGATTTGGGTCAGCAATTCTGCCATTTGTTTGTTGAGTCATTTTCATTCTAAATTTAAAAACCCAGCAACTTTTCTTACAAAATAAGATTTAATGTCTTGCATAAAAATGGGTGTCATGCTCTTATAGACTATATTACCTTTTGTTCAATGTAAATGTGTTCAGTGTAAATGAAGGCATGGTATTGAGAATAAACAGGTTCTGTATTGATCCCCACCCCCTGGCCCCAGTTGTCATAAGGTCTGATAAAACTCATATCTATCCTGTACAAAACTGCTGAAAATAGAGCTCTGCCTACAGCAGCAAAGAGCTTTCAATAACTTGGATAAAGCTGTACTCGTGACTGTCAGGGGAGCTGTGCTGTGAGGCAGGAGAGGTAGCACTGGGCATTTGACTCCAGCCTGAAGAAGACACCTCTGTTCATGTTTACTTACCTTGATAGTTAGAAGGGCTGGAATTGTTTCTGCTCAAATTGATTATGCTCATTTGAGAATGTATTAACCTTGGGAAACTGGACATTTCAGCCTTTCAGTCCATGATGGCTATTGTGAATGCTATTTTGAGCTATTCAGTGAAATACTGTAAGTTGTTACAGCATGACTCTTGAGAGGAAGCCAGTCTTCGATGTAGTGGTTTTGTTTCGGGATGCTGTCAAAATAGTCATTGCCAGCATAGTTGTAGCATACGGTCCTTGATTTTGAAAAATGCTGAGCAGATTGGCATATTCTAGCAACACATTTGGATTATAATGTAAAATTACAACTTCATTGCCAGCAGTCCTGTAACATAAAAATGAGGCTCTTGGTACTAGGAGGGTGATCAGTAAAAGTGGAATACAGTGTCCTGTTTGCAGTCAGCTGGACAGTTTGTGTTTTTGTAGAATACTTGAGAAAAGAGAAAGGTCTCTTATTCTGGCTGTTTCAAAACTCTTTATGTCTGAATTTCTAGAACTTTTTGACACTTGAGTGGCTGGGTAGGACGACTGTACTTGGGGTACTTCTCTGCACTTGAAATCAACTCCAGAAGGAGTTGGTATCTTACTGAAGAGGACTGCTCCTGCGAGGAGGGAAAGGCAAATGTGAACGGTCCCACTGATTTGTAATTAAAATTACTGTTTTCCGGTGTCTATCACTTAAGTATGTTTTAATTTCTAATTTCTTTTTTTTTTTTTTTTTTTTTTTTTTTTTGTTGGATTGGTATGGTATTGCAAGTGTCTGATTGAAAGGAATTAAAGGAATTGGATATGAAAGGTATTAAAGGAATGTCTTTAGCCTACCTAACTTCACTCTAACTTCCTCTGTAAGCAGTGGCATTAGATTCAGTAATATTAACATGACAGTGTCTCTTGTAGGATAATCATGGGTCAAACCGGAAAAAAATCTGAGAAGGGACCAATTTGTTGGCGAAAACGTGTGAAATCAGAATATATGAGACTGAGGCAGCTCAAGAGGTTTCGACGTGCAGATGAAGTAAAGGTATGTCATCTTTTGGTTCTATTGCTTAAAAAATGGTACAAAAATTGACTGTCTTCTGAAGTATGAGTTGTCCTGCAGTTAACACCTGCAATAACAATTTCATTAAATACTTTGTTAATGTACTGAAAACTTGTCTTAACTCTGTGACCTTATAAACAGGTATGACACATTTATATATGATTGAATCAGGCATGCTAAGTAGAAGAAAAAGACTGTGGAGAGCAAGTACGGCAACTTCTTTAGCCACATATGCTTTCTAATTCCATTTAGAATTTAGTTCCATGCTAAACCTCTGAGTCTCTAAACATGAGAACATGGTTTGAGTCAAAGAAAGGGATAATGAACTATATTGAGCCTCACTGACATTTAAAGAAAATTGGGGGGGGTGAGTTTTGAGCACTTTTTTTTTATCCTGTCTGGTTTTGTTTATTTTTTTTAGTAAATGTTATAGTGCCTTAAGATGCTAGCAGGTGAATTTAGAGTCTTTGATTTTTTTTGGTAATGTTTACAATTGTGATTAATTTTTAGAGTATGTTTAATTCTAATCGTCAGAAGATAATGGAAAGAACTGAAATCTTAAATCAAGAATGGAAACAACGTAGGATACAGCCTGTTCACATCATGACTTCTGTGAGCTCATTGCGCGGGACCAGGGAGGTTGGTTAACATGTGTTGTGGTAATTCCACTTACAAGGTTGTTAGCTCGTTTTCGTTTTATTACTGGAAAATTGGCTATTCTTCTTTTTTTTTTTTTTTTTTTTTTTTTTTTTTTTTTTTTCCCCCCCCCCCCCAGCATGACATGACTTGGCACTAAATATTTTTCATACCAGTCTCAGAGAATTTATTTATTATTTACTTCAATTATATGACTTCTGGAAAGCAATAAATACATAGTAGGCTACCTAGCGTTGAATGACACACAAAAGTGAAACTTCTTTATTTCTGATAATTGGATAATCCTCAGCATCCTTTAATCAAACCATTTTGTCTCACTGATATTGGGAGTTCAATCTTGCTCCTATTGGAGTTGACCCCCAGTGGTACAAATGAGTAGTTACTTTGGTTCTTATTGGGCTAAAGCACTTGACAAAGTCTTTTTTATATTAATTAAAGTAATATAATCACAGAGGTTCTAAAAGGAGTTA
Organism: Aquila chrysaetos chrysaetos; assembly: GCF_900496995.4. Classification (NCBI taxonomy): domain Eukaryota; kingdom Metazoa; phylum Chordata; class Aves; order Accipitriformes; family Accipitridae; genus Aquila; species Aquila chrysaetos. Next base: position 25,376,398 of record NC_044006.1, read on the forward strand.
GTTGAGTTGATGCACTCTTGTGTTGCACAAGCAGAGTGGACGCTAAATTTGTGAAAAACACATCCATGGTTGTGATGCAATTTGAGCACCTAAACTGGCTTTCATGTTGGTAGCTCAAATAGTTTTAAGCCTACTCCAAACTTCTGTATTCAGCCCAGGTTAATTTATCTTCTTTCTCAGTTGCTCTTTAGGCACTTCTCCAAACTAAGCTAGTTTGAAGCTGTTTTATGTGTAATAATCTGAAAAGCTAACTCTTTTCAGTGGGATGAGAATGGAAAGATTTTACTCCGAATAGGTTAAAAAACCCAAAACAAACCACTTTCTCTTCAAGGACATTTTTCAGATTTTCCTTTCCCTAAAATTTTAGTGGGGAACTGAGGACGTGTGTGTGTCACGGAGGTGCATTTGTGTGCATGCGTGTTCAAATGCAAACAGGCAAGGACCTTTGCCTGAGTGTTTTCTTTTAAACATGGATGAATATGCGATTATTCATGTACAGCTCTTATACCTATTATATGGCACTGTAGGATCAGAACTTCTGATAATAATTGACACAGGTACACATCTGATTTTCACTTATTTTTGTTAGTAAAAGATCATTCCTCACCATTCCTCTTTCTTTTTTCTTTTTTTTTTAGCTTGATTCACTATTCTTTTATCTTAATTTCCTGCCTGAATTGATTTCCTGCCTGAATTGATAGAGCACACTAATTACTGCATTCAAATCTAATCTCTGTCTCATGAATCAGAACTCTAATGCTTGATTTAAGATTGCCATAATTTATAGTGAGAGAAGTGAGGCAAAGAAATGGTGGGGGTTTTAAAAGATTACTTTAAAATATTTTTTTTTCTTAATATGCTGAATTTCTTCAGAGTTGCATAGGACACTGGCTAGAAGTTTAGTGACCTGATGGAAAGGTTTTGTGAGAGCCTTCATGTGTTTGGTGAAGACTGCAGGGCATCGCTGGTGACATAGATTTTCTCCAATGGCTAGTCCAGTCAGCATCAACCAGAGACCATAACATGTCCTGTGCTAGCCTAATAAACAGTAAGCTGAGTTCCATACCAAAACAACGGGGCAACATAACTGAGACTTGGTACCAAACACTTTGAGTCATTTTGACGTAGCTCATTTGTCAGCCTGAGACTTCTAGTTCCAAAGATAAAATTAATTATTTTTTTACTTTTGTATTTTTCTTTAAATATACATGAAAAATATGCTAGATGGCTGCTAGCTAGAAAATTAAACATTAACCTGAAATGGGAATAAAGCACTAGCATAGGACAGTGTCTTGAGTATTGATATACACGGCAGAAATCTAATTTAATTTGCTGCAGATTAAAAAGAAAATAAATAAATCTGGCTTGTGTCATTCTACCGGGGTACTGTCTCTGTATACTGTTTGTTACATTACTTTGTGTATTTCTTTAGAAATGTGAAGCTCTGTTCATCTTTCCCTTCTGGAAAGGAGAAAGATCTTTTGTCTCCACTTCCTTTTTTCCTTTCAGGTAGCTATGATAGCTGTTCTAAGCTTTGTTTTACCTACCTCCAAATCCTCTTTGTTGTACTTTCCCTAGCTTTGTATGTTCCTGTCTGCTTTTGTTTGTAACTTTTTTCCAGAGTTCTTCATACTGCTGTCCAAGTGTTTGAGAGAAGTTGATCTGTGTCTGTTAACTCTTGAATAGGTGCAAGAATAACCTAGAAGTTGTCTGTATTTCTATGGCATGTTTATCTTTTGGAGGCTACATAAACCTCTGAATCAGAAAAAAAAGAAGTCCTGTAGCTGAAAAACTCAGTATCTAACTCTGGACATGTCAATAAGAGTTAATTTTCATTTTTCCATTGTAAGCAGTGTGCATAATCAAAGGCTTGAGGATAGGATAAACAGACAACAATGAGGAAACAGGGAAAGAATTAACAAGATATATGGAGGATTTATTTCCATAAGATGTCTTGCTGGCATTAAAGTAATTTTTTTTTTTTTTTTAACATAAATAATTCATGATTTCTGCAGTGTATTGATCTGAAGCCAGGGGAATTCAGTTGCCTCTCTGATGGCCTGAGTACATACTCTAACATCAGTATAGCCGCAACAGGTACTAAATCTGTATTGAGATACCAAACATAATTTGTATTGTAGGTCAAATAGTCTGAGTAAAATATATCATGGGCACTTAATAATAAGTGGAAAAAACCATCATGATCTTTTAGCTAGGTATTGACATAGAAATAATTCTTGTGTCTTTTTCCTGCTAAACCTATTCTTAATATTATGCCCTAAAAATCTGATGCATTTTTCAAAGGCTGATACGGCTAATTTTGACAAACACTTTGCATTTTTTACATTGTAGAGTATTCTTCTGCGATTTTTTTCTTTCTTTTTGTTTCTGATGTTGCTATGTAAGTGTAACTTCAGCCTCTTATTTCAGTGCTCTGTGACCAGTGATATAGATTTTCCAAAACAAGTCATCCCACTGAAGACTCTCAATGCTGTTGCTTCTGTGCCTATAATGTATTCTTGGTCTCCCCTTCAACAGAATTTTATGGTAAGTTTAAAAAAGTACTCAGAGGAGGAATGTATGGAGAAAAGGGAAGGGTTAATTTTAGAAATAAGCAGCAAAAATCTGTTGCCAGTTATGCTCCTTATCTTTTTGGTATTGGTAATAAGGCAGTAATAATCAGAAATAGGCTTCCCCAAATAAAATGGGGGAAAAAAAAAAAGGTAACTTTGCAAACTAAACCTCTTCCTCAGTGGAACATAAATATCTCTAAAACCTTGCTGTAAGAGACCCTAAGTTTATTTAATTCAGGTGATGAATTGTCTTGTATGGTATTTAGCAAATGTAGATTTATTTGAAAGCATATAATTAGTGTAATGAGAAATATTTTCTGAGGGGTATGAATGTCTTTATGTAAGACAATTGACCAATGTATCTGTAGCAGAATAGTAATTCTTATGGAATAGAGAACTTAATCCTGAAATAGTGTCCTCACATAATGGTCATTCTTATATAGCAACTGAGTATAGCCTTTTCTTCTGATTAGCTTCACTGTATGCAAAAGCCATAATGTTAGATTTCTGATGTAGGTATTCGGCTTATTTGAAAAGCTTAGCTTATTACAAATCTTTGTCACATCATTTTGTATATGATCACCTTTGCTGACTGGGTATTACAATAATAATCATAGCAAAGTGATTTAAATAACCGTCTTTATCAGTAGATGTACAGAGTTCTTCCACACATTTTTCTACTTGCTTTCAATTCATCACTGTTTGGATATCTTGCACTGCTGCAGAATCATGATCAGCAGGAGAGTTTACATTTATTTTCTTAACAATAGAAGGTTCTTCTGTAGTATTGGAAGATACAGCTAAGTATCAAGGTTCATAAATTCTACTGACAAAACATGGGAGTATTAATGCATTTTGTCGATATGCAGACAAAAAGAAAAAAAAGTCAGTGGCGTTCAGATTAAATTGTGAGGCATGTTTCTGTGCTTGCTGTTTAGACAACTTGAATTTAGAGTCTTTTTGTATCATGTTTTCTTATCTCTGACAAAGCAATGAAGGGGTGGGTTCCGTTGCACATTACTGTGGAAGAGAAGGAAGCAAGGGAGAATGAACTTACCAAATGCAAGCTTCCCAAAGCTAGGTAGCTTCCTGTGTTTCAGTAGTAGAATCTTTATAGAAATACCCTGCTAACCTTAATGTTAGGAGCTAGTGTCAGTATCTTGAGCCAGTCACCACTAGCACAAAAATTGTTGAGGGTTTTGTTTTATTTATCTAGTTAATGGTAAATGTGGTAAAGCAGTGAAGCCAGTTAGTTAACTGTGATAGCTAGACACTTGTAGACTGTGAAAATGGCAATGCAGAAATGGTCAATTGAAAACGCAATTTTAAATTGTTTGATTGTAACTGTTGTTACTAGGTAGAGGATGAAACAGTTTTACATAACATTCCGTATATGGGAGATGAAGTGCTTGACCAGGATGGTACCTTTATTGAAGAACTGATCAAGAACTATGATGGGAAAGTGCATGGAGACAGAGGTGAGCCCAAACACTCAGGTATACTAATCACTTCTTCCTATATAAATAATTGTCAGTGTTGCTTGTTAAGGCCTGATGCTTGATTGTTACAGTAGTACCTCTAAAATCCCTACATTGGGTAAACATTGGGTATAATAGACTTCCTTAATTAAATATATTGGTTTGCATTTTCACAAGGCTGCAAAGTGTTAAAGTGGTAGTACAGAAAAATTAAACACATTAACTTTTTCCCTAGACCATACAGTGATTCATCATAATGCTTAGGTACAACTTGGAGAAGTTCTTGGTCTTCAGTTTCATGCTCACAGCTTTGGAATATAATAGTGTAATGTCCCTACATGTGTCCAGCCTAGCAGAAAGTGGGAGGAGAATTATGCAAAACTCTGATAATAATAATACCTGTGAATGTGATTTGATAGAATAACCTCTTCTGGGTTTTGTGTTGGGGTTTTTTTTTCCCTTTAAGGAAATTATTAGCTATTTAAAAACCTCCTTTCTGTAAGTCAGCTTATAGAGCAAAGTTGTATCCTTCTGTTGCTACACTATATATGTGTATTCTTAGGTGTAGTTTACCTCTTATTCTGTGTGGGAGCTGGACTACATGCCATGTCATCTGTCTCTTAGTTTGCTAAGTCTGAAGTGAAGTAGCAACCTTTCACTTGCTCTATGTGCCCACTCAGAACTGGCTTTTACAAGCCTGAACTTCACAGTTGCAAAGGTTTCTCTGACTACTCTGCTTCCCCCTTCACAGAAACATTACCCACCCCCAAATGGGGAATTGTTTCTTAAAATTGGTTATATTCCTGTTAATGTAGGATGACTGAGAAAGAGAACCACATTTTTGAGTATTGTGTGACACTCACGAAGGTTAAGCCTGCGATTCAATAATAAATGTTACTCAGTCCTATACTAGTCTTGTTAATGTCCTCAGGATAGCTGGTGCCTTTATATTTCATGAGGAACATGAAATGTTTCATGGGGTTCTGCCTTTGGATATTTTTACAGGTTTACTGATTGCTGACATCCTTGTCAGAGAACTGGTTATGTAAAAATGGTGACATTACTAGTAAATGTCTTCTATTATTGATTTAATTTATTATTAAATGAGTCTAGCTTATTAAATTAGTCTAGCTTTAAAATTAATCTCGTTTCACCATCTTGAGTCCCAAGTTTATGATGGCAATTACTGTTATTATGGGTCCTTCAAAACTATATATCGAAAGTAGAAAGATGATATTTTAGTCTCCCAATAACTAATATTCTTGTCTGACTGTAATTAAATGTAAATGCTGTGGGAATCTGTAATCCAGAGGCATTCCCATATAAGAGTCAGAATTGTAAACTACCTCTGTAATTGCACTTTTGGGAGAGAAATTCATACTAACCTGTGTGTGTATATTAAGAGTTCTGTTTAAAACGTCCAAATGAAGTACCTGCCTGTTTTCATTGTCTACACAGAAACAAAACTGTTAGTTTCCTTCAAGTTATAGTTTGACATCCAACCCCAGTCCAAGTTCAAAAGGGTGGTGATAAGCACTATAGTTCCCACACAGCTCATGGTTATTTTTTGAAAAATAACAGCAGTCTCTGTCAACACTAACTACAATTTTCCTCTCTGCCCTATTGTCTATCTGTGCTGCCCTCTCAATTTTACAGCAGAATATAAGCTAATAAGCAGATATATGCAGCATTGTATCCTTCAGTTTTCTCTTGAATTTTTTGTATATAACTGTATTCTTTTTTTATCACCTTGCCAGCGAGTTCTATAGTGGGGAAGTAGATGCTATGGAACTACCAACCAAAAGTCTCTCTGGAGATTCCCTAGGCGTCCAATGATAGCTTCATAGATTGACTGCATGCATTTCCAGGCTGGCTTAACCCAACCATGTTGCAATTGGGATTCTGGCATAAAACCTCTTAAATAGTCTAGCTAGTTAGAAATTTTTTTTATCTTCCAAGAAAGAGAGATTTATTTATGTCTACTGGTATGAAGCACAAGGAGTCAGGAAAAGAAAAATTTCAACAAGTTTCCTTCTCCCCTTCCCAGCTGTCAGTCTAAGAAATAAATACTGAGTATTTTTAACTCTTCTCAGTTCATACATTGGAACTGAGAGGGGGAAAAATGCAAAATTTTTTTTCATAAATTACAGCATTTGCCATAATTCAATTTAAGTGTAGGGAGGATTAAAAATACTTCGTATACGCATTGTGCTTTTCTGTTCACTCCCAATTTTGCTGAATTTCAGAATGTGGATTTATCAATGATGAAATATTTGTTGAGCTGGTCAATGCACTTGGTCAATATAGTGATGATGAAGATGATGATGATGGAGATGACAATCCTGATGAAAGAGATGACAAGCAAAAAGATCGGGAAGGTAACAGGATGGGTATGTCTGTCTGCACACTTTAGAAATTAAAACCAAAACCCCCTTTTCTTTAATCACTCAATAAATTTGTTCAAACCCTTCTACTTGATAGTTTTCAGGTCTAAAGTAGCATCATTTTCTTCATCATTTCCTTTGCCATTTAGTTCAAGAGTTGTACAGAGGATACTACAAAAGGCGCTTTTGCCAATTTTTGTTTATCTGCATACTGAGACAGTCAAATGCACCAAAAATCAGTTTGGTATCTGTCTAATAAATGCTTTGGTACTCCTCAGAAGATGAAATATCATTATTCTAAAGTAGGCAGAGTTCTGAATTGCCATCTCCATCTGCTGGTGAAATAATGGTTTCTCCAAATTTTACTAGTAGAGTTCTCTCAGCAGGAGAGATCACTTAATGCAGTGTGTTGTCTGTAATTTAGAAATAAAAACCTTTGCTCCTTCTTTTTTATTAGGATTTTGGTGAAGTCCCCCTTTCTCTGAACACCTCCTTGAAGTAGCAAAGAAGCAGAAATAAAATTTTTTGTTTTCCAAATTTTTTGCTTCTTTGACAGAGAAAGAAAGCCACCCACCTCGGAGATTTCCTTCTGACAAGATATTTGAAGCCATTTCCTCGATGTTTCCAGACAAGGGTACAGCAGAAGAATTGAAAGAGAAGTAAGAAAGTATTTCTTAAGATACATTGCTGTGTTGCTTTATGAAACAAAGATTCCTTGACTTCATTAAATATTTGTTGATTCAGAATGGTCCCCCTTGCAGCTAGGTTCTGTGGCAGTTGTGTAACTTCTGCAAGTGATACTTGAAGGGAATTGGCTGTTCCCACTGAGTCAAAAAATACAGAGGTGTTTATTAGCCTTCCTTTCAAACTGTTGAAAAGTGACTGCTTGCATGTGTTTAATAATCTATGTTATTTTTTTGAGGTGGTAAAATAAAAGCTTCTGTTTAAAAAAAAAAAAAGTCTCCTTTTTGGAGTTAGTGAGTAATAGTGAGTAATATATATGAGGACATGATGGTCCAGAATATAAATGCATTCTTTCCTAGCCAATTTTGTATTTGTATAAATGAGTATAGAATTAATAACTTGTCATGTCACTAACGGATTGACCTTTCTAGCTGGCACATTTCTTAATTTTTTTTTTTTTAATTTGTCACTGAAAATGCAGAGTGGTATTGGAATAAATTTTTTTATTATTATTATACTAAATAAATAACTTCTATTTCTTTCTTTTAAGATACAAAGAACTCACTGAGCAGCAGCTTCCTGGAGCTCTTCCTCCTGAGTGCACACCAAACATAGATGGACCAAATGCTAAATCTGTTCAGAGGGAGCAAAGCCTACACTCTTTTCACACACTCTTCTGTAGACGCTGTTTTAAATATGATTGCTTCTTACATCGTAAGTACAATTAGAGCCTGCTTATATATCTCTTTTTTTTTTTTTTTTTTTGCAAGTCTGGAAACTTAATAGTACCATAAGATGCAATACACAAGGAAGGAAAGAGAAGAAAAAAAATAAAAGCAGTAACATTGCTAAAGTTTACGAAAACATCTTGTCCATGTTTTCATCATTTTGCAGTGAAAACTATACCTCAGAAAACTGAATGCACCTCTTTGGGGTAGTTTGTTATCCTTTTTGCATTTAGGAGTTCGTATAGAATTTCTGGCTGGGACCAACCTGTAATGTTACTTCTCTTTTTATAGTCTTCAGGAAAACTACATTGTTTTCTACTACTGTTTCTGTGTTACACTTTCTCAGTTTGTGCATGGAGAATGGAATATATTTCTCCATAAAAATACCTGGTTATTCATCAGACTTGCTTCATTTTCCAGCAGGGAGAATGAATATCCATGAACAGTTTTTTTATTTTTCTCCTCTCAGGTTACTTTCTAGCCACTTTACTTGTACCTGGTGATTTGAAGAAGAATTGTTTCGGACAGTTGAGTTTTAGAAATTGTGATATTCTTTCCACTGAATTGCTTTCATGTTGCCCCATTCTTCTGGGGGAAGGATTTAACAAGAGCATTAGTAATGATGTTAGTTTCCATTTGCAAAGTGTGAAGAGTAGGAGAGATTCTGAAGTGCTACTTGAGACAATTCTTTCTCTGAGAATGGAGTCAAACATAAAGGGGAACCTAAGAGTCAAATATGAAGTGGTTTCGACTTGCGGTTGAATTCTATGATGGCCTCTATTTCAAATTAATTTTCTCTTTTGACTTAACTGTTCATTTGCATGTTCCACTGAGTGTGCACGCATGTTCATTTGGAAATCTTTGTGCTTTGTCAGCAGCTCCTCATCCAGCACACATGCAATCTGCCTGTATTTGTACTTCACACTGAAGGCTTTACCCAGGGTTGCTGCTTTTTAGTATCCCTTAGTTGCCTTTCAGTTTGAGGAGGAACTGGAGTTGTTGTCAGATGGTGGGGAGGGGAGAAGCTTTTCCTGTTCCTAGTTTCTTTAGTATTTGTGGCTTTTGGAGTTAGGTCTTAGTTTCACTTTCTGCTTGCATTCTGTTGGCAGACCTTGCTCGAAAATATAAAGAAGCTCTTACTTCTGAATAATGTTTAAGAACAGTAAGTTTCTGGAGGTATAGCTGCAGCCTTGTCCAGGCAGCTTCAACACGGGGATGTTCTGTGAAGCTGCAGGTTTTGCTTAGAAGTATCTTAGTTGCCTGGATGACTTGTTCCAAGAAGTGCTGTGTGCAGCCTTAGTCTGTAGGACAGGGAAGTGAAGCTGTATACTAGCTCTTGGCAAATCCATTTGTCTGGCAGTGGTTTTATGAGTTCTTGACACTCAACAGTCTAGCAGGAAGACTGAGTGCCAGTCTAGTTTTACTTCTGCAAAAGGATTTTGGTTTTTAAGTCAACAAAAAAGCATTGTCCAGACATAGTAAGAACAAACTTTTTACAGGAGCACCCCAGAAGATTTTTAGGTAATTCTGCAGCAGTGGTTTTAGGCCATTTTTCTCACTAGTTTTATAAACTTGCAGGATTTTTCCAGTGAAGATATAGGCTCCTCTAAAATACACATATATTTGATTACTCAGTTTATATAGATTTGCCTTTCATAGTAATTTTTACAGATTGTTAGAAGTAGAACTGAAAGGATCCGCAGACCACATTTCAGTACCTGGGAGTACTCTGGGGAGCCTGGTATTACCAGTCCACAGTTTTGAGGCACCAAATCTGTGAGACTTCTTTTAGTGCTGTGAAGGACAGATTCATAATGTTGTTCATTTTGACATGTTCTTAAGTGGCAGATTCAGCCAGTGACAAAGTCCAGAGTCATGTCACTGATCAGCTGAAGGACTTCAGTTCTCACACTAGCAGCATCCTTTAAGCTGAAAATGTTGAGCCCCCTTTCCTTGTGTTCATAACCTTCAGATGGAAGACAAGGTGTTCCTGTGTATGCTAAAGATTGCCTAAGTTCTTGTTGCTGGTGATTTTTGATAAGTCCCTTAAACAAGTCAGTATTCTTTCCAAAGTGGTATATGTCCAAGGCTTCATTTTAAACCATGCCTTGTACTTAAAAAGGCCCAAACTTTAAGTCATCTCTTCAGGTTTTCAGAGCCATAGCAGAAAGAAGGAAGAATAACACTTCCACTGTGGGGGCATTCAAGATGTACCTTTGTGTCAAGATGGAGCGTGAAATTACCGGTTATGATAGTGCCCCTTATGGCAGCTTATGCAGCACGTGCATTGTCACTGACAAAAATAGACTTGATACTTGATTGTTGCAAAGAGATCTCTTGAAGCTTGATTTACACATTCACTATGTAGCCTCCAGGCTGGACACTGAATGTAGTAAACTGATGCTTCAGTCACCATTCCCTGAAGACATACCCAAATCCCACCTCTACAATGACTAGCCACTGCTTGGATGCATTGCTTCCTTCTGCTTTTGTCTATAGTAACACCAAAGAAAGAGGATGGTTTTCTGTCTGTGTGTCTGTCTGCTTGTCTGTCTAGAGCTAGGAATTTATCTGTTAAAAACTGAGAGAGTCAGTTGTATGACCTCTTTGCTTTCTGTGAAATTTTAAGACTGTTGGTCAAAATCCACCTGATTCATTGCTGGGAATAAGTAACTCATCAAAAAAAAGACTACTTTGGTTATTGGAAGGCTGCACTAGCAATTTTGAGTGTCTGCAACAATTTACCAATTTAACTTGTTTAAAAAGTTGCTAACATTTCTACTAGCACCCTAATCAGTTGCCCCTATGTTCTACTTCATGCAGTTGCCAAGCACTACAGGATGATGTCCTGGCTTCTGCAGATGACATTTTTGATGAATTACTTTGGTAACGTGGTGGGCTACAGTGATAAGATTTGTACTTTGAAAGGCGCAAATCTCTAGAGAAGGCATAGAAAGTTAAAAAAATACAGGAATCCTATTAGGTCTGTTTTTGATTTTTGTAATCCCCCCTCTTAGATTCCTTTTTTTTTTTTTTTTTTTTTTTTTAGATTAGCCTTATTTTATGTAGTTTCAAATCTTTGTTCTAGAACATTTGATTTAAGTATTGGAAAAGTTATCATTAGATTTTTAACGTGTCAAGTCCCCTTGACGACCTGGCAATCCCTTTATGTGCAGGTGATGACATTACTGAAAAAACTTGTGTACCGACTTCATTTGCTGACAGCAAGGAATTATGCCTAAATGTCTGGACTAACAAAGAATTTAGAAGAAGGAAAAATATCAGGTAGGGAGAATTTCCCAAATAGCTTGACTGTGAAGCAAATGTACATTTCAGGCTAAACTGTTGCCTGTGTACTTTCACATTATGAAAAATATGAGAATTGAGCCCCTTGGGGATGAGACAGGTAATAAATCTCAAAGACAGAAAACATGCTCAGTGAAGGAGTTTTAGAATGACTTTATTAAGGAAATTATTGAAGAAATACAGAGCTTAGTTATTTAGGAAATTCTGCAAAGTCTTCTTTGATTTTTTTAAAAAGAATTCCTACTGATATTGGCAAGATTCATAATACAGCTATACAAACAGTTTTATTCTTGTCCTGGGTCCTTTCTTTGTAACAAGCCTCCCAAAAAGTAACTTGCAACAGTGGTGGTAGATTCTGACTACAGTTGTCAGTACTATACTATGTTGGGTGTTTTTGAAATAGTGGAATACAAGATATGATTCTAATATTAAAGTATCAGATATAGTGTATTTTTGAGGTCTTGCTGGTTTAAAAAGTCAAAAGTTTATTTGTTTCACTGCATTACGAACTAAACATTTTTTCATTGTCTAAAGGAAAACAATTTTAAAAAATAAACACTCATTGTAGGACCTCTGCAAATGAACTTGAGAGAAATGTTTGCATCTGCAAGTGACATAAAAAGAATAGTTTTGGTTTCTGCACGTTGCAGCAGTCTGATAAGGATCATGGCTTGCAAATGTTTTACTGTTCTTTTGCATTGTTGCAAAATTATTTTTCTTGTGGTATGAAAAGAGGGTAAAACAGTTATGTGAAAAAACCCTGAATGAATGAAATGGTATACTGTGCAAATTTAAAGATGCAGTGTTGAAAAATCTGGGTTTTTCCCCTCCACTTTGGGGTGGGGGGGGGTCCCAATCATCTCATTGTTTTTTAAAAGCTGGAAAAAGGGTGGAATAACTTGGCATTAAATTGCAAGGTTTCTTTGTTATTTAACATATTTTACCTACAGAATGTATGAACACTTCAAGGATATGTGAAACATATGAGAAGTGACATACCACAGAAAAGCTTTTAACTGGAATATGGGGGAAGAAAGAGTGCTAATAGCAACAATATGCATAAATTACATGCCTATACTTGCTTGTAAATAATTTTTACATACCTATATGCCCATATGTGGAAAATTGAAGCTTTTTTTGTGTTTTCAGGTTTATAAAATGTAATATATTTCACTGGAGGAAGTGATGCAATATTTAATTAGTGATACTTTTATATTGTTTATACCTTTTTAAGAAAGCCTTGGAAGAACATATTGCTTTCCTGAGGTTCCCATGTGCTGCTGTCATTAATACAGGCATAACATTATAGAATTTATGATTTGATTTCCAGCACACCTTCCCTTATGGGAGGGGAGCATGAAGTGATGGTTCCAAGACGGAGTGGTTTCATCAGAGAAGCTCTCTTAAGAAGTGCTCACCACCACTGGTCACCCTCCCCACTGGTGCCAAAACAAGTGCTTGTGGAGCTACGCTGCAAACCAGATCACTGAAATGAGATTTGCTTTTAAAAACTTTGTCTGTGAAGACATATGTGAGCTCTGCCCACATTCTTTAAAAGGGAAGGAACTGCATTTAAAAAGTTCAGTCTTGAGAGTATAGTGGACTATTACAAAGAGAAGCCTCGTACACAGTCTAGAAATGAGTAGGAAAACCTATGGTGGTGGCTTATTGAAGGAGAAGGATGTGTGTGGTGTTGGTACGGAACAGCCCTTATGGATTAATATGGGTAAGAGGGGAGCGAGGGATTTTTTTCTTTCAGTTTGAACATTAGCACTTTTTATTCACTGAGTGTTCAAAAACTTACAGTTAAGTTACAGTTGCCTAACTGCAACGGTGGTAAAACAGCAGCATAAATGCTTTTACACTGCTTGGGAATCATGCATTTTCAGACAGGTGTCTTTTGTAGGCCTTCATGGAGCTTTAGAAAACAGTCAGCTAGCTAGCACTGAGTAGTGGGGGTTTTTTGTGTGTGTGTGTTTTTTTTGTTTTGTTTTTTTTTTTTTTTTTAAACTTGAGTGCATTCTCTATTTTTGTTCCTTGCAGTTGTGTATGCCACTGCTAGCACATTTAAGGGGAAACAGTATTTATTGATATCTATCTATCTATATAAATATTAAAACAAAAAAATTTGTTCCTTGAGCATGGAGGGATTTTTTTTAAAAAAAAAAAAAGAGAATTGCATAAAACTAAGGATGGTATTTCTAAAAGCTCCTAGTATAATTTGGAAACATGAGTATATGAGTTCTGGTGAGACTCTAGCTGCAGGTTTTCCAGGCTTCAGTTAAGTAAGGGATACAGAAGAGCTCCCAATACCTCCAGCAAAACTGGGAAAGTCAGTCTCTCTGAAAACATCCTGCTGGGAGGCAGGGATTGCATGGGGGAAAGCTGGTAGAGATGAGCTCTGGCAAAGGGAATGGGTAGGAAACTCTGCCATCCTGTTATAAAGGTGCTCATGTTGCATCTGTAACACACCCAGTTTGGCTCCATGCTGGGTCACTGTTCTGCAACTTATACAGAGCTGTACAGAGTCCATCACATACATGAGCAGACACTTCTCTGCAAGTTGCAGACTTAACTGTGGACTGTGGTTGTTCTGATCCACAGTGACTGTGTGATGCTAACTTATTTTTACCCTGCAGCTGGGATATAGGAACAACACTTACCACCTGTCAGCTTAGTTGGAGTGCTGATAAACTAATAGAGCAAAAATGCTGAGGTGTCCTTCTTGCTAACAAAAATGAAAAGTGGGTCCATTACCGTTCCAAAGTGTGGGGGGTTGCATTTTCTGACAAGATAGAAATTGAACACCTGAATCTTACAGATTGAGAGATGATCATGCATTAATAGGAGAAGCCCTGAATAATTCTGTTTAACATGGTAACAGAAGTAAAGTCTGTTCTGTTTGTTGGGAGTGGAGATAGAGGAGGTCTTCCTTGATGCATGAAACAAATGTGATGATTGTCTTCACTGATGTAAATGGGCATACGCGAAACTTACCTGGTGCTGTCTCTGTGTATTTAAGTGGTAAGTCAAATGTCACTAGATAGGGTTTATTCTGTGGTTTTTTTTCCCATTTATTATCATTTTATTCTGGTTTTAGTAAAGTCTTGGTAAACCTTGTGCTTTGGATACTGTTTGAGGTTAGCTATTTAATGTATTTTTTTAATATTAAAACTTACAAATGTGATGTTTTGATTCAACAGCATTCCATGCAACTCCTAATACTTATAAACGAAAGAATACAGAAACAGCATTAGATAATAAGCCTTGTGGACCGCACTGTTACCAACATCTGGTAAGATAATTTCATTTGTTAAATTCACTAAGTGCTAGTGCTAGCTGCAGTATAGCAAGTTACACTTAGTGTAAGGACATGCTGCATATACGGTAGTGCATATACTTGTGGGCCACTTGCAGTCAAGTATGCTGCCTTCAGTTTGTGCAAAAGAAAAGAGTTAACTTCCAATCATCAAATGAAAGTCTAAGTAGGACTAATTTTTAGCTATGTTTGATGTAGCCTGAGATATTTGTAGGGAAGAAAGGTTATAGCCTCCTAATAATATGTTGCTGCTATTGTGTCCAATCTAGTCAAAGAACTGGGTCTTACAGACTTAGCTCTGTTGTAAGTTATATCACGACTAAAAATTATAAAGGTTTTTTAGTTTGCTGAAGGTGGATTTCATCCAGTATTTGTGCTCTTAAGAAACAACAGGATGGAAATTAAAGGGGTGAAATTCTTAGTAATATAATTTCAAATCTCTCTTATACTTCCCCTAAATTTTTTAGTGTGAGAAACTGTGTAATTTTCCAGGCTAAAAACTTGCTACGCATTGTCATACCCCTTTCCACTAGAAAACAAATTACCAGTGATTGCATTTTAAAAAAATGCAGAATGCATATTGTTTAAGTGCCATGTGCAAGAAGAGTTCTTGTATTTTGAAGGGTGTTCTCTGTGGGAAATTCTCATTTTTTCTGTCATCTGGGAAAATAGAAATTTACTACTGAATTATTTTTCACTTGGCAGCCAGAATGAAAGTGGAACTGAAATACTGACATAAGTACTTTGTATATGTAGATTTTTTTTTTCATGATAGTAGCAGAAGTATTTATGTTCATAGAGTACATTTAACTGGTATTTGTGTGTACATGATTAAGTTGTAGAATAATGCAAAGTAGTATGCAAGTAGAACGTGTTCTCCCCCAATCCCTGACCACAGGTGAAAACACTTCTTAATTCTTTTACTGAAAATTTTAATGTTTTGTGTTTAGGAAGGTGCAAAGGAGTTTGCAGCTGCCTTGACTGCTGAGCGTATAAAGACACCACCAAAGCGCCCAGGTGGCCGCCGAAGGGGAAGACTTCCAAACAACACCAGCAGACCCAGCACGCCGACAATAAATGTATTGGAATCAAAAGACACAGATAGTGATAGAGAAGCTGGAACTGAAACTGGAGGAGAAAACAATGATAAAGAAGAAGAAGAAAAGAAAGATGAAACATCCAGTTCCTCTGGTAAGGCTAGTCAATACTTCTTTATTCAATTAGCTGCAGTGCTTGAGAGGATAAAACAAAAAAACCAAGTTGAGCCACACGATCCTAGAAGCCATGTATTTGGAATGTATGGAAGTGAGTGAAAAGACAGGCTAATAATATGAGTTTACTCAAATAGAGCACTGTAAGGAAATTTCCAGATTGTCTTTTGATTTATGTATAGAGGTGAGATTGTGTAATTTTAATAGCTACTGTTACCTAATTTTTACCTTCTTTAAGAGGTATGTGAAAAGTGCTGTTTTGTTGTGGCACTTAGACTAGGAAACAACAACAGAAACCTGGGATATTTTAAACTATTATTATTAACTATTACTTTAAACTATTATTATTAACTATTTTTAACATAAAAATGTCAAATTATTAAAGGGCTGTGAAAATTTTTGAAACATAGCCTTACATTGACCTATACTTTCCATTATTTATTACAGAAGCAAATTCTAGGTGTCAGACACCGATAAAGATGAAGCCAAATATTGAGCCTCCGGAGAATGTGGAATGGAGTGGTGCAGAAGCCTCAATGTTTAGAGTTCTTATTGGTACCTACTATGACAACTTCTGTGCAATTGCCAGACTGATTGGGACCAAAACGTGCAGGCAGGTAAGAAGGGAAGCTACTTACTAAAGATGATAGTGTTTTACTTTTAAAACTGAAGTATAGAAATACTAGTTTTGATTACTAAAAGAGAAAATTAATTAATTTTCTTGGTTTTTCCCAAGAATGCTATGATCCAGAATTCATGCCACAAATATATAGACATTAGTTTTAAAACTGTTTTTAAATTAAATTTACAGGAGGTTTAAATTAGACTATCTGTTCTTAAATAACAAAAATAATCAACTTTAAATGTATTGAAAAGAGACTATGACTGGATATAAACTGTAAGTTGTTGGTTGGAGGAAATCATACTAACTTAGAAAATGAGCAACTTTCTACTAGTGAGAGATTTATCGTGGATGTATTATGGTATCTCTTGTTAGGTGTATGAGTTTAGAGTAAAGGAATCTAGTATTATTGCTCCAGTCCCTGCTGAAGATGTTGATACTCCTCCCAGAAAGAAGAAAAGGAAACACAGGTAAATCTGTTACTAAATAACCTTAGCATAACAATGAATCAGAGATACAGGGGATCAGAACAGAAAGTATTTTGGAGGAAAAGTCATGCAACTCTTCTCCTTTTGCTTCCAAAACCAGAATTTGGAGCAATAAAACAAAATGGCGTTTTGGTTTCAGACAAAAGTATTACCGCATTGACAAGTATAACCTTCCACTTCCCTTCTTTTTAATCTTTTTAACAGCCAGATTTTTGTTAGCAGATTCTCGTAGGTGTATTGCTGCAAGTAGTCAAACTAAGTTTAGATTAGAAATACTATACACAGCTTCTTACAACATTCAAGATATTGTGGTATAATATTGTTTGCAGCAATAAATACTAAATTTACAAGCATTATAATGGGATACAATAATGATTATATGGTATTTTGTAAATTAAAACTTAACTTTTTTTATGGTGAAGTGTATTTCATTAAGATTCAGATGATCAGTAAGCAAAAATATTGTAGCAAACTAGTAGGATTGCCTTTTTTTTTCTTTGAGACACTATTCTGTTGTAGCACCCCAGTTTCATTATGAACTAGAACTTCAACTAAAGAACCAGGTTAACAAGTTATTATTTGAAGTGAAGCTGCAATGAAGAACAAAATCAAGCTTTTTGCTGGAGCCACAAAGACCAGCTGAAGCAATTACTGTTGGAATTTTAAACTTGGTGGCTAATGTCTGTCAGTGAAATGCATTTTTCTTTGAGAATCCCAAGGTTTGAAAAATGCGACTCTGCGTTGATTTTTTTTATTCCCAGGGATAAGAACATAGGAGATAAAAAGCTGCCTGAAAATTAGCAAGAACATTTCTTTCTGCAAGCAATAAGTACACTTTTTCCATAAAGTTTCCTTTTTCTCCCTTTAACTTTCCTTATTTTCCCCCAAGTTTGTTTTTCCAGTTCTTCTCCCATCAATTCTCCTTGCTTCTGTCTTAGCTTGTCTAAGTATATTTATTATTTCCAGGCTTAGTGAAATTCCTGATACTGGCTCAAAGATACTGTTGACGTGGAGTAGAATGTTTCTGCTTTGTAGCATAGAGGCAGCCGATGTCAGCTAGGAAAAGATTCAGTGAGCATCTGGAAGAGATTCTGTTCTCAGCAAAAACTATTGATTTAATGCTCTTGGCACAGTTTTCAAGTTTTGGGGCATTGGTGGGGTGGCTATTTAAATCTGGAGTTATTAGCCATAGTGCAAGTTTGGAATATGTAGTTGGGAATTAGCTTGCTTTCAGATTCATGCAAATTGCTATAAAAATGGTGCCACTACATCTATTTGAAAAAAGCAACTAAAAGGCTCAAATGTATTTTGAAGCTGAAATGGATTATATGGTTACCAGGTTGACATTATTGTTTTGGAGGAGTTTTGAGAGTTTTTTTTTGGTTTGGTTTTTTTTTTTTTTTTTTTTTCCCTGAATAAATAAAAGCACATACCATTATGTGGGGTTTCTTGATGTTATTTTGTTCTTATTAGTTGCCAATATAAAAACTTTTATGCTAGCAATTTAGTTTTGAAATGCCTTTTAATTCTTTTAACTCTGATTGAAGGAAGTAGAAATTTTTTTTATTTAATTTCACAGAATATGTGGTAATCAAGCTGTCTCCATTATTCTATGTGCAGTAGCCTTTTAAAAAAAGGAAAACCTTTTAGCCTGCCTACATACTACTGTAATCTGAGCACTCTCTGAAGATGTCACACAACTAGCAATTGGGAAAACCATCTGGAAGTCTTTCTCTGTTTCTTACATTTCTTTGAGTTGAGTTTACTCACTCCTAGAGTAAATCTAGTCCTAGAGCCAGGAAGGCTCTTCTGTCCTGTTTGCACTTTTCCATTGCAAGGCACTTACTGGTCTCCAGGTTTTCCACATGTATGTGTGGTAGGCTGCCTTTGAGGAAAAGCAGCAGCAGATTTTCTTGCAAGACTTCGCCTATTTCCCATGCAATCTTGGTGCCTGTATAGGCATACTGACCATCTAGCTGGCAAGACTATACCCCTCTTGGATAGTAAAAGATATTCTCTCCCTCCTTCCAATGTCTTTTTTGTTAGATAGCCTTAATAAGGCTGATCAATGAGAGGAGAAGACTTTTTATATAGTTGTTTTTTGGAGAGCCAGTCAGTGTCAGAGCCTGTCCTATGTATCAGAGATTAATCTGGTGGTTTGTGAAAGCTCTGCTTTGCTGGAGGAGTAAGTACTTTGCATAGAAGCCAATAGAAAAATCTGAACCAGGAAAGAATTCAGAAAAGCATGAACGTATGCTGGAGGGAGAGTACTTCAGTACTGTTCATTGTCTTGCGTGTATTTTTTTTCCATTGCTGGGAGCGAAATTGTATTTGCTTTAACTAATCAGCACTCCTTCCTCTGGATTGGTAAGGATCTGTTATTGATTGTAGGGCCATGTAATGCTGCTTCTTGATTATTTTTGTTATCCTCCCCTCCCTCAGCCCCTATTCGGATGCAAGTTTACTTAGTAAACTTTATTTGAAAGTATTTTCTTTTTTCCTATATTCTCATTTTCCTCCTCCTGTCCCTACCTTCCGCTGGACTGCTCTTCACTGCATGCTTGAATAGCTCACGTGGTTCTGCCTAGAGTTTTTATAGGGATTTAAAGTCTCACTATTATCAGGCAAAAGGTGCAGCTGAGGCATTGGCACAGATATTCTTATGTGCCAGCTGGTTGGAAGGCTGAGTCTTAGAGTGGTGGGGAGGCTGTGGATAAGATATGATTTAGGAGACTGAAAAGAAGTCTTTGAGTGATGCCAGAAAATTGAACACTGCAAACTACATATATTGACATAATTGGCACATATTTTGAATTTTCAGTGCTATTTCTGGTGGCAGAGTATCCATCCCTGTGCAGGGAAAGAAATGCTAGTGTAGCTTCTTCCAAAGAATGCGTTTCTACTGCCTGATTAGCCGATACCAGTGCCTCCTGAAAACACTGGCAAAATCTAGTAGGTTGTTAGCAGAGAACAGTAATATTTTTGACAGCTTCTGTCATAATGCTTCTGGAAACACTTGTTTTCTAAGCTGGCTATCCTGCAGATGTCAGCAACCAGATGTACAAATCTACCTGCTTGCTTGGAAATCTGCCACCGAGTTTCCAATTTGTGGTTTTTGGTGGGGGTTTTTTTGGTGTGGTTTTTTTGTTTTTGTTTTTTTTTTTTTAATGAAGCTTCAAGTTGCTAGTGCTTTCTCAACTTTGTCTTTTCCTTGCCTTTGGTTCCTGGCGCATGGGATCAGATCTTGCCTTTTGTTTCTGAATTGAGATAGCAGATTATAGGGCAGAGAGAGAAATTAGTCCACGTTTAGTACAGTACTCATTCAGGCTTCAGCTTTGTGCACTAATCAGGCGAACTTGCAGTGCTTCCTGACAGTTTTTGAAAGTTACAAGCCAATGAATGTACTATTTGATTGAGCTATTCAAACCTCCTGTTGAATTGGTCAGTGTTGGCAGCTTACTTCATGTTGTCCTCTGTCATTCCGCACAATTCATGCTCACGCTGTATGTCTCCAGTTCCTTCCTTGCTAGACTCTCTTCCTCCTGTGACACCAATCTGCATGACTGAGCTGATGCCTTTGCCGTTGTGACTGCCATATTTAATTTTCTATCCATTTTGAGTTGTTAGTATTAATGCTTTGTTGATGGTGGCAATCTTTGTCATATTCAGGTGACCTTGTCCATACAGTCTATACTTTCCTGTGGAAACCAAAAAGTCTCAGGTGGCAACTAGTCACCAAGTGGTATTTTACTTTTAAAGTATTAGGATAATGCCTACCTTAAAAAAAATGCAAAACGAAAAGCTCATACTAACTGCTAATGAAATGGTGTTTTAAGAAGACTATACACAGAAAGCTTTTAACGGTTTGGTATGCTAGTAGGTCCTTATTATCTTGGGCTGAGAGACAAGCTTTTGTGAAAGAATTGTTGAAAAATACAGTATATGTTGCATTGCTGAATACCAGCTATCCAAAAAGAAAAGTAGTTTGACGTGCATTAGAGTAATTTAAGTCAAAATTGCAGTCCTTCTTTCAATTGTATGGGAACTGTCTTCTTACAAAGAGTCAGCATCTCATAATTCATAAATATATGTTGGTAGCCTTTTTCTCCCAGAGTGAGTCACTCTTAATAGGAATGTCATCTATTTATTACAGTGCTCTGTAATGCTGATAGTCTTTGGATTTGTTCCCTCCCCTCAACCTCAGTTACTTGGACAGGTCTGCCTCTGTGGGTTTCTAACTTGTATGGGTTCCTTCAAATGCTTTTAAGAAAGTTGGCTGTTGAGCACTTAATGTTAAGTCTAGCGGTAAAGCTTTGAAAGGGCAACTGCAAAGAGAATCTTGTTTACTGAAAGCTGTTGTGTGTGGTGGTGGGGCCAGCACAAAGTCCTATTTAAGTAGTTACAGCAGGATGTATTTTTTCAGAGTGCTGAGTGCAACTTCTGAGTGTTGCCTTCACTGAAGGGCAGAAGAGCTTTCAAAGTGTTCTGTGCTGGGGATTTTTGAGTACATGTGTTCACGAGTATTTTGGACTGCTAAGTAAACCTGAACAGGAAGTGAGGTTGCGAGGTGCAGCTAGCAGTGTATTATTTGGCCAGGGAATGAGGCTTCTCCCATATTCTCTTAATGTTGCTATATGACTTACTAAGAAAGTCCGAGAAGTGTAAACTTTGAAAGTCATTAATCTAAATTTTTTTTATTATGTTTATTTACCAAAAATCAAGTGCTAACTAAATTGCATAGAATTGAAGAAAGTATAGTGAGTTACGTTATGATAACCAAAGGCATGGTACTCTTAAGTAAAACACCCCCCCCCCCCCCCCCCCCCCCCCCCAAAAAAAAAAAAGGGCAAAACCCAACAAAACCCAAACCTAACCAAACCACCACACAGCAAAACAAAACCAACACTTCTTGCAAAGGGAGTACTTAGCTAAGCTAATGAGAAAGAGGACACTGACGGAACACGGTAAGGATGGAAGAGAAAGGCGTATAGAGTTTGAAGTAGAAGGGAAAAGGCTTAGCACAGTACCACCAGTCAGAACAAACTGGGGAGAAGTCGGTCCAGCCAGAAGAAATACTGAGGTTGCATCAGTGTGGCTGTGCCAGACAGATGTGATGTCCTGTTGTCATATACTTGGAGCTCAGCAGATGAAGGGTAATATCTGGATGTGATCTGTAGGGGTCTACTAGTGTGGTGCTGGGGCCAAGTCCTGTGAAGCAAACAGCTGACAGACCTTCGCTCCCCTATTTAGTCATGTCCCTCCATATCTGCAATTCCATATCTTCCTTCTGCTGCTGCTTCTGCCTGCTAGAAGCAGCTCCAGCAGCTGCCTCTTTGCAGGTTTTCCTTCAAGGCTGCCTGGATTTAAGCATCGCTGTAGCCTGGGCTGGGTGGGGACTGCTTGTCTGTACAACCCTGGGACTAGAGGAATGGTGTGGGGAGGGGGAGGGAGCAGCCTGCAGAGTGTTGATCTTGTCAGCTCGAAGAGACTGGGACAGTGTGGTTCTGCTGCAACCACTTCTGACTTGTGTGCAGTTAGCAGAAGTTCATGTTACCAGCAATTTTCCTATTTTAAGTCAAGTGTGGGTGCAAGATGCAGCTACCTTTCCCAGCCCATTGCAGGAGGAGTTCCTGTCAACCTTCTTGTGTTTGTTTTGTGTTTTTGCAGGTTGTGGGCTGCTCATTGCAGAAAGATACAGCTGAAAAAGGGTTAGCATCTTTCCATTCAATTTATGTCCTGAACTTTTAAGATCCTACTATTGCTTTTTTGGTTTTGTTTTTTGGGGTTTTGGATTTTTTTAATGTTAGGCCATTATATACATTCTATGGGGAGCTAGAGATTATAGGGGGAATAAAAAGAAAAAAAGTAAGCTCTCATTACAGATATTGTAGGGACAAAAGCCTACTGTTTGGTTTATGTAACTGGAAGAGCTCTGTATAATTCAATAAAAAGGAAAGGAGGCTGAATTTACAATCCTTTCAGTATGGCCTCATTGAAGTACAGATAAAAATGGTATTAACAGGAGCTGCAGTAAAAAGCGGCATTTTTAAAAACAGCTTATTTTAGAAATAGTTATCTGAAAATTTGTTGAGAGTGGTTGGGACTTTTAGCAACATAAATAATTGATCAGTTTTTCTTTCTCTCTCCTTTTTGATTGCTGATTGCAAACCCAACACAAGCTCAGGAGTATTAACAGCAAATGTAATTTATATAACACCAAATTCTCCTAGCTGGTCTATAGGTAAAGCTCTAGACTTGTCCCCAATAGTCCCTCCTTGCCTGTAAGACGTTAGCGTTGTCTGTATTGGAAAATTGACTTGGGAAAGCACAGTGGTATAATGACCAAGGCATTATTTTGCCAGTGTATCTGTTTGAAAGTTGACTGTTGCTCCAGAGTAAAAATTACTTTGGGTATTTGAGCAAATTTACTTTGCTGATTAATATAGGTGTTACTCTAGAACATGTTCACACAGGAAATTATACCATTGTAGTTTCGTTCTTCAGTTTTCCACAGTAAACAGTTTCAGCTCTGAATACTTGAAGCAGCTGAGTAATGGAAAGAATGAAGTGCCCTAGGAAGCAGGCAACTAATGGTGACAAACACCTAACTGATGTTACAGTTCTGGTTTGGTGTCTTATTTTTTTAACCCCACTCCTCGTAGGTTTGGGTTTTTTGGTTCATTT
The DNA here is from genome assembly GCF_900496995.4 of Aquila chrysaetos chrysaetos. Classification (NCBI taxonomy): domain Eukaryota; kingdom Metazoa; phylum Chordata; class Aves; order Accipitriformes; family Accipitridae; genus Aquila; species Aquila chrysaetos. The sequence continues at coordinate 25,399,875 of NC_044006.1, forward strand.
TTGGGGTTTTCTTAGTTAAATGACTAAAGGGAATTTCTGCTTTAAAAAGTGAAGGGAACTGCATATTGTTTGTTTGCACCTTTCAACTTTACAAAATCTTGCTATTTTTATTCAGATGGGTCATCGAATCATGTTTACAACTATCAGCCATGTGATCATCCACGTCAGCCTTGTGATAGCTCATGCCCATGTGTAATTGCTCAAAACTTCTGTGAGAAGTTTTGTCAGTGCAGCTCAGAATGTAAGTAAAACATTTAAAAGCTATCTATAAATGTCTTTCACTGTCCCAACATTTAACTCTGTACTAGCAGTCTGTCTGTACTGCAGACAGTGTTTGCAGGAGCAGAAAATTGTGTTAAATGGTGTGAGAAGGGAGCACATGTTCAGTTTAATTTGGACCTCTTAATTAGCCCTTGAAGTCAGAAACAGTCTTCAGAACTAAAATTGAAGAAGACTAAAGTAAAATCAGGGAAGGAAAGAATTTACAGTACTTTGAATGTCCTACACAGATAGCAGTTGCTATTTTTTTTAATGTTCTAATATGCTATAATCTGCACAGTCTTAATTTTACAATGTACTTTTTTCATACCTGCCCTTTTTGTTTTCCATATATTCCTTTGTAGGCCAAAACAGGTTTCCTGGATGTCGTTGTAAAGCACAGTGCAACACTAAGCAGTGTCCGTGTTACCTAGCTGTACGGGAATGTGATCCTGACCTCTGTTTAACATGTGGAGCAGCTGACCACTGGGACAGCAAAAATGTGTCTTGCAAGAACTGCAGCATTCAGAGAGGATCCAAAAAAGTATGTAGTTGTACAACTACAAGCCTATTGCCTTGGTTTTGAGGTGTTTTTATATTTTCATGCCAGAGAATGGAATTTCTTTGCCTTCATGCTGTCAAACAGGAAAAGAAAAAAAAACCAACCAAAAAACAAAAAGGGAGGTCGCTGTCACTTATGTTATCTTGCTTATGTGCTGCGGTTAAGTTCAGTGTACACTTCATCATGTACCAATTAGTCAGTGTTTTCTGTGTAACACTGCAGTAGAATATCTCCTTTTCCCCATTCAGGCTTCACTTGTAATTTGCAAATATGGTGCTGTTTTAAAATGCTGGCTTGTCAGTCTTTCTCTAGTTCAGCATAAGGAAGTTTGGCTCAGACATAGATACTGGCTATTTCTTCAGTTGTTGATTCTAAAGCACAAACTTGTATAAGGTCTACTGAAGATATTTTGAAAGCCCATTCAGCTCTGTTAAATAAATAAACCAAGGTTTATTTCTGCTCTGGAACATCTCACAAACTAGTTCAGTAGAATACTGAGCTAATCAGTAGTAGGCTCCTGTGTACAGACCTTTCTAGTTTGAAGTCCTTAGTATATATGTTTTTATGTAACACCCTCACTTCAAGGTTAAATTAAAATTTTTATCGGCTTTCAAGTACTTCACATGGCTTTTCTTTCACATCTTTTCAGATCACGTTCTTTCACTCTTTTCTGATCCACAAGCTGTAATTTTAGTGTGCATGTGATAATTATAAGAATCTGTATTTGTCTTCTCTCCTGGAGTCCCAGCATACATTTCACTGAGTAATACAATACAAAACAAAACACAAAACCCCAACAATAAAACAAAAAATCAAATCCAAGCCAGGGATGTCTAAACTTTTTGGGTTTTCTCTCCCACAGCACTTGCTATTGGCACCTTCAGATGTGGCAGGCTGGGGAATTTTCATCAAAGATCCTGTACAGAAGAATGAATTCATCTCCGAGTACTGTGGTGAGGTAAGGATGGAGAACACTGGTTACGTATGAGATTAATTGGTGAAGTTATGTGTTGGCTAGAGACCAGGAGACTGTCTCTAACTTGTCATGTTTGGACAGAGAGATGTGATCGACTAACTGTACAGGTACTGCTGTCAGAGGCTCCAAACCCAGGAGCTAGATGATTGAAATGTCACAAAAAATTAGACATAGGCCTTTGTGAGAATGAGAGGCTGAATGTAGTTTTTTTCTTAAATGTAATTTCAATTCAGATGTGCCTGGAATTTTGTGCAGAATCATTTAGTATAGTGCTAATATTCTGTAGTAATAAAACCCTGAATCAGGTATGCAGTCTTGATTTTTGAGTTGAGAAGCAATACTTGCTTTCCTTCTGCTCTGAAAAAACTTATTTATGCTAAGAGCAAACGATGGTTGTTTGGTAAGCGCAGAATGCTTGCTGAAAACAGTACTTTGTTTGGGAATCTTTTCAGTCCCAGAGAATAAAAAACCTCACCTTTCTTTCAGAATGTCTGGGGTTTTTGACCTTCAGCTGATATGGTTAAAAAAGGGAAAAGGTGGTCACTTTTACAACTACTATTTCTTTCAGATTATTTCTCAGGATGAGGCAGACAGAAGAGGAAAAGTATATGACAAATACATGTGCAGCTTTCTGTTTAACTTGAATAATGGTATGTATGTATTAGTCACAACCCTTGCAGCATAAATAAAACATGTATGCTCACCATTTTGTTCAGCCCTGTTCTTTTGCAGGCAGCAGGTAACATTGAGAAATTTGTTCTTCTGCACATCTTTTCCTAGCAATGTGTGGATTCCCAATATTGATATCCAGTGCCTTTTTTTTTTTTTTTAAATGTTAGTCAACTAGATAGTAGTGATGGAGCCTATTACACAAGCCAACTATACAAGATGAGTTGAGTAGAAGTAGAATTTCATGGAGTAAAATTATGTGAAAGCATTAAGTGAAACAACCTAAAGAATTTAAAAGGCTTGTTAGGTATTGTGTGAAAGAGTTTTGCTGTGACTGAAATTAGCAGTAAGTTACAATGGTAATTTTGTGTCAGGGCGGGGGGGAACCACACGCAGATACGTGGCATGTGGCTACTGCCACTTGAAGAGAAAAATAACAGACTGCACTGTGTCAAGTGTGAAATACTAGAAAATATTTGAAAGGAGGAAAGAAAGCTGCTTTATATCAATGTTGACTTAGCATATTTATGGAGCTTGTCCTTGTGGAATAAAGCTAGAGAAGCTTCAAATGAGAAATTAAGGTAGTGCCACCGTGGTAGGAGACAAACTGAAAGCACAGTGTGGGGCAGCAGGAATATTTTGAGTCTTGCAGAACAATAAAGCTATCATAGGATGAAGTGCCAGCTCTTCCATCTGGGAAGCTGAGAAGTTACTTTTTCCAGCTGATAAAATCCAAGCACACTAGGTATTAAACACAAAAATTTGTTTGTAGGTGATTTATCCATCATTTGTGGGTTTTATTTCCCCCCTAGATTTTGTGGTTGATGCAACACGCAAGGGCAACAAAATTAGATTTGCAAACCATTCAGTAAATCCCAACTGCTATGCAAAAGGTAAGTTTTAAATTTACTTGCTTTTAGCAATGTATGAAGTGTTGTGGGATACTTATTTAGAATACACATTTTATCAGTATTTGTATTAACACAAGTTTATATTTCTTTTAAACAGTTATGATGGTTAATGGCGATCACAGAATAGGAATATTTGCTAAAAGAGCCATTCAGACTGGTGAAGAACTGTTCTTTGACTACAGGTTGGTAGATGGATTTTGTAATTTCTTCCTATCATAGACTGCATTACCTTTCAGTATTTCTGCCTAGCTCATAATTACTGTGCCTGCCTCCTTTATAACCTCAGGTCTCAGCAACTGAGCAGCAGTCCCCTTGCATTTTTTTTTTTTAAAGCCAGATACTGTAGTAAGACTGACTTGAGCAGAGCAGCAGGTTAAGAGCCTTGCAAACTTGGAACAGCAGCTTGTATAGAGAAAAGTTTAGTGACAAATGGAGACAGACCTGCACAACTTTTCCAGGCAGACCGGCATATTAAACTTTATCTGCTAGGGTTCCCTAGGTACCAGTACAGGTTGTTTCTCCCATCATTCAGAAATGGGCAAGAAGTATTCTTGTGTTATTACAGAGAAGTGCTTCCTAAGACTGTGTTCATACTTCCCTCTAAAATCATCTCACTTGAAAATGAAGCTGTCCAGTGACAATACTATTAAGTCAACCTTAAGAAATGCAGTTGCTTTCTACTAGCCAAACTTAACTTTAGCATTGTGAGATTCAAGGCAAAAAAATGTGGAATTATAGCATTTTGTTTCCTCTTGGTCAAAGTCCTCTAAAAGCAGTTTCTTGAGTGGTCAGCATTGTTCTGCATCTGCAAATTCACACAAGGAATAAAGGCCCCAGCTGGTGAGGAAACTATGGGAAATTTTAAGTATGAGAGTATTCCAGGCTATGGTGCTGTCAGAACAATGAAGCTGAAATGTTCAGTGGTACTGGTTTTTATTTTTGGTTTTATTTTTTTAATTTCAGATATAGCCAAGCTGATGCCCTTAAGTATGTGGGCATTGAAAGAGAAATGGAAATCCCTTGACACCAGCTACCTCTTCTTTTAAACAGCTGCCTTATCTTCAGGAATTTCTAGTACTGTGGGCAATTTTAGAAAAATGAAAATGATGCAATTTGAAATTCTGTATTTGCAAAGTACTGTAACAGTAATTTATAGTAACAAATTTAAAAAAAAAAACACAACTTTTTATTGCCTTCTCACCAGCTGCAAAGTGTTTTGTACCTATGAACTTTTGCAATAATGTGGTGTGGTACATTTTTCAACCTTGAATAAAGGATACTTGAACTTCTTCATTTTTACTGGAGTTGAGCTGGAATTTTGTGTTGGCCACTTGAGGAAGCAATGTGAATACTTACTTTCAACTTCTGAGCATAGGCAACTCCATGCTTGTCTACTTCTGTTACTGTTACTTCAGGTCCCATTTAAGATTAATGTGAAGATAATAGTGTAGGAGACAGCCCCCAAGCTGACTGTGGAACTTTGGCATCTAGCACCTAAGAGAGTCATGGTCTTGCAGTTCTCATCTACCCTTAGCATGAAGCTACACTCACATTCTCTGAAGTGATGGTTGCAGTTTAGAAACTCCTATCACCTGCACTTAATTTTTAAAAGGTATTTCTCTACTTTTGCTAAGTCTCATCCATCCTTAGTCTTAACACAGGGTCTGTCCATTAGCAGTAGATGCATTGAATGGGAGGGGAAAAGGGTCCCGTCCCCCCCCCCCCCCCCCCCGTTATAGCTGTGATTTCTGGAACAAACCCTACTTTAAAGACAAATCTGTGGTACAAGGTTTGTGTCTATCTGCCTATTACCTTAATGGCAACTTGGCTGCCCAAGCAGGTGCCATGAATCTTTTCACTCATTTCCATACTGAGTGAACAAACACTGATGCGGACAGAGGTGCATCATTTGATAAGGGAACCAGCAGTGGTACTCCAGCCCTCAACTGTGGCTTTACTCTGAAGCAACAAACTGAATAATGAATGTGAAAGTAATTACACATACATTTCTCTTCTGCATCTCTTGTTTATCTGTAAGCAACCACTATTTTGCTTATTGGTACAGTATACAGTTAGTATCTCTTATTACAAATTTTTTATATATGTTTGTATCCAAAAGTGTTTAGATTGCAGCTAGTTGTTTGGGTCTTGCACAAGGCTGCCATGTGTTTATTTCCGATTTGCCAGCTGAGTGTGAACTCTGCAGCCTACTTGCAAAACTGATTTCAAGAAAGCTTGTCACTAATGACTGTGTATACCTTCTGCACTGAGGAGGCTCCAACTTACTGGCCCTGTTCAGCAAGAGCCAAAGGAGCACTGCCTGCTTCCACTCTCACATACAGCACTCAGCTGCCAGATGCCACCTTGCTCTGTGGTGGCTTAAGTAAGAACTAAGAATTCATACTCCTCATCTTACTCATGGCAGGGAAGTCCAAAAGTAAAAACTTACTTTCTCCCTGCTTAGGTAAAGCATGGCTCTTGTCTGAAGCTGGATCGACAGCAGATGCATTTTAAAAATAGAGCTCTGCAAGAGACAGCATACAGTACAAAAAGCAATGCTGCTTTAACCAGCAATGGGTTAAAGCTAGCTTTGAGCAGGTTATTTCTGGGCTTCTGCATATGAACATCGAGCCTGCTTGTCTGTCACTGTACCACTCGTATCCTGCTACAAAATCTACTCACACTGAACTTTCTGCAAGCAGCATTTACAAAAACAAAACACAAAACAGCATCTTAAAAAAACCCAGAAAGCCAGCACAGAAAGCAGCACAAGCCATATTCTTCCAAATTTCAAAAAGCAATTTGAAAATTGAACAACATGATGCTTCTGTTAGCCATGCTGGCAGGCTTTAGTGCAATTAAAGTTCTTTCAGATAGCGACAGCAAGCATGCAAAATCTCAAGTGGGGATGAGACTTTTCCCCCATTTTCCCAACCAGTTTGGATCACATTTAGTACTGCTCCATAATTTTTTTTTTTTAAACCCAGATATTTTTGTAGGTCAGAGCTCAACTGTAACCATGAAAAATTAGTTTCCCTCAGAGAAAAACAGTATCAACACAAAACCTGGCTCCTTTTTCTTCATGCCAGAACAAACACCAAACAAATCAAATTCTAAGGGGGAAAAAGGGTTTGGCTGCAGCAGTTAGGTTCTTTTCACCATCAAGAACAGAAAATATAAATTACCAAAACTGAGACCTGTGAGGATGGTAGTGTTTTGCTTGTAACATGCGGAAAGCTAATACTCATTTCACATGTATACAATGAATGCCAAACATGCTGAGCAGAATGAAGCCTAGTCAGTCAATATATGTGTAGTAACACTCAAAAATATTTTAATTTCCAGCAGAATTTGCATTTAATGGGAATTAATTAAGCTTTAGGAACACAGTCAATTTTCTGTTCTAGTCAAAGAAATGGGCAGCCTCAACCTTAATTATTCAGGGCAGCATTTAGGCAAGTGGGATGCATTTTATAGCACACTGAACAGTATTAAAACCAGCTCCAATTTCAGATGACCAAGTATTGCCATATATATATTTAAGTATTTTCTGTTCTGCATATCTTCTGAAATCACCAGAACTTTCTTTTCTTTCCAAAGCGCAGACATCTCCTCTTAAAAAAGAAATAACATGCACATTTGATGATAGATGACAATTAATTTCTTCAGAGAACAAAATGTGCTTAAATCACCATAAAACAGGGAAAAGGAGGAAAAGCAAAACGAATTTCTATAACTTTCATAACCATTGTACCTTTTATTTACATTTAGAAAGATAAGTCATGAAACTTAAAACAATAAAACCAAATGCAACTTGTACAGAAATCTTTTAATTTTTTTTTATTTATCACACATTAAAAAATGAAACACACTATACAAATGGTTTTTCATAGCAGATTACACATGGGTCCATTCAGACTCGCTCTCAAAGTGCTGCCAACATTTGTAAGTGCTGCCTGCGATGGCAGCTGTTTATCATATAGCCAATGTATTGATTTAAATGCAGTAGCATGCAACCCTTAAAGGAGAAGGGTTTGATTCCTTTCTGTTCTTAAATTAGGTTAAATGGCATTGGTGTCCATATTTACATACTTGAAATGTATCAATCCTGAGCAGTTCTGATGTAAATCTGAGACTGGCTGATGGGAGTCCTGGTCTCAGTTTTTAAAAAGGGAGGTCCAAATGGCAGCAGGGTGGCTGCTATGAAGTTCCGTTGCTTTCATTCTTTCCACCACATACCTATTTGCTGAGTGTCACACAGTCAAGTAATTGCTAATAAAAATGTTAAGCCAAGTAACTGTAGGTGTCCTTCTCGCCATCTACACGTTCCAAGTATTCTTTCTCAATCAGAATGTCGATGCATTTCTGCAGGAGAAACAAACATAAGCAGTGGGACACTGGTGGAAAAGCCCTCTCTGTGGTTGCTACAAACTTTGAACTATTTTGGCCACCAAGTTTCAGGCCAAGTAGAGGATGGGAGTAGGCAAAGGGCACAAACCACGGCAATTAGCTCTCCTGTTTCTGACCACATCCAAGTAGAGGACTGCCTTACTAATCCACTAAACTGAATTACGCTTACTTGATGCCATTCCAGGGTAGTGACTGGGAGATCAACTGATCATCAGTATGCTAAGCAACTTCATAGTAAGAGAGCAAATAAAGAGTTAAACCAAGATGCAGAGTGCTTACTGTAATGTTACTAAAGATAGCAGTTGCAGTAACTAGCTGCCTGTTTCATGACTTAACTGGGTGCATCTCTTTCAGCACTGGTGCCAGTTTATGCAACTGCTCTCCACTGCCTGTTTTTTGCCCCACCTATCCCCTTGGTTGTGGATGTAAAAACCATTGGTGGGACCACTAAACAAACCGATGAGGAAACCATAACTAAATACAGTGCCCCCCCCCCCCCCCCCCCAACATTTTTATTCTGGAAGAGATCAGGAAACTGTTCTATTGAGCTGGCCCACAAGCAGGAGTACTCTCACAACTGGGAGAGCAGAAACAAGAGGTAAGCCTGGAGCAAAGGCTGCTGTAAGCTGGCACTGATGTGAAAAGATGCAATCAAGCTACTATTTTACCACTGCCAACAATACAAAACATGCACATTACCATAAGAGAAATACAGTATTTCTGGTTAAAGTATTTCCTACTTATTTACAATTCCAAAAATCTCTCCTTACCCATCCCATTTCCTTAGCTTCTCTTTTTAATTCAGAAGCATCTATTTTGTCTATATATATCCTCCTCACCTCCTGGAATACAGGTTCAGAGATGTGGTTCTCACGTACCTTAATTACTGGAACTCGTGGCTTGAACCTTGAGGACAGCTGTGTTAACACTTCTCCAAGTAGTTGCTGGTGTTTTAGAACCTTCCTCATTTTCATGATTCTCACAATAGCAGCCTGCACAGCAAAGTCGGAAAGGTGTGCTTAGGAGCAAACTACCTGTCCTTCTGGATAAAGCCATTTTCCTTCCCTAGCAGATCACGTCTGCTAGCACAGAAGCATCATCACAGCAACCTTGAGTACCAGATGGGGAGAAGCACGCCTACAAATGTCAACTACTTACACAGACTTTAAGAACTTAGATTCTACATAGAATACAGTCATCAGAAGTACCTTTGACACATGAATTTTAAAAACTACTCTCCTATGGTCAGTCATAACAGTAGTACCAACTGGTACCAAAAGCAACATGAAACTACTTATATAACAGAAAGCCTTCTTTATATATTTAACGTTACTGTGACACTCTCTTAGTAGTACATTTGTATTTCCTTCCCCTCCCTTTTGCTTCTCAAGTGGATTCCAAATGAACTAATAGAAAAATGCTGTTAAGCTCATACTACCTAGGTATTACCAGTTTTCACCCAGGACAGAGGTCTGGTGCGTGTGTGCATCCATGGAACCCAAACACTCATCAACATAATGTCAGAACAAATGTGAAGAAGTGTCCTATCATGCCTTTCTATGTTTTCTATTACAGACCCCAATCGCCTTTAAGAGTACTGTAAATACATTTTTAGCTCCAACACAGTGCACTGCAATGGCATGTTGGCTTTTAATAAAAATTAAGAAAACTCCACAGTAAGCTTCGTTAAAGGATTACAAAGCTGTAATTCTAAGTTCATAGCATGGCAGCATTCTGCAATATAAGTCACCTGAATCAGTAGTTTCCTATCTTCCTCTATGTTTTTGTGTGTAGTTTCTTGCTCCTGCTTCTGTTCAGTCTTCATTGGCACATTGATGTTTACCCTTAATTTTTTGCTGTAAAGAAAAACAGAAGTTAATAAAACAATTAGCCTATTTAAAAAACAATCAAACAAACAAAAAAAACCCCACCCCAAACAAAACCCAACTCCAAAATAAAGTAACTGTGGTGGTGTGGCTTTTACAACAAAAGGGGACTTTGGCACTTCTGAAAATTTTAGGCGATCTTATTCAAGTTTAAAAAAATAAATAAAACCCAAAAACCCACAACCAACCAAAATACCTTTTTAGTGATTGTTCATAACTTATTGAATCCAACCTAGTGCTCTGTTAGGTCAAATTAGCACTGTACAATTACACCGTATTTGAAACATTTCTGTGTTTAGGAACAAGCTTCCAGTCAGTGAACGGGACAAAGAAAGTCAGTGGAAATAGAACTGCCTTTCTAATTTACAGATTGGATTCTGACCATAATGTGGAGAAATCCATTTGTTCTGTAAAACTGAATTCTGCCTCTCTTTCCCATGCTGCCCAGTGCCCACGGTTGCGCTAGGGCAAGCCCACAACCACACGTGACTGCTCTCGAGACAAGGTGCTGTGTCACAAGTGGGGAATGAGCCTCCGCACCAGGGCACCAGGGAGCGCCGGGCAGCGCTCAGCCTCTTGGCTGCAGTGGGGAGGGGATCTGTTACTTAGTTTAGCATAGTCCTGTGCATCATAAATTGGGAACCACTGAGCCACGCACTGCAGCAACGCTGAGCTGTTTCCATCACTGCATTAACGTAACTGACCATGAATTCTCAAACCTTTAATTATTGCTCAAGGAGGGAAAAAAGCAGATAAAGAATAATGTACAAGGAAAGGATTTATAATGTTTCTTTCACTTGAGATCTTATCTTCAGGAAGTACTGAACTCCACTGAATTTATGTGTGTGTATGTCTATGCTCTGGTAAGCATGATAAAAAGTCACCACAGTACTGCGAACAGCTTAAAAATATACAAACGCTGAAGATAACACTGGTTAAAGTACATAATAAAAACTACTAAAAATCATGTTTATGAAGTTTTCAAATCACTGTACACTCTGGTTCTAAAATGACCCTGCTGATCTTCTCATGTTATCTCTAGTGGATGAACATTTAAAACTTTGACCTTTGCTGGTCACTGTACACTACTGTAACCTTATAAAATATAATGTATTTTGCTGAGTGCATGCAAGTCATGCACCTCAGTAAAACCCAGCGCAATTTCTTACCAGAAATAAATTATACAAGAATCAAGGAACAAAAAGGACGTACGAAAATATGTCCAGGCCTTGAGAGACTTTATGATAAAGTCAGATAGCTGAAATCTTACCCACCGCCCCTACTAGCTAACCCTCTCCTTTAAACCTGGTACACCTTGGATCTATATTTGAATTGGCACTTGAACCCTGGAGCTTTCATCCCAGGTATATTAGGTTTTACCCAAATTTTGAAAGCAGAGAAGGAAGATGCTACCCATTATACACAAGTGATTTACACTGCTGAAGTTTTTCCTTACTTTTTATAACCAAGATACAGTTTTATTAAGGTATCTGGTTTTAACTCAACCTCATCAACATTTGCATTTTCATCTTCCAAAACCTGCAAGAAATAAAAAAAATAAGAAAATAAATAAATATGAATACATTTTGCTGAATGTTAAACAGGTCATAAAGAAGCAAGAGTACTTACAAGCAATTTTGATTTCAACAGTATCTGTAGAACTTGTGCCAAGATATCCTACAAAATTACAGAAAATATTACCAGCACAGACAGACACCACCTTTCTCTAACTTAAAATACTTCAACAAGAGTACACGTAAGAACTAATGAGTGCAGCACACTACAAAATAAGCAGGAAAAAAAGCAGTAAAAATGTAGTACACAGAAGTAAAATGTAATAAGGCCCTTTTTGTGCGTTAGGACATATTCCCCTTGCGGCCAGTCAAATAGCATCTATAATAAATGGCAAACCCATAAGACTTCTGGGTTTGCTGTAAACCATCATCAGCAGTAACTCTGTAGGTATGTATTTCTAAAAGTAAAGGACACAGATGCCAAATAAACTGCGGGCCACAAAGTGTACTTGGAAAGAAAAGGAGGGAACCTTTTCCACAAAACAGAATGAGCCAATGAAACCGCAGATTTTACTATGTTCATGTATGTAAGCCTTGAGATGTAAAGAAGAACGGATCTGCAGATCAATCATTTAGGGAAAACACTGTTTTTCCTAGAATGTTGTCTTTCAATATTAAAAATGTATGTAGTGAAACACTGAAAACTTACTACCAGAGCTCAGCAGGAAGCTAGACAATTCACTCTAGTCATAAACAGGAGTATATACACACCAAGATTCATCAGAAGACTAGGCAGTTACAATTACAGGAAAGTAAACCAGGAAAGGAAGTTGACCAAGAATAGAGCACATCTGTCTCCTTCAGGACAGACTGACTCTGGCTTCAAGCATGTCTAATCCCAATTTCTTACGATAGCAGGAAGAGCCCTGAAGACCAAAAGACTTGTTCACAAGAGTGTGGTAAAATGTGCAAAGTCACTACCATTTTTATTTGAGTACTGTCTGTCAACTGCTGCACGGTATAGGCATCTTCTGTGTTGTACTGCAGTAAAATCGCCATCTGGAATGTGGATGCCTAACAGATCCAAAAAAAGAGAATGAAGGGGAGAGGGGGGGAAATCGGAGAAAGAGAATGAACAAACATACTTTTTGAATTCGAACAGCCTGAAACTCACCAGTTGAATACATATACTGGAACATTTGGACAACAGAGAACAGCCAACTAGTGCTAACCACTACACAATACAGAAAAATCTGATGTTACTTATACAACCAGAACTCTACCTCCATCGTTATCTAAACATAAACCCTAAGATTATGATCATTTAACTAGCTGCAGACACTTCATCAAATCTTCTGTTATGGTGTCAAAGCCTTATCTTTCTACTTGCTAAAATAATTATTATTATTTAAAATAATTTTAAATTATTTTCCTCTGTCAATCCCTGACTCTTACCCATTTAATCTTCATTAAAACATACACAGAATACTAAATTCATCCTCACAACCCTCCTAACTCCAGCAGAATAATGAAACCAAATTTATAAAGAAGGCAGCTATCAGTGGCTTATTCATGTCTATCACCACAGGATTAACATATGTTGATGACAAGTTCAAAGTCTGAGATTATCTTGTGTCTTCTCACTGTTGCGAACTCCCCTCCTCTGTCTACTTTTTGAGAGAAAGCAGACAGGAAAGTATAAGAAGCATCAGATCTTATGCAAAGAGGTTGCAGTTGTCTCACACAACCCAGTTCAACACCTGTTTAAGCCACAAGTAATGTATTCCCTTTTCTAAGTTAATTTTCTTTTAAACACAGATCTTAAGAATCAGTAAATAAATCAAACATATAACAAAGGTTCTATTAACCACAACACCAACAACTATCTGGGGAGGGCTAAGATTTATGTTCATTTCAGTAATGCACAGATCTGTAGCCATCAGGTCTTGCATCTGTGCTTTGCTTTATTTAAAGACAGTAGCATTCGTCACAGGAATAAAGCTAATGAATGCATGTGAGCATTGTAAATAGTAGCTAAACATATATGTGTGTATACATATGAATGTACACCCCCTCACCCCAATTTAAGTATTTTAAATCATTCAATTCTTTATTGTGATACATCATTACATACTGTTAACGAATATTTCGATATACAAATAAAATACAGCTCAAGTCACTGCATTATCTATTAAAATTAGTTTGTGTGCGGGCACAGGTATTCACATGAACTCCACTACTTCAACATCTACACACTTAATGCATTTATCTGCACAATGGTCCTTTAAAGTCAAGCAAAGCAATTATCTCCAAATGAGCAGTAAAGAGGCTGAGCAGCTCATCCAGATAACATAAGAGCAGTGGAGCAGAGCTTGAATGCATGTCTTTCAAATGATTAGCTGCACCCAGTCCTCTAAATGCAATCATCACCAAGCACTTCTATTGGCATGATGTTATCCTTACCTGTAACGTGTATCTATTTTTGAAGCAGTTGGTAACCAATTCCCCTTTGGACAGCTGATACAACCACGTTAATTTTCTTCCACTATGACGACTGGCATAAAATGCAGTAAATCTCTGATAGCTCCGTTCTAACTGTATAAAAACAACAACAACAAATAAATAAAGAGTATTATTTACCTTCATTTATTAGAACATGGTCTGGAACCAACAAAGGAGAATCAAATCTGATCACCCTCAACTGCCATGTTGTCTGAATAAGACAAACAGAAATCTAAAGTATTGAAATTCTTCAGACTGGATGAAAATTTCCCTTTGTTATGTGTTTCCCCTTTGAAAGTGTCATTAACAATACAAACCTAAACAAGCATTTAAGTTCCATTCTTCCTTTTATGATACACTAAGCAAGGCTAGAAGGGTGATTTCTTGTAATCACCTTCATCCTCCAGGTAACAGCAGTTAAACTTATTTCTGATGTTAAGTATTCATGTCTTGTCTATTCTGGATAAGCACTCAACAGAAACCTAATGATTATAATAGCTAAAGATTTTACTGGACAGAGCCAAAGCAACGGCAAGAAAAAGTTTCTTAAATGAAAGTATACACAGAAAAATACACTAACAAAGATTTGCTTCAGTTATTGTTGAATGTTTTGAAGAAAGATTCATTAACCAGGGTCTTTCCACAGGAGAAAAGTTACATATTTCACACAGTTCCCTCCTACTACCTTACTCACTTAATCTTGTTCCAAATATCCTCCAGCCAAATAGGCAAACACCAGAGACACGTCCAGTCCTCTCTGACACACAACAAAACAGGAGGAGACACCAGCCTTGCAAAACGAATTTCTCACGTGATCATTCCATGTTCAGATGAACCAAGTGCAAGCGCCTCACCTCAGATGGCAGAGCAAACGTGCAGGACTGCTGGAACGGCCACGATCCAGAACTCAGCACCTGGATGCTGAAATCCACTGGAAGAGAGGTGAAGAGGCTGAGCTACATTATCCCCCTTGCTCCCACCCCCTCTTCGAAGATGCAGTTCCAGTTCTAACACAAACAAGAAACGGTTCTACCTTTTGCTCAAACTAACATGGTGAAAAATCATTAATCAAGATATGTTTTTTTAATTGGACCATAAACCAACGGAATTCAAGTAAGATGTTGCTGCAGTTGGAAAGCTTTAGATTTACTGTGACAGTCACTCAATTTTCTCTTATTTCTAGAAGTTATTACCCTGTTTCTATCCCCACAACAGATTTCTCTTTTAACATGCAAGTGTAAAAATTGTAAGCGTTTATTTTTATGTGTAACTAAAACTCATCACTCCACAGCACACAACTGCAAGAATAAACATTTCACATTTATACTTGTAAGGCATTTTGGGCAAGTCAGAATAATAAAAAAACTAAGTAAAATTTAAGCCTGACAATACACAACTCTAAATGTAATCCAACAAGTAACTATAAATTCTTTAAAGAATTTGTTTCAACATGCTTCAGTGAAAAAAATATTTCTTTATGAAAAAGTGATAGGACTGTCTAACAACCTAAAACACAAGATCCTTTTTTCCTTAATACTTTCACGCAAGTATGAACTTAAGCCATGTTGTGCTCAAAACCAAAACTGTTTAAAGAAAAACATCTTTCCAATCAAAAAAAAGAAAAAAGAAAAAAAAGAAAAAAAGACAGAATTCAACTTAATTTAATTACATACCTACATATGAGCTGCAAAATCAGGAGGAGGCTACCCATAACAGAAGATATAAAGTGCTATTAGAAGACAAAGTACAGACCTAAAAGACTAATTTAAAAATCCTATCTATCTTGGTCAAAACAATACTAACTCTATTTCTGGAGGTATGATGTTTAAATCAAATACTTCCCTCATATAGTTAGCTCTGTAGAAATAAGAGGAAGCTAAACTACTCAACAGTAACTTAGGTAAATGTATTACTTACAATCTAATGGTTCTGAATTGGTCAGGTGCTTTTTAAATTGCTCATTCAAGTCCTTGCTTACACCAATATCTTGGAACATCCGCTGCAGCTTGGAGGTATACTCAAAACCACAAGCTTGCTGTATTTTAAAAGCACAGATATGTCAGCAAGACATTTTTGACACTGGAGAATGAGAACAAAGTATCGGAGCCTATTTTCTTAAAAGATGATGTACAAAGTTCAGTATTTCCCTTACTCAAAGTACTGATCCCAACTACACATGCTCTTTAACTGTCATCAAAAACTGAAGAAAATTTTGTTTAAAAATGAAGCAAAACACACAATGAAAGAGACTATTAAAAGAGTACTGGATCATATTTTGCTTGACCCTGAATGAACAAGGGTTAATGAAATTAAGCAACTTTTCAGCCGGCATTCCCTTGGATAATTATATCCATGTCACTCATTTGGATAAGAATAATTACGCTTAACTCCATCAGACAGACATGCACTACAAGCTCCTAGGACTCCATCAGACAGACATGCACTACAAGTTCCTAGGAGGTTAAAAAAAAAGAAAAAAAGGGGAGAAAACCCAGGTTGTGTATTTTTCTATTGTACATAAAATAATGAAATGAAAGGACATACATCAGTGCTTTCCAAGGCAGCCTGAAGACCTGCAATATGGTAGATCATAGGACAGTCATGGAATACTCACTTTTAGTTTAGAGATCATGCTTGCCTCAGCATCATCACTAGCACTGTTCTGATGTACAAGTCTTTTTGCCAGCATTTTAGCATAGAATTTTTGAAACACATCTTTATCCTCAATGTACTTGAAGACGACCATCTGGAAAAGGCAAGATAATTTGCAAGAAAAAAAATATTTAAGCATTTGTCTTGAAAAAGCTGTAGCAGTAGCTACTTCATTTGCACTTAAATTTTTAAGGGCAGGCTTATTTGGTTTGGGTTTTTTTTGGTGGGGGCAGGGGAGTGGTGCTGTTTGTTTCAAATGTGGATACTATTTTAAACACATTAACTGTATATTCCACATGTATAGCCTTATATATGAATAAATATGTAGAGCATATATGTAATTATATAAAAATACATTATAGAAATTACATATATGTCTATATAAAAATGAAATAAAAGCTTAAATTCCATTTAGCCACTTTAAATCTGCTGTAAAGGGCTTTCTTTTTTTTTAATAAAAAAAGAAATACAACTGACAAGCCACACAGAGATGAAGATTATTACTGACAAGCTGAAATATGAAGTAATGAAATCAAACATACAAAATAAAAGGTTTTCTCTCATCTGACTTGTGTGATAATCGAGTATTACTATCTTGTCAAAGCTTACACAGAAGAGAACTGTATTTATAGAAATCTTACCACTTGATTGAGTGTATCTTCCAATTCTGCTTCTTCTGGATTCTTTGAGCTGCAATTAAAGTAGTGCATTTTTAATAAGTCCCCAAACCACTGAATTAAAACAACATATGGATGTATATGGAAATTTCATAAATAAAGGAACACAGATTGAGTAGTTTTGGGATCAAAGACTCTTTAGAGAGGAAACAGTGTAATGAAATGAACACTTCTCTTCACTACTCCACATGTAAGCAATTCTGAAGTAAGCAATTTTTAAACAACAGGTTGAAGTCCTGGACCATGAATTGCTCAGGACTTCCTGCTAGTCTGATACTTCTCAGGATTTATGGGCTTAAACATGGATCTCTCTTCCTGCCTTTTTTCTGCTGCTAAATGCTATCTTCATTTCTTATCTTAGATAGTACAGTGAAAAGAAAACAGCTCAGAGAGCTGGGTCTTGACTGGGTGAGAGCTCAGGTGGCACCACATTGTCTTCCTGCATATCATGCTTGTCCATCAGGCATACACCAAATCTACCGTTCAGAAACCTAGTATTTATAAAGGAGAAAATAAATCCTTTGCTGAAGGAAGGAGGAGATGGGGAAGGGAGAAGCAAGCAAGTTCTTCTGGTTTTGGGTTGTTTGGTGGTGGATTTTTTCCTCCCCCAAAACAGCTAGAAAAGCTGCTAGTGACAAAACTGACACCAATCCAGCATGAACTGAACTGATACCAACTCAATGTATGAGCTGCTGAATCATTTGAAGCCAAATACCTTAATTAAATTACGAGCCACAAGAAGTTAGAAAGCAGTTTTTGTCTTCCTCAATTTCTGCCCAGATGGAATATAGATATAGAGAAAACAACAGGAGGAAAGCACGAGTTTTAATGGAAAAAAGGAATGTGCATCTCTTTACAACATACAACACAACTCAAATTTTTTGGGGAAAAAAACAAAACCAAAACCAAACTAAAAAAACCCTTCTGTTTTATTAAAAAAAGAACTTAGTTTCCTATAAGGAAAGAAAGGTCTTAGATCTTTTATTATTTGCCCCCTCATCTTTAAAAAGGAAAAGTAAACTCCACATAATCTTTAGGAACGGTCCTATTGAAATTTTTGTACTCAGAATTTGGTATACTTAATTTTTCTTGAAACATTAAGTTCTGTTTCTGAAGATACTATATAAAACTTCATATGCTAGAACCTTTTAAAACAAAAGCCAACCCGAAATAATAATTTGTCTTTGAAGACGTACCTTTTCTTTAGTAAAGAGTCACAGTATCGTGCCAGTAGCTCCGGGGATTTACTGGATGATTGAGCCATTTTTGTCACTGCATTATTATTTATAAATCGACCACAAGCCTAAAAATCACAAAAGACAGTGAAATTTTGGGAGACAAAACACTGAATAGAAAAAAAAAATATGTTCATATACTGCTACATATACTTACTTTGTCTAGTGCAGCCACAAAGCCAGCATCATTGTTGAATGCAGACATGACTAAAGCATTATATTTCTTATGGACATCCAACACTGTCTGTACATACATTTTTGGATCCTGCAATAAAGACAGATTGTTTTTTGCAACCCACTAACTTCCTGCTTTCTATTTCCTCCAAAATGGAGCTACTCACTGGCCTAAGCAAATTTTTATGAGGAAAGTCTATATTAGAAATATTTTAAAGGTACAACAGTATCTAGACTAGTTTAGGTCCTATGTCCAGGACTGACTTACATTAGCACAAGCTTTCATTTACAGCAACCAGAGTGCAGAGTGTATCATGTTATACAGTACAAAAGAAGACTTACTCAACCATTACAATCATTTCCAAGGACATGTTCAAAGACATACACTTAATTCAAATCAGACCTAAGAGAGCTGGACAATCATAAATGGCAGTTGCTATAGAAGAAACCCTTGAAATAAATATCTTTAGTAAGAACGTAACAGGTGTATCCCCAATAGGTACAACTTAGTACAGAGACCTCAGTCATTGTTGACAGTTCTTAAAAATTATCAGTTCAACACCCAGTGACAGTCAAATGCCAATAAACAGACTGAGTCCTACGTGCAATTACTGATCCCTGCATCTCAATAAACATGGAGTCAGAGTAGGAACAGTGAAGGGCAACTAAAACACCAGGCAGCCACAGCAGCCACTAAACAGACTAAAAAGGCCAGAAGTCTTCAATTTGGACATCAGAAGTTTGAAAGGGCCTATGACCAAGGTTTACAAAATCAGGAGTATGACAGAAAAGGTGAACAATCACTAAAAGCCACATTTATAACTATGAGGCAGTTGATGACAGTGATAGGAAACAAGTTTAAGACAGATAAAGTAAAGAACATCTTTACATATAAGGTAGTGGAATTCTGGAACTTGCTGCCACAGGAGGTTGTTGGAAGCTGGTAATACCAGCAGGTTCAAGAACAGATTAGACAAACTCGTGGACAACAGGTCCATAAATAAAAGGACTAGGCATGGAGGTACTCCTGTAACATTCCTATTGTAAGAGTTCTGGATGCTGGCAACAAACAGCAAAAGATGGGCAGGGTTGCATCAGGATCCTGAAAAACATTTCCTGTTGCCACTGAAGACATACAGAGACTACATGGACCACCGATCTAATACCATGCTTGAGATAAAGAACTGAGATTGAGAACCTTCCAGACAAGAAATTCAAGTGGACTTGAAGGACATTCAGAACAGCATCTACTGATTACAAGGACTCAAAAAAAACCCAAAAAAAACCCCCAAAAAAAAAAAACAACCCAAAAACAAAGGCACAAAAAGCAGTAATCTTCTGACTGAAGAGCAGTCTCGTTAATATAGTTAATGGAGTCTACAGCACAACTCATTCTGCAGTAAAAATCTAAAATAGGTCAGATGAGTCAAGCTGGTATGACTATTTCTCTCTACTGACTACAGAAAAACTGAGAAGCATTTGCAGAGCTGATCATCTGTTTAGACACAGTACAGATAAATGAAGTTAGGCAGAATCAATCCTACCCAAGTGTGATAGAGGGCTAACAAGGCAATGATGAATAGTGATACAGTGGTGTGATGGACGTTGGAAGAAGAGGCAAGATGGTTCCCAAGGGACACAGCCAGAGATACTGTTAAGAAAACAAAGAACGAACATATGGGAAAAGCAAAGGAACAAAAGAGAAAGACAAAGAAACAACAAAAAGTGTCATGATCAGGAAGAGTCTTGTGAACAGTTGGGAGTCAAAAGAACTAATACATACAAATCTCAGGCTTCCCCTCTCTCAAAGATGAACTAATTCCTGAAGAAAGCTTTCATTTTTCTGGGAAATTTTTCAAGGCCTAAGTACAAAGAAACTCAAGAGAGATGACCAGTCGGGGGAGCCCATCTCATTTCAAAATCTAAGCTGATGTCTACAAATGAAGCTGAAGATTCCTATACAATCAACACTGCTAAAAAGCTACACACTTAAAACTATGGAGGTAAACAACAGACACTACACACATGTAAAACATTTTAATCTGTGTGAAAAACTACAGTTTTTACTGTTCTCCATGCAGTCATTACAGATTATGGCTTTACAGATTATGGCTTTAATGATTACTAGTATGAACCCATTTCAAGAATATCCGAGACCAATAACAAGTTACAGTGAACTCTGTCAAAAACCAAAGTTAAACCTCATTTTAAAGAAAATTTACCAGAATCTATATTCTATCCTAATTTTGCTGTGTGCAATGTTTTGTTCTTTTTTTTTTTTTTTTGCTAGAAAATATCATATCGGCTATAGACAAAAAGGTTAGCAAAGGGTTTAAACAACTTAATGTTGCCAAGATTAAACCCTAATAAATACAAAATTAAGTCTGAAATTACAGTTATGGGATACAAATCAAGAAAGCCAATTATATGGCTAAATGACCACAGTGTTGCAGAAGACCTGACCTGCTCCTTCTGTTGTGACCTCTCCAACCATTTCTCCTCTTACATTTCTCATGCTTTTCCAAATAGAATAAAGTCATTCACCAAAACCCTAAAACCAACAGAAACCTTCTTCACGCAGTCCCATCCAAGTCAGAAGTCTATAAGATGATAAAATAAAATACAGTCCACTGGAGACACTACTTCTTGAAACAGTGGACTTTCAGGTGTATTTCTAAGTGCAGGATGTTGTATTTGCACAGCTAGCTTTCCAAGCAGCATGACATCCTTACAGAGAGCAAAAACTCAGAAGGAAAAAAACCCCCAAACAAACAAAAAACCAAACCAAACACCAAACCTCAAAGAGTAGTAACACAGTGATGTGACTGCTGTTTTAAGCCTACTATCATTTGAGAATTGCCTAGTCCTCACAAATTAAATCAGTGAGAGGGAAAACATAAGCAAACTGGAAATTGTATCAGGAAACATTCACCCTCCTCTAATGTAAAACTGGCAGCAACCACACACGGACTTATTTTGATTGGATACTTGCATTTAGAGCAGCTTCTCCACATTTTTCAATTGCAGCTAGACCCTGATTGTGAATGTGGGTTTCCAAAAGTTTTTTCAGCTCCCCAAGGCCGTCCTGGATTCGAGATACAAGGTTATACATGCGTCCCAAGTCTGGAGAGAGAAAAAAACAAACAAACAAAAAAAAACCCAAGGAAAGCCAACATCTCCCATTTGTACTAGCTACAACTCCAACTTCTCGTTTACAAGTTGCCAATAGGGGTTAAACATTCATCACCAACAAAAACACGTGTGCAACTGCTCCTGTAAAAAGCCAGAAAAAACTACAGAAAAAAAATTACACAGTATAGGAAATCTTTGCGCTGACCTGGAAAGCTAAGACTAGTTAAAGAGAAAACAACCTGTTAAATATTAAGATCTGTTTATCTTCACAATGCCATATAAATCTTGAGAAGAAAAAAACCTGACTTACAGAAATATATTTACTTCTGTTTTCTAGTTTTCATGAATTTAAAGAGGTGCAATGATTTAAAAATTGAGTTAAAACCCTCTTATTTAGATGAAGTTTTGAAGTGTTACCATGAATTAGGGCTGTCATTAGTATTACTGCTGGCCATGCTAAGAGTACAACATTGTCCAGCTAACCACTGTCCTTTAAATCTTATTCTGAACAAGACAGTTCTCAGAGATCTAACACCACCTGTACCTTTGATGTATTAATACTTCTACTTGGGGCAGCATCAGTGGTAATGGTTGGAAATTTAAGGCAAAATATTATGTATTGATACGACCTTAGCAGATAAACTGAAACATTATAAACCAAATTTCTTCCAATAAAGCCATCTCAAAAAAAAAAAAAATGTTTAAAGTAACTAATTACCACTAGAAGTAATTGTATCTCAAGGAAAGAAAAGGTTCTGAAAAGCATTACCTTGGAACAAAAGTAACAAAGGAAAAAAAAAAATTGGACATCATTTCACATATATTAAAGCTTCATATTAAAAACTCACCAGTTTTCAGCCAAGACCTTCCGAAATCAATTAGCAATTTTGGAAAGTCTAATATTGAAGAGAGTTTTGTTTTTATTATTGATTTTCAATAGGGCAGATGCTTTGTACTTTGAGTGCTGAATTTTTTTTTTTTTTTTTTTTTTTTTTTTACATAAAAAGCAAACTTCAATATGGCCATAAACCAGGTACACAAACCCACTAGTTATCTCTTGTAATCTTGCCCTCACTGAACATGCACTCAAGTGAAACAGTAAACAACCAAATTAGTTACTGTAAACTAATGAGGATATTTCACTTTGTGGAATCCATCTTAATGTTGTCAGCTGCATCTAGCTCTCCTAAAGTGTAAGGACTTCTCTGAAGGGCTTATGAACAATTTATTACCACCTGACGATTATCAGTTAAATAAAACAGAGCAATCAAGCAGCTGTATCACCATTTAACTCTGAAATACAACACACAGAAGTTGATGCCTTTAATACTGAAGCAATGCTTTCCATTCCTTAGAACTCTGGCAAGTTTAAACTTTTGGATTTGAAAAAGAAAACATTTTTTCTCTCTGAAAACCACGTTTGCAACCTGCTGTTAAACTTTTATAACAACGTAAGAATGCTGGTTTTTTATGAAGAGAATTTTAGAAAAAAAGGTAGAAGATAATGCCATGCATAAATATAATAAGCAGCTGCTACACCTACTCACAAATAAGGGTTCACAGGTCAGTCTATCAGGATGTCTGTATTTGGTAAAATACGGAAGAGATGCTACAAAGCCTCAAGGAAGATTTACACAGTAACTCCACCCAAATCATTACATTCTGCTCCCAATAAACATAATTATTTCCTGTAGGTATCATACTGATGTGAATAAGTAACACATGGCAAACGCGCCCTGCAACTTTTATAACTAGTTGCACAATGCGATAAAAAAGTTACAGAACATCAACAGGAGTGGCCTGTAATATGATATGCTTAACACACTTCACACAGGAGGACCTCAAAACCAGCGTACTTTCAAGGGCAAAGCAATAAAGATTTTAATCAAGAGCAAGATTTTATTACAAGTTTAGGATAGTCTACAGTAGGGTATATTAAAAATTTGAGAGTGAACTGATTATAGTGATTAAAGAATGAATTCTCAAAAAATCTTTCAAAATAAATGTTTCTCATCTTGAGACTTCATGAAACTTAAAAAGGGCCAGGGAACTACTGTAATTTGCACAAGTAAAGCCCGATAAGATAAAAGAAAATATTTTTTAAAAGAAGAAAAAAAGAATCAGGCATTTTAAAATGCCTTATTATTCTTAGAAATAACCCAAATGAAAGTAAAACCAAAGACATATAACAGGACGGTGCCCAAGACACAAGGTACTTCTTTTTGGTTTTTACCCTGACAAACTTATGGAATTGCATCGCTATGGTAAGTGACTGTATTAAAGGCTCACATAACCCATGAGCTTGATAAAGTAAGGGGAAAAAAGAAAAGCCTGGGAAGCCCTCCTGAGTCCTGAAAAATTTTGCTGTTTGTGCTATTACTATTTCTATTGACTAGTAAAATGACTTTATAAATGTCTTCTGACAACACCCACCTGTATCAAAATCTCTTCCAATTACAAAGCAAATACATTTATTTAAACATAAACAACATCTGACTTAAATACTAGTACAGGATAAAAATCTTCTATTTACATTTGAAACGGGCAACTTCTGACCTACTAATCATGCTGAATTGCCCTTTTCTATTTTGAAGGATCTCTTAGTTATCAACACAATGATTATAGTAATTATTCATAGCTGCTCTTTTAAGGTTGATATATCAAATAGACAGTCACAGTTGCAATTCACAACTCTCAAACGAACAGTATCATCAATAGTAACTTAATCATACCATCTCTTAAATTCTGTCACTTTCTTAAAAGCAGTATTTCAAGTATAGAGCCTTACCTCAACCTCCTATATGGATTTAATTAATTCCCCAACTGGAAAAATCAGAAGCACCATTCATCCTTATCATCTGCATGATGCACATGAATTATCTGGCCCTAGTTTTGACTGTTATTTTGTGCTAAGCATTAACTCCTGAAGAAACTCATAAAAACCAATACAACGGGCAATTCCTTAAAGATACCTTAACTCTTTGATAATCTTTACATATTTTAAAGGAACCACTGAAGAAGTCTCTATTCTATGGGTTCTCTACAAAGGTATAAACTTGATCCATTAGTGGCACTTAAGACTTGTTTTCACAGCTAAAATTATCCCACCAATTAATAATTTCCACCCTTTCCTTGTGCCCTATATGCAGTTTTATATATTTTATATACTATATTTTAGAAGCTCCTTATTTGCTTCTATTCCTCTTTTAACATTTCCTACACATACTTCTTTTAAAATTCTCACTGCTGACTCAGAAAGATCCATGGATTAAACTGAAACAGCTGCTAAGACTACTAGTCTGTTTTTCGTCTCCTATCTCTCTCATGCAAGCTTCAGCACCCGCCGGAAGGATGGCTCAAGTGCTCTTGAAGCTCTTCCAGCCATGTTAAGAGAAATCAAAATTAGTGCTGTTTTCCCTTAATATTTGGGATCGGACTAGACTTCTTGAGGCAACATTCTCAGCCATCCCAATTTAATCAAAAGCTGCTTGTCAATCAGTTCAGTGTCCATCTTCTCTCTTAACCTAATTCCTGAACAAATCACATTTAGCTATCACCAGAATTTACATTATCCACAAATCATCAGGGAGGAGCTCTAAGCTTAAAATCCATGTTTGAATCTCCTTACCTTCATTTTTGTCAGCATCCAACAAATTCTGAAACTCTGTATGAAATATCTCCAGGTGTTTTTCAATAAGTACTTGCTCACATTTTCGTGCTAACTCATCTTGTGTGCTCTCATGGAGATATACCTGAACTCTACGCTGTTCCTCAAGAAGGCGAGCTTCAGCCTGCAGAACAGAGAGAGAAACATGAAACCTGTATGGAAGGCAGAACAGAAATCCAACAGCAGAAAACAGATTACTATTTAGTAAATTCACCTAGGAAACAACAACCAAAAATCAAACCTCTCACTAATACAGTATTATGGTCCACCTACTTAAGCAGTTATTCTTCTGGGAATCATAATTACATATGGAATTGATGATTATGTTGAGGATAATGTTATATACTGTTTAAATGGGGGGAAGAATCACAGCAAGATTATTTTCCCGTTGCTTCTGAATAAGAAGTTTACAGATGGAAATCTGCTGTCAGAAAAAGAGAAAGCTGCTGACATGAGATGCTGGCAGTTTTAGGATCAGCAAGCTCTCCAGCTACAGAGGTAATTTTGTTTAAGACAAACATAAACTACAATTTAACGGTATGCCCACGACAAATTTATTTGAATGTTCTCATCGACATTCTTACAGAGAAACTCTTCCCAATAACCTACAATCATTTAAATTATACTAGCATTTAATTTGGCATATGAAATGCTACATCCCAGCAAACCAAAATTCTAAATGTCACTCGAGGAACAGTACTTACACCAAAATGTAAAACTAAAGTTGTTTATGTAACGATTACCTCTATTTTGTTTGCAAAAGTGTTAACGATTCGCTTTACAAGCCATCTGTAGTTGCAGCACATTATTAGGTATTAAATGTATATGTCCCCTTATCAGTCCAAATTATTTAAATTAATAATGTCACCAAGAGAAAGAAATTAAGTTAATGCATTTTCCTAGTATTTAAGAATATCAACTAAGCATGAGAGATCATATTATGGACAACAACAACAACAAAAGAACAATTTCACTGCAAGTACACTGCATCATACACAGACGGCTTTAAATAATCTCTGCCACTGTTAGCTTCACTCATTTCTGTAATAATTTTGCACCTAGCTCTTGTGAAATGGTCCTGGATTACTGTCTCCTACAGTTAAACCAGTACAGGTCAAAATATGGGAAACAAAATCAACAGTTTGGGAAGGGATATAAACTCATGCTTCAGAGTACTTGCCAGTTTCTTACCAGTAAGGAATAACAATCGACTTCCTTAATGTCAGCAAATAGCAGCAAATCTTTCTGATGAACGCTGGAAACTGGAATCAGACTAGTAGGACTATTTATCTTACGTTAACCAATTCTTATTTCTGTAGTTCAGGAAATTCTGCCATTTCTAATGCTGCTTCTTAAAATATCCTTAGACCTTCACTTTTAATGTTAACAGTCAACTCTCACTTTGAGCTCCTTTATGAAAATAAACATTCACTCTGACTTCAAATTTGCTTATCCTCTCTCACTTTTTGTGTTGTTCTTATTCCATTTTCCTTTTGAGGTCATATTTCAAAAACAAGGGAAAAATAATTAGTTCACATAACAGTATCTTTGGCTGTTTTAATTATAAAGATCAAAAGTTCAGTTTGAGACTTTATTTCAAGGGACAGTCTTAAGAAATACTGACCTTTTTCCCTACAGCACATCAGGCCATGCCACCTTTACTCATGAGTTCTGGCCTGAGAAGAAAAATTCACAATCCTTCTAAACTCAGTAAGTCTGCCTGTATAACTACATACACATATCCTAATTCTAAGTAAGATTTCATTGAGTATTCTACAAGAAACAACCAAAATTCTACTATATCGTGGTAACACTGATGGAGTACCTTAGTGCACACCGGCATAACAACAGGTTTCTTTTTGTTTTTATTTTGCAATGCTATTTATCCCCAATTAGAACTCAATGCTCAGTGCTTCAGTGAGAAAGCCAAGTAAGTGTACTAATAGCAGACTGAACTACAAACGAACTATACTTCCAACAGATGTCTTTTAAGGCTTCTTACCGCTAGTATGCCATGTGACCGCTGAACAACTTGCAGCTTTTCACATCAGTCTCATTTAAGGTGTTTCAGAACAGAAAAGAACCCTAATTCTAGCAATACCTGAGTAATAATTATGGGGAGTACTACTCTGTTCCAGGCATTTAAGTGGTATGCAAGATTACAATACCCAAACAGAAAAAAATAATTAAGTTTACAAAACTGCCTCATCATGTTTAAGTAAAAAAATGTTAATCCTTAGGCATAATGAAGTAAGATAAAACTGAAGGACAAACCTATCTGAATTTTAAATTAATAGTTCTGAAAACTTGCACGACCTCTCTTGATGTCTCCAGCTGAGCATGCAGACAAGAGAGATCAGACAATTTGTTCCAGTTAACTAGCTTTTAGCTCAATTGGTAAGTTTCCCCTTTCAGTTAGGTCACATCCCTTAGTTTGTATCATTTTGCAAGCTCTGATCATCTTTACTGTAGTCTAATACACATCTTTTTCAGTTTCATCAGTTAAATCCCAGGAAATGAGTAATGAAAACAGTTTCTTGTTCAGTCTGATTTCAATGTATGCACATTATCTGTAAGCAGATACCAAGACAGCCCAAATAGCTTGTATACATCTCTAGTATATTAATTTGAGCAGAGACTTAAGGCTACACACCTTCTTGCTGAAGATTTCCCCTGCCTTCTGCTAGCTTTATATGTGTTTTCAGCCTCAACATCAGCTTCAAGCAAAGCGAGTTGCTCTTTTGTGGATTTTTGAAGTCTTGAAGATTGTTTGGGGTACTAATAAGTTCTTTCTACTTGCCACTAATCTCTAGTTCTTGAAATAGCAATTACCTTCAGATAGCTTTTTACTGTCCTGTACCAAGGAAGCCTGGATGAGCCAATCATTCAGGTTATGAATATATATTTTAGGATGAAAGTAAAGACAAGAAATTGAAAGGGAAGTAGCAAAACTCATTAATTCAACAACAGAAAAATAAACATAGGTAGGTCGGGGAACTACTGGGCAACAATCCCAATGCACTAAAAGCAGGATTTGTTTTACTATGTTATTTCTAGGACTCCCCACCCCCACCCCTTTTTTGGGGGGCGGGGGCTAAATCATTTACTTTAATGCCAAGACTCAGACACAAGGGGTTCTGTGGCAAAAAGTTACATTACACAAAATAAACACAAAGATACTGTAGGGAAGGATGCATATCTGCATATTACATACTCAGAAAGCTCTTTTTTTTTTTAAAATTAAACTGAAAGGGGAAAAACAAGCAATTCAGAAAGTGAGGAAACGTGCTGAGAAAAATATATAAAACAGCAGTCGTCCAAGATGGAAGATGACCTATTTATTTCACATTCAGTAAGACTGACCCAATAACCAGGCTAGAAATAGTCAATGTTTATCCAGCTTGCTCTTAATTGCCCTTTCTGTGATCCCCCAAACCAGAGACTATCTAAGAACTTAAATCTGGCCTCTGTTGATCTGAAGTATTGTGTAGGGTTCATTACATTAAAATATCCCGAGAGAATTAAAGCTAATTAATGATCTACTTCCTTGGCCAGCTTTCTCAGGAAGAGATTTCAATAAATGTGCCAACACACGGTTGCTTGTATAGGAACAGTAAACTTGCAGGTCTAAAGCAGAATGACTATTTTGGTGTCTTGAAGTCTAACAAAATCTGAATTTATTTTAACATTCTCTTCCATTTTGCCCATTAAGAAATTTTCAAACTTTCATTGTACTTACTGAAATTCACTAAGGAGACAAACTTTGTACCAGATAAACACAGAAGCAAATCACCGCAGGGAGAAAGAGCTAATTGTTTCTGTAAAATAATCAGCATTTTCAGAAACTGATAATAAAAGCCAATAATTTATATTACTTTACCTCTAAAAAATATCTGTATCCAGAATATAATTACAAAGCTTATTAAATAATTTACCTTCTTCATGTACTCTGTGACTGGGTTCTGTTGCAAGAATTCAGTACTTTCTCGTGTATAAAATCTCTCTGTGTCAGCGAGAAACTGAGATTCAAAGGATTCTTTATAGACAGTTAGTGTAGGTCCCTTTGCAAATGCATCATCTTCATTCAGCCCCAGCTCCACTACAAAAACACAAACAAAGAGCAAGTAATGACAAAATTCTCTTTTATGAAGTGGTCTCTTGCAAATAAACAGGTACCTTCCTTCTAACTTACACAAAGGTAATCAATTACCTCCAGCACCACTTTTTTAAACTTTTAAAAGTATACCTTTATTCTGTGTTTTAAAAATAAGCAGCACAAGACATTACTCATGTAAACTGCACTTTTTGATACGTTACTAAATGTATTTGGAAAACTTCACTATCTCAAAAGCTAGTTCAAATTCCCCTCCCATTTTTTCCCCTTAAGTGTTCCAGATTATATGCATAGATGCTTTTTTATTAGTGAAACGAGACATTAATCTGCATGGCAAAGCTCTCAATTTCATGCAAATGGCAAAAACCAAGCCTACTCCACTTTGTAAACTAGTATGCTTCCCACCTTCCAGATTTAGCTCCCAAATAAATGATTCATAAACAATGAACGTTCTTGTCTATCAGTTGCGCTTTCAAGCTTTACAAGTATGGTATAATCAACTGTAATTGTGTCAAGCGTCTCTACAAACATGGATTTAAACAATATAAAACTGCGTTTATTTTACCGTAAAAATCTTTACTGGACTTCCAAGGAGGTGGGATGCTACTTCTGGGCTCTGATAGGGGATATATATTCATTTATTTTTAAGACAGTAATAAAACCTTAAATAAATCTCATTTACCGTAAGATTGTACAACTCCACTGATCAGCCTTGTATTGATAGTTTCACCATTTCTTTCCTTTTCAATCAATTTCAACACAGCATTTGTTACCTTAGAAAACAGGGATTAAAAGCAAGTCAAGCACAGAGAAAGCAGCTGGTAGGTCAAGCACAGTATTTAACCAGGAGTGTATTCCTATATTCAAGACAAGTCAAGCCCCCTGAGAACAAAATTTAAGGACACCACCTGAACATACAAAATTCCTACAGACATCACAGAGTATGCTACACCTCTAAGTTCTACAGCATAATTACAGTCCAATTAGTGGTGAGCTGTAAAAGTATGAAAGTGCTTGGGTTTTTGGGTTTGTTTTTTTTTTTTTTTGTTTGGTGGTGGTTGTTTTTTTATTATTATTATTTCAGAAAGCACCTTCTAAATCAAACTTCTCTTTGTTTTATACCTGAAATACAAGAAAACTCTGCAGTAAGAGCCGCCTGTATTTTACACAAAGCAAGCTATTGGCTTATGCTGATAAATAATGTGTTGCAACTACTGTTCCTCTTAAACTGAAATCTAGTTAGTATTTTCATAATATAATACAGTCTTTTCATCATGAAGTACTGGTAAATAAGAGTGAAATCAACATACATAGATATATTATTTTGTTGTGATGGAATGTCTTGTTTTATATTGTGCTGATTCACTAATTAAAAATATTCGGTTGACCTGTATCTCCCAGGCATCAGTGCAAATTTAAAGATTCACAGTAACATTAGAAGAGACCAAAATCCCAGGCCTGTCACTATCTGTTCTCATACAATCTTGACTCTCAAACCTTAAGACATGACCGTCAGCCTGTTTTCCTGTCTGGCTTAGAAACAGCTGAAGTTGTTACTTCATCTAAGAGGAGTCCCCTTTGCCCTTTTTTTTTTTTTTTTTGGGGGGGGGGGGGGGGGGCAGTGAAAGCCAAGGGTTCCCTCTGCAAAGAGGTAACAGAACAGTCTTGGTATCAAGGTTCAACCACACAGAGAAAGGCCTGTTCCCCCCAACTATTTATCATTTTAACATCACAAAAGAGAAGGCGGCAGCTCCTTTTTATTTTCTGGGTCTGGACCCCCCAAATTCTCCTTGGAACAGTTACTAACAATATATAAAATTAACCCTATAAAATAACACTATAGTTATAACATATGTATATATATATACACGCACACACCCCCCCCCATACCTGCTTATTTAATGGCCTGAATAAGCAGTCTCTCCAGGTCACCAAGGCAAGCTAGAAGCAAGGGAAGGGAGATGAAAGATGGAATAAACAAAATATTTATATATATACACATATACATGCAGGACAACTCCTTAAGGAAAGCTGGTAAAAAAGTTCTGATTATTTAGCATACTTTAATGATTATGTTTTGGCACACATTTCTCATGCAACAAGACTGTTTCACAATAAAATTACCATTTGCTTTATTACCAACTCTACCTAAGATGTCCCTTTTCTGACAGTGATCCACTGCCAGCTCTGAAAACTAACAAACCCTGTAAGTTACTTTGACACCATACAGCTTTTTCTGTTGGCGATTTTCAGGCTGACACAGTCCCTTAGTATTAGGCTAGTGAAGTTAAGAGGGAAGGAAGTAAGGGTAAGGATACCAACTGTTTTTCTACCATATGCAGTTATTTTAGTAAAGCAGTTAAATAACACATCGCTTTCCTAATACTTCACCAGCAAGGACAATAATTATCCTTTATAAAAAAAAATAAAATAAAATGTACTTCTAGTTATCTGAGATCCAGAACTTCTGCTATGTTCTTCCCTTGTTTATATTACTTCACATTAAAAAAAAAAAAATTATCAAGAGTACATATCAATCTTTCAGAACTGTACCAAAATAACTTATAACAAACCAAATGTTGACTGAATCTTAGCAGCTTGGATGCTAAAAAATTTGTAGAGGTGTATTGAAGTCAACAGAAAAAAAAGCAATTTACTTCTCCATCTATATTTGAAACACTTGACTGAATTCTAAGTGGAATGACAAGGCCATGCTGATGCACACAGATATCAGTATAAGAAGCAAATATTCAGAAACAGACAACTGGTGACAGTCTAATACCGGTAATCCCAATAGGTACAAGGCAGTTGAACATCTCACAGGTTTAGACCCACGGAATTTTTACAGATATACTGGGGTGAGAGTATGGGAAGTGGGGAGATTTCCATTTTGCCCACTTCTTCAAAACTTCTATGAACTTCCTACAAGTTTCAAGGAGCAATCTGCAGGATGATAATGCAAACATGACAGATGGAATGGATAAAACACTCACTTCAAAAAGCTACTTACTGAATAAATTTCATATATTCCTTTACGACCTTCATCACACTCGCGACGAACCCAATGTCGATTGAGGTAGGCACATATCCCATTCAATACTTTGCTTGAAAACCTATAATCTTCCCACTGTTGAGTGTAGAATTTCAGCACACTTTCATCCATCAAATCTTCACCATCCTGAAATAACAACCGTTTGCCAGTACTGTTGGGTAATTTTAAGGTACAACCAAGATATATAAGGGTGTACAAATTGTCTGGGTAATAAAGCTATACCATGCAATGTATTTATAGGAAACATAATGCTAAATGTATTACTAGCACTATTATCATGCTACATTAATAAAGCACAAGGCCAGTATGAGATTTAGAAATTAAAACACTGGTAAAAAAATACACAGCATAGACAAAGCTCCAGAAGAAACACCCATCCCTCCTGTGGGAGGGAGCAAGAGCACACCACATTAGAAAGACAAGTGACACCGATGAGTGCGCTAGGTAAAACATGCCAGTGCAATGGTAATGCATTCAACATGACAATCTCCATAAAATATACCCCCCACTCCCACTGCTGCTACTTGGGGAGTTGAAAAAGGTGAGCATGGATGGGGTCTTCTCTAGGACCCTGTCAGGTAGTAAATGGAACCCTGTATTCTTGGAAATGGTTATGGCATCACATTTGTTCTTGTTACAGAAAAAAAGAAGATAAAGTTGTAACACATGGAAGTTCAAGTATCTTTCCAAACTGGACCACTACAGCCTGAAGGGAGAAGGGAATAAAACCAGGAATGCATTCTGGATAAGACCTCAGAGATGCCTTTATACAGCTTCACAAGTTAATTATGCAGTAGACTTGATAGGACACTAAGAATTCTTTTATTATTGCTCAAAACTAAAATCCCAAAAGTTAAAAGCATGGTTCCTTTCCAAACATAACTAGGAACCACTCTGTTACAAAGCAGCCCAACATCCAGCTCTATTAGTAATTTATTTATTAAATTAAATTCATGGCTACCATCAGGCATTTTCAACAATACAGAAACCCATTTTTCAGCATTACTAATATGCTGGTTAATTGGTTAGAAAGTCTAGCTATTCTTGTTCAAGATACAGGACAGCTTAAGATAGCACATAACATTATGTCTAATTAAATACAGCAATGATGTTTCAGCTTGAAGAGGAAAAGCAGCTCACAGGTACACTTAGCCTACAAAACATTCTAATGGGTAATGGAGACAAAAGCAAATTTCAAGATCATTCAGTTTATTTCCAGTGGCTGCATACACCTCTAGGTTTGTTGATACAAGCTTATCTCAACCCAGCCCATATTACTACTACAAATGCAGATTGATCTAATCTTACCTTAAGGAGATTTGTCAAGTAGTTCTTCAGAAATTCTTTTAGCCGTTTGTACAATTCCAAGCCAACAAACTGAGCACCTCCAGGTGTCTGGCCCTTTTTCGATTTAGAAGGAGGTACTCCAGCTCCCCGCGCTTGATTAGACTGGTGTACACTAGTACAGTAGTTATAAACATGACTGACAGGAAAAGTTAAGGAATACTTATGTGCCAGCATGAGACATTAAAAATACAATGAAAAACAACATGTTAATTTCAATAAGCTATTTTATATGACTGTAAATGACTTAACCGTAATACATTACATGATGTATTAGCCCACATAAAAATCAAACTAAAGCTAAGAAAATGAAGTATTTTTCAGCAGAATTATCTGCATCAGAAATGTGTCAGACTGCCGAGTGCACTGCAAATACTGACACCAACATTAAATTTACCTAACGCTTACTTAACAAGACCACCAAGGAAACAAAGCAGTGGAATTTGCTGATAAGATTATTTTCAAGGTTTAAATGGAATTTATTTGATGTATTATATTGGCCTTCCAGAAATATATAAGCTTTCATTTGAACAGGAAGAAATTTCAACACTAACCTCAAGCAACACTCAGTAGTTGAAAACACAGAGGATAATATTTTTACATTCTTTCAAACACAATCCTTTATAAAAGATTTGGCTATTTAACACTGATAGACAGGGGACAAACCTAGAAAGCAGTAATGGTGAGACACACACACTCAAATGCACACCATAAAATGAGATTCACTGAAAAGTCTACAAGTATAATCCCAACATTTAAGTATGCGGTAGCAATAATTTTTCCTCTCATACTAATACAGGCTGGAAGACTTGCTGTATCTGTTAACATTTCAAGAAAACATTCTGTTTTCTGATCCAAAACATTCAAATGTTCAGAATTCTTCCAAAGTAGTAAGTGGAAGTCACATTGCTCGAAACACTTCAAATGAGAAAGCATCCTCAAAGAAACTGCACTTCACAAACAAGGATAATAAACTAGCTTGGTAGCACTCAAATTCAACTTGATGAAGACTCAGATCTGACAACAAAGATTACCCTAATGACTCATCTGGCAAACGATTCGCCAACAGGAACAAAGCTACCGAGCACTCTTGAAGCTACTAAGCACTCACGAAGCTACTGACAGTCCAAGGGCAGGCTTGAGTCACATCCCTTGTTAGAGAACATTGTATTAAGCAATCCAGAAGGTCTAATTTGGATTTAATTTGTGTTTTAACTAATGGGCCAAGCTTTAACCACTAGATAGGCTTCTTCCACAGTATGCCACGTATTAGGAAATTAATACATTGCTGAGATTTGCCTTTTATCTTTCCTTTTAGAAAGACCAGCACAATATAATGGAAGACCATCATCACAATTAAATACCGAGGGAATTATAAACCCCAAATATATGATGCATTACAGTCATTATGAACAGACTTGCTTCTAGTATTTAAACAGTAAAGCTCAAGCAGAAAAATCCCTTAAAATATCCAGTTAACTCTCTTGCCATTACTTTAAAAAAAAAAAAGCTTCACAGACAAATCATATCCTTAAACTGGGTTTAAGGATCAGAGTATCCTGCATGCCACCAGACACAAGGCCCACAGTCTGTGTGAAACTGAAAGGAAAGCCTGCTCATGGTCTATACTCAAGTTCTTGTTCAGAAAGTCACCACATTCTGTCCAAAAGAGTAATGCTCTTTACCTAAGATTAACCCATTTTGAAAACATACAGCATACATTTATTTCTTACCTGTTACCTCATCCAGGTGCCAAATAATTAGATTTCCCATTATATCGACCAATAACATAAAACCTTCATTTGTGCTTAGCAACTGAAATTTTATCAGCCTCTTATCTCTATCAGCCACTTATTTCCTGGACATTAATGATTTCTTCTAGTTCCTAGTAATTTGTTTGTTCAACTTTCCTGGCACTGTTGCTCCTTTTACCATCTACGCTTCAATTTCAGAATTCCCTGTTCAAGTGAGGAACACCACATAGCATAACAATTTTTTTTTTTCTAGATACACAACTTTCTTTTCACAAACAAGAAAAGCAGGGCTTACCTCACAGTTTAACTTTAAAATATTAATATAAGTTAATATAAGATCCTCCAAATTGTGTACAGAAAGTCTCTCCAACACAACACATGGAATTTAGGGCTGATTCATAAATACCCCGCTGGCAGTCTTGCCCACTCCTTCCCCTAATTCTCCTATTCCAAGTGGCTTTGAGCAAGCCTAAAAATACAAGGACTGTCCAGATGACGGGTAATTCTTGCAGCTTTTGTAAATACTGCCTGATGAAAATATTCTTTCTGTTCTTCTCCAAGAATAATCACAACAGCCTTCAGAAAAGTAAAAGACCAAGGTTAAAAGATATAAGCCTTTTTCTAACTCCATATGTTTTACTATTAAACCCAGGATTCCTTGTAAAGTAAACACTGAGAGAGACTGAGACCTGTTGTCCATGCCTGACAGTAATCAACTCAGAGCTGGAGTAAAAATATACCAGTAATGCACATCTTCACTTGTTATTCTGGCTTGAGTCTTGCTAGCCAAAGTGTCCAAGACAGCACTTTTGAAATGCTGTAGTTTAGTTGTTTTATGCAAGTCAAACTGAAGTTAGTTTGCCTGCACAGAAGGCAGTTTGCAAGTGTAAATAACTCTTTGACATATTATACATAAAAGAATGCTCTCTCACACTTTGTTTACAATCTGTGTTCCCATCTGCTAAAGCCAACCACTGACAGAAAGACTGACATATTCAAAACAAAATCAGACTTGTGCTGCTTACAATGAAGTACATGACAGTCCATCTGAGAATCACAAGGGAATGCTATGAAAAGGATTCTTGGTTGCAGAAGGCAAACTAATCCCCTTAACTGCTTTGTATGCTGGAAGCCATATACATATCCAAATGGCTATTAGGAAACATTTCTGTGGGTGTCTGTGCAATTCTGCATAGCAATTCACATACTACAATAAGCAGAGAGGTTAATTCATCAATAGAATACTTCGCACCACAGTGAAGCTGCACTGCTCCCCAAGCTTCCGGCTGCTGAACCTCAGATTTGGCCCAGCAAACAGACAAACAAACCATCTACAGGAGGAACAGATCAAGACCAAGCTTCTAAATCCTCCTCACAGTGAAGAAGAAATGACATTTACTTACCTAAATTAAAATTTGAGGTAGAAGACTGCAAGGAAGTTTATAATTGATTCAGCATCGTGCTGTTTAAGAGGAGAAATCTTTTTCAGAACTTTATTCTTCTCTGAAACTCTTCAAAATGGGATACAAGAAGCAGCGAAAGACAAATCAATTTTACCACCTTTCTCTTCAACAGAATTTACACTACTTTTGACGACTTTTACTCAGTTTCTAAACCTGGGCAGTACAAAGGAAAAAAAAAAAATTCCCATGCTGCCAGGCCATAATAAATTTATGGCCTTGTAGGAGATCACTTCCACTGAAGGAAATGATCTTGACACACAACGCAGCTGGAGGGCTTCCTTGCCACCTGCTTTTCCAGTAGCGTGGGAGTTCAGGCAGGCAACCAGTAATTTGGACTGGGGAAGTGACTGCCACTACAACTAACCATTGACCCTGTTGCCAGATCCTTTGCTGAGCAGATCTGAACTTCTGTGTCCACACAGAAGTGAAACAGGCTCTTTCAGTAGTAGTGCATATACTTTTGGAGCAAGTACGCCATCAAAGCACAACCTTGGGCACACCACAGTCACCTCTAATCTACCCTCTGCCCCAGAAAAGTACTAAAATACTCCATACTGCACTTTTTTCTTCCAGGAGCAACTGCAAACAGAAATTATGTGAGACAAGTATCAGTTTTGTAATTCAACACACAACAGGAAAACACTTAGATTTTACACTGATGGGTGCAAATTACTCAGTTTCACATGAGTCCCTAATCTTAAATTTTTATAAAGAAAACAGTTCTGCTGAGGTAATAACTGATTCCCCTTTCAGCAGCACAGCTGGGTCCCCACAGTTTTTCCATTTTGCTATGAAAAATTAACATAACTGGAATAAGTCTGCTTGAGGAACAGATATGTAAAACTAAAAGGAACTGAAAGGGAAGCAGAATTAACACAGTGTAGCACAAAACTATAGGGCAGAGAGAAATGACAATAAAGCTTTTGAAAAGGAGGAAGCACACAACAACAACAGAAGTTGAACAACTCTCTAACCAGAATTTCTCCCTCATTACTTCTAGTCTCTTTATAATAAAAATCAGTTTTAGGCACAAATTTGCTATGTCACCTATCTTGAGCAGTAATTAACTCTATGCTGAGTGCTCTGTCACCTCAACAGCTGGTCTACAGGAACAAGTTGAGATTAATTCCACTTTTGTAAAAAATTTGTATTTTCCTAGATTACACCAAAGGCATGCAAGAACAACATAGTTACTGAAACTACTGACAGGAGAATTTCTAGGAAAGATTGTGGAAGCTTTGTATTCTTGTAAAATCACCTAATACAAACAATACAGCTTACTATATTTATGAGAGAACAGCTTTACATATTTTCTTCAGAATTATTGAAGCCATTTCAACTCCTGTATGTCCAGAAGATTAGGCTGTGTGAACCTCACAAAACCACCTCATGCATAAGTAAAATGCTAGGAGAAGTGGACATGCCTATGTGAATTTAAAGTTTCATAAGTCAAACAGATGAAGGAATTTTGCACAAGTTTTTGAAATTATGAGGTTGCCAAAAACCAATCACTTTTCAGAACAAGTGCTTTAAACACCCACTTCAGCTTTGTGAGGAGCAGCAGTAAAACAAAAAATCCAGAAACCTTCATTCTTTCCAGGAAGGTTATCAGCAAGAGCCTATCTTAAGTATGTTCAGTTCATCATCCAGGAAGAAAGGGTTACTCCCACAAAACAGTTCAAAGAACACAAACAAAAAAAAATTAAGACCCTGCCCCCAACCCCACACATTCTCCATTTGTGTTTCAATACCCTTTATCCTAAGATCAATTACACATTTTAAGTATTTCGATTAGATACACTTGCACTGTTAAACCATCCCCATTTTAGTCAGGGAAAGACTGAGGCAGAGACTGAAGGAGCTATTACAGCATCAGCCATGTAGCTGCTATGAAAATCCACGCATAAGGGAGCTCAGACACATTTCTACAAGTCTGAGATTGAAGAAACTTCTGGCAAAAGCCATCTGCAGACTAACAGATAACTTCTTGCTTCCCTTTTCATGGCATAAACGCCAAAGAGTCACAGAGAAGCACTGAGTTACAAGAGAAACACGAATTTTCAAAGCCAAATGCATATACGAGGTCTACAGTCTTTATGCCAAGAAGTCTAAGAACCACCATAACTGAGGTTGCTTTTAAGTTTAAAGTTCTTTGCATTGACCAAAGTTGGTTTTGTACAGAATACTCTTGGTTACTATAAAAAGCAAGTAGAACAGCAAGTGATCATTGTGGAGAACAACATAAAAAAAGGAACTGATTGCACTAATATAAACATATTCTGCACTTCTTTCAAACTGAAGCAACAATTTTTATAAATATACACAAAACCATACAATTATACCTACCTTTCCACCCAAGAAAAGGTATATTATGTACTCTTCGAACATGTAAACAAATATGTTTACTTCTACCTTCGTGTTCCATGCAAGCACTAACTGGCACATGAGAAACACTATGAAATATCATATTGAATGTAAGCAGGATTAATACTAGCAGACAGCAGAGGCTGCTTTGATGTATCCAGAGTGATCTTAAACAATTTGACATTAAAGTGAATGGATGGCTTAGAGTGAGAGAATCTCAAGAGAAAGTGGAACAGTTTCTGAGGTTCAAAAAGCACATGCCCTAACACCCCAGTATCTTTTCTGTACAGAAAAAGCATAATAATCTGTTCAGGGAAGAAAAAAAAAAACCCAAACCACAACATACCATGCTGCCTGGTAACAACAGATTCATGCAATCAGAAAATAAAAGATTCTCACAGCTTTAATATACATCTGCTGATCTAAAATCCTACTAGAATACAGAAATTCCAGTGAAAACCACTAGGAGAAGAATCGCAGTAGAAGAACTACAAAAGACCTTGGCAAATGGATGCCAATAGAAGGGCTTTCTCATTTTGCTTGGGCAACATAGTGCTGAATCTATCCACAGGCAAGAAATACGTTAAATGTATTTATACATTCTGTTTTATGAACAGACACATTACCCCAAGTCATCTTGTATTTTTAAAATGTAAGCATACTACAGTTAATTATTTCATGTTTAACACAATCTTTTCATTTACCACTTGCTAATATCTGAGAAAAAAAAATCCCAGCTTATAAAACAGATTACAGTAACCTTTTGTGATGTACAATTACTTACATTTGGTCTGATCGATAATTGGTAACTACCACTTCATTAAAATAAGTTAAAAAAAAATGAATCACAATAAGCAAATTCAGAAACAAGGAAAAGATTTTTCATAGAAAAATGAAATGTGACAGAACAACCTAACCTTTACCTAACCTTACTTTAAAATACTTAAAGCAATTACTTTTTAAAAGAATTACTGTGGTTAATAATGGAACAATAATATTAGAAACACATTTGTAAAATCCAATTTACGGGTGTAAGACTTGAGCAAATTTTAAGTCATGGTAAATTCAGCCATTTTACTTCAAAGTTTCACGTAAGAGCTATATGATGATTATGCCAAACACAACTACTCAAATGTATTATAGGAACTGTTGAAATCAGCAGTATGATTTTTATGTGCACAACATTCAAAAGACTTTGAAAGCCAATTTGGACGTTGCAGATGCACTTTTTAGTAAAACAAGCACACCTTCTACAGTTCTATATAGTCTTCTTATCAATGCAAAGATTTTGAGATATCTTCATTTAGATAAAAATCTTATTTGTTATAAACTAATGGTACTTAGAATCTTTAAACAGTCTTATTTTTCCCAATTCCATTTTTTTAAAATGTTAAAACTGGACAAAAAAGGTTCCTCTGTTCCGTATGGGCATAAACTAACTACACTGTCTAAAAAAATTCCTTAAAAATGCTTCTCAGATTGTGTTGTGTAAATCAAGACAGTGAAAGCATGAGTTTATGCCAAAAAAAGTAATTTTGACATTTCAGATAAAAAGTACACACATGAAATAAAAGTCCACCACTAAGCTTTCCACTCACCAATCATATCTGGAAATTGAGGTGTTGATGTGTGCTTGGAGGAAGAAAATAAGAATTTCAGAAAGTTATTCAGCTTTCTGTATAAGCCACTATGAAAAATCATGCTAGTTTAATACAGTGCAGGAAAGTTTTCTGACAGCCTAGTACCTGGTCTGAGAATCTGCTTAAGATACATAAAACAAGAAAAGGAACAAAATCCTTTCATTCTCTCCACTGCAGAATTTAAATCCAAATGTATGTAAATCCCAATTCATCCTCTCACACCATGAGGCCTGAGGAAAATAAATTGCAGGCTCACCATATGATTAGTTTGAAAGACACACATCACCTTCTGCCAAAGATGTACAAATATTTTATCATTGCCAAATGGAGTTTAAGAAGAGGTGGCCATAAAGACAAGTGACTTACAGCAACATAAATATGAGTAAGTTGAGTAAGAATAATTCTAGTAAACAAAGTAATAGGTCTTCCACCAACAATTCAAAACAGAAGCTTGCAACTTGCTACACGCAAGCACAGTTCTCTCGGACAGACTAAGTGGCAGTTTCCTTCAAACAGACTACATGCCACGGAGACATATTCTGTATACATTGATAGTCAAGGAGTAATGAAATTATACTAATTGCAACAAATGGGGTTCCTTTTTTGTTGTTGCAGAACAGCGGCTTGAACTTTTTTCCCTTTGCATAAAGTAGAGAGAATTGCTTCTGAGTGAACCACCCTCTTGGGTGCAGTATACCAAAACTTGCTGTTAACCTCCTGAGTTCCATGAGCGACTCCTCCATGCCTTTATCACTCCTCTAACATCGATTTTGCAACCTAGGCCTGTGGCTAACAGCCTCCAAACTAATTGCCACTAAAGGAAAAATAGGGTAAAAAGGCCCTTCCCTCCCAACATTAGCAATGCTGTTAGGTCTACTGTTACTAGAAATCTCGTTAATCTTACTGTTTCTCTTTTCTGCATGAAGTCAATGCTTGACATGTAATTCTATGCTAGCTTGCAGTATAGCCTGTCACAAGATGTTACTTACTATTGCAGGCTCTTCAGTACTAGGAATTACTTAATATCTGGGTAAGGGACAGAAAAGCAACCAGGTAAAGGATTTCATTTTCAAGAATCTCA
Organism: Aquila chrysaetos chrysaetos; assembly: GCF_900496995.4. Lineage (NCBI taxonomy): Eukaryota > Metazoa > Chordata > Aves > Accipitriformes > Accipitridae > Aquila > Aquila chrysaetos. The sequence continues at coordinate 25,441,912 of NC_044006.1, forward strand.
CACATGGGAAAAAAACGCAAAACCAAAACAACAAGCCACACAACAAAAAAACCCCAGTCTCAACTTCCACAGCAAGCACCATTCTAAAGGCATTCTGTTTCTATATGGAAGCTGTGAATTCTCAATAGGAAACGTGAAGAACATACCTCAGAAAGTAAAGTACATTAGTACATTGATCTTCATAATCATGTAAGGAGTGGTAAATAAAAACATTGCAACTTCCATAAAGGACTGCTCTTCTGGTTAGGTGCTCTGGCATAGCTGGCAGGGCAAAAGGAATCATGAAAGAATATGCATTACTGAAAAACATTTGGTGATCATCTGATCTGACAAAAAATACACCCTGCAATCAGAAGCACAAATTAATCTAAATTAGAAAAAGTAGGGATGAGGATCTTGATAGCCACCATTCAGAAACAAGATTTCTTCGTTCATCTCTTCAGTATTCTCAGATCTAGAAAACCCCTGGAATAATCAATCTCTCTCTTCTCCCACTAGAATGAAGGAAAAAAACCACCTTAAGTACAGGCTCTGGCCTGTACCCAGAGACTGAATCTAGTGTCTCACAAAAAGAGACACTCTGAACAAAGAAAATGAGTGGAAGTAGGATGGAGGTCCAAACCATCTGAATTGCGTAATTCTTCCAATTCTTTCCCAGATTCACTTGAACAAGGCACAACAAAACCTTCCACATCTCCAATCAATTTTGACTGAAAATTTGATACCAGATACAAGACTAAAGGCAGGTTTGCTTATATGCATGGTTTTCCTCCCTTTATAAATTAGAGGGATGAAATGGAATCCACTTCAGCAGCAATACCCGGACAGGAAAAAGAAAAGGGGGGGGGGCGTGGGGCGGCAGGACAAAAGAGGATGAGGAAATGACTAAACTGTCCACTGCACCAGATTTCCAAACTGCTGCTGTCACATCCAGCATCCTTGTAAGTAGGGCTGATCTTCAGACCAATTACAGCTGTAGCTGAAACTCATCTGCATCTGTTCTGCTTTCCAAACCAAGCTGTTTGATAGGCAGAGCTTCTAGCAATAGAAGTCCGTCAATCTACTAGACTTGCTGTACGCAAAGACTGAGCAAATGTGTTATAGATACTGCATCTGAAAGGGTGGGAATCTTTTAAGCCCAACTTTTGAATATGTGCACTTGGTATAGGATACAAAGTGCGCTCTTACCTTCATAGTAGATTAAAAACTCTTAGCCTGCCTAACCAGTGTCAAATATTCTGAGTTATCAGACTATTAAATTAACCCACAAATGAAAGTCAATCACCAAAATTATACACTAAATTAATTCACTTAAAAGTAACAAAACCCATCCTTTGTTTCAGACCCAAAAACTCCTTGAAGCAACAAGGAAAAAGTAGTTAATAGACAACATATCCCTTTTACAGCTTTATTCCAAGAATGTTTGGGAACATCAGAAGGGGAAGGAAAAAAGCAAGTGTTTTAACATTACCATTAGAATAAGTATTTAGTTTTCAGCTGCCCTGCTTGACAGACCTCACAAACAGGAATATATTAAAGGCACTCAGAAGAAAAAATTCTCTCAGAGGTTCTACTACACATCAGATTTCTATCAGATATTCAACTTTTGCAGACTTGTTTCATTCAGTCAAGAACAATGCTGAACCTAGTGCTGCAAGAAATCAGTCATTTTAAGTCTTAGGAAAAGTTCTGACCCTAAACCAAATGTTATTTCATCTTCCCATCACTATTAAAGAAGTATCCTAGAAACACTCAGCAGACTGCTCAGGGCTTTTCCCACCCCTCCAGGAGCATGTATTCTGCAGGCACAGATAAGATTACACATCAACTCTGAGATTATATGTACAGAAAACAAACTTTTCTATCTCCTTAGAAAGTCCAGAGAACTACAGAATTAACTGCTTTATAACCTTCAAGCTCTTCTTTCTTTTATAAAAGCTCTGTCCTTTCAAAAAAATTAACACAGACTAAAATTTGACATGCAATTCCAAATCAGTGCCAACAGCTTTAGATGCTAATTTATGTATCAGAACAATAACCTTTATTAACAAAACCTCTAAAAATTATAAAGAAAAATAGCAGAACTACTTAAAGATAGGAAATGTATTCAGTCATCATTTCTTCTATCATATGTCTACACACTCTGCTGTACCACCATCTTCTTAAGCACTGCTTACTCTACTGAGCGATAAAGGTTACAAGAGTGAACACAGAATGACAGATGCAACACAGAGGTGGTTCCTCACCAAATCAATTTACATGCCACTTTATAGGTGGAACATAAAAGGATTTCTCACTTTCCAAACAAAGATCTAAAGTCAAATACTGAAACTACAATACAGCAAGAGGCACATCTCTCCTTCAAATTAGTTATAAAAGATCCTTACACACTACCTGACAGAAACAAGTTTCCTACAAATAGTACATCAGCACACATGTACAAGAATGAACACAACCCCCTTTTAGCATCTTATAACAACTCCCAAAACGGGGACATGCTGAAAAATTTCAACAGCTCTCTGATGCAAGCTAGGAATTCAAGAGAAATCCACTGGGTGCATTCTTACTCCAGCTGGAAAATTATAAAACCACTCAAGAGTAAAGTATTACTCTGAAGTTGACAAGAGAAAAATTTTCCAGGTAACCAGACTTTATTACCAATAAGACCTGCAGCATAATGCCAGAGACTAACATATAAAGGAAAAATAACTTCTGTTTTCTTTTGGTGTATTGTGGACTTAAAATTAGACCTATTAATAAAATCACTTCAAACATCTGCTCTGTCAAAGATTATGGTGATCAAACCTGAAATTCAGAGGTAGCCATAATTATGAAGACAGTTTTCCAGACAACAGAATGTTCCTGCTTATTTGCCAGTAAGATTAAATAGAAAAGGCTAATCTTCCAAATAAAAATATATTCTTAAAAGCCACTAAGTCAAATAGTTATGAAGCAATTTTGAGTTTAGAAAAGTGTCTTGTTTTTGGCTGGGATAGAGTTAATTTTCTTCCTAGTAGCTGGTACAGTGTGTTTTGGATTTAGTGTGAAAATAACATTGATAACACACTGCTGTTTTAGTTGTTGCTAAGTAGCACTTATCCTAAGTTAAGGAAGGACCATAGCCAGGAAAGCTGACCCGAACTAGCCAAAGGGATATTCCATACCATAGAACATCATGCTCAGTATTATCAACTGAGGGGAGTTGGCCGGGAGGGGCGGATCGCTGCTCGGGCATCAGTCAGTGGGTAGTGAGCAACTGCACTGTGCATCACTTGTCTTTTCTTGGGTCTAATTTCTCTCTTTTGGTTACATTCCTTTTCATTACAATTATTAGTATTGTTATTATATTATTATCATCGATTTTTTTTGTTATTATTGTAGTTATTAAACTGTTCTTATCTCAACCCACAAGTTTTACCCCACCCCACCCCCTGGCCCCGATTCTCCTCCCCATCCCTCTGGGAGGGGGGAGGAGTGAGCAAGCAAGCGGCCACATGGTGTTTAGTTGCTGGCTGGGGTTAAACCACGACAAAAAGTGAAAAGCTATCTCTAATCTACTAACAGCGAAAGTACTAACAGGCTTAGGCATTAGGATACGTGTAGAGTTCCATGTATCTGGATTTTGCCATACTTTGTCTGGTGTAAACCTGTTGGATTCCAGCTCTTAGGTCATCCCATATCTGGTCAAGACCGATCTGTTTAAGTCCATGCGGGTTCTGACTCCTATTCGATGACATTTTGTATTTCCCGTAAAGTCTTCCAGTGCAGCAGCCTGAGATCTGGTTATTCCTCCATCAGAATCACAAGCCAAGTAACATTCTAAACTCAGTTGCAGCAACTTGGTGAGATATTCTTTACATACAAAGAGTGATGTTTCCCAGGAAGATAATCTGCAAAAGGAAAAGAAAATATATATGTTATATGACAGTCTAAATTCATTCACACTAAAAGATACAAAGAAAGAAAAAGATACAAAATTAATGATTTCATTGAAACATTTTCATTTACACAGATGAGAAATCCATGATGAGATCTGAAATACCAGAACCAAGGAACATAATTTTGCAATTCAGCAATCCGCTACAAAATGTGACTGTTAGTGCCCAGATCTGTCCAAAGCCTATAGGTACTTAGGTCAGTGCTGCTGACAACAAAACTCTAATGCTAATAAGAAAACGCAGCAGACACTGTCCTAAGTGGTGTTTCCTCCCTGTACAATAGTAAAACTCCAGTACTTCCAAACAACTTGGGGTTCTGTGGTAACTCATTGTTTAACAAGCATCCTGATGGATATCCAAGATTAACCAGAAGATACTAAAAATAACTTTTTTTCTTTGGTTATCAATAACTGTTCCAGACTTCAGATAACTACTACAGGTAACCTTAAAGTCCAAGGTATTTTGGGAGCAGAGAATTTTTCTATCTGGTAAACACATGCTTACGTTAATTTCTTTGCCAAGTAAATGAACACCACTTCCTTCAATGTCATCTTACCAGCAAGAGAATATGCAGCCAATAACAGTGGGAAGAATGAACAACTAATGGAGTGCACAAAATAAAGACTGCATGAATTGTGAATGAAAGAATAAGAAACTAAGAAAATACACTACTCCCATGAGTGCTTAAGCGCACAAAGTTTGGGAGGTAGTGAAGAGATGGTTATCAATTAATCAGCCTTGTGAAATGACAGAGTACGAAAACAGTCACCTGGAAAGGACTACTGAGAATATCAAGCAGAAGATCCATTTTTACACAAGTCCTGAAAAATATTTTGCAATTTTAACATCTCACCCACCATAGCAACAAAATTAAGAAGATATCCCAAAATTACAAAGGAGGTAACACGATTTAAAAAAACTAACCCACAAATAACAGAATTGTAGTAAGTCAGGACCAACTTACTTTTACTGCAGCCTTTCAATATATAAAGGAGGCTTATAAGAAAGGTGGAGAAAGACTTTTTACCAGGGACTGTAGTGACAGGACAAGGGGCGATGCTTTTAAATTGAAAGAGGGTAGATTTAGACTGGATATAAGAAGAAATTTTTTTACAATGAGGGTGGTGAGGCACTGGAACAGGTTGCCCAGAGAGGTTGTGGATGCCCCATCCCTGGAAGTGTTCAAGGCCAGGCTGGATGGGGCTTTGAACAACCTGGTCTAGTGCAAGATGTCTCTGCCCATGGCAGGGAGGTTGGACTAGATGATCTTTAAAAGTCCCTTCCAGCTCTAACCATTCTGTGATTCTGTACCCTAGAGCCCATTCACTGAAATACTCAAAGCACAGTGAAACACGATGACTTTTTGCATGCTTCTATAGAAAGGAATACAGCTTTATGATAAACCTGTCCTGCAATGGAGTCTGCTGGCCAAGGCTCACATGAACCCTTCTGTAATTTCAAGGATAGTATAGGCTGAGACCTGATAAATCCTATTATTTCTTTTTAACCTTTGAGCAGTGGAAAATAAAGATATTCCTTCAGGATCTACAGTATGTCATAGGCGCTTTGTCACAGCCACTTCTAGGCTATTGCACGTTCCACCCCAGGTTTCACACGGTTTTAAAGGTTAAGTATTCTGTTATACCCTCCCCGACCCCCACCCAATTATTTGTAGGACTTCTCCTCTGCCTCTTCTCCGTAACCCTAAAAAGGCCAGCTGAGATTGAGGCATTTCTTCTTCTTTTTTTTTTTTTTTTTTTAAGTCAGCAACTGTCTTACTGCAACGACACAAAAGTTACCACTCAATCCTCATAGTCCTTTACTATCCATCACCCATAAGCATTTAAATCTCAAGCTCTAAGTAAAAAACACTGAGAAGTATTTTCATTATGACAATCTGAGCAACAAGTACTGTCTCATTTCAATCAGACATAAACTGCTTCTGTAGCTAATTCTTCTTTTTACATGAGCAACTACTTAGAAAATTAGGTGGAAAAATAAGAATTCAATCAATATATATCTTATGAAACATACACTTAAAATTCGACCTTGCCATTCTGTTTCTATAATTACAGCAAACTGGTTATTAAAGACACATGTGAACAATGCATTATCATACTGAAGTATATATCAGATCATACCTTGTTTATATTTAACGTCTTTCATTTCTGGAAATCAAACCTGCTGCAGTACTAATAATGATGGACTTTCACGACTGAGCAATGAACACCAGAAAGAACAAAGGTCAGTCCGCGAGTGGCCATTCGCCTCTACTGTAGGAAACACTCTGTGCATGTTACACACCCACAATCTTGCACTATGATCCTAAGTCAGCATTGCAATACAAAGCAAGAAAATTAATTCAACGTCTGCAATCCGGGAGAGAAGAAACTTTTTTGTTCCTTAAATCAGGTACTATCTGAACTCTCCACAGAAGCAACAGAAGACAGTTACAAATCTGCAACTCTACTACAACTGCAGCATGTGTAAAAAAGTAACTGACCATTACTCTCTTATTCATCTGCAATAAGCAAGCAGCCTAGAATTAGAGTGCATTTTAGTAAAAATATTTTGGCATAACTAATACAAAATACTTCACTGCTGTATAAAAGTTCATAACAAAAGGCCAACCCCTTGCTAGCTAGCAGAAAGCATAACGTTACAATAGTACACAACTGGGCCAAGGTCCCTTCCCAGGCAGCCTGCAGAGAGGAGCAACAGCCGGGGCTCTTAATCAGACATCTCTCCAGATGCCAGTTAGAGGCAGCCACACTTCCATTGCAAGCCCGCGGTCACTGGCTGCCCAGCAGATGTGGAGTTTACCCCTCTATGATGATGGAAATACTTAACTTTCTTCTCTAATTAAGCATCTCCTAGTTTTTATGTACCCTGGTGCATCTACAAATACTACCTTTTCCCAGAATCTTTTAAACTCAAGGTATTGCTCATTCACACTCTACTAATTTTCCCTCCCCTCCCCTTAAGTAACACTCTGTATTTAAGTCAGGATGTAGCCATTAAAAATAACGCCATGAGAAAGAACTTAATTTTGATTTTTTATTTTCTCATGCAGTCCACTAAATAGAAATATTCTTTATAAGCAATAAATTCCACTGCATTTGACAACATTACTTCCCTATCCCTTGGCTGGTTTCCAATTCGAATTTCACAATTAAAGACATGAATATGGAATGATAGCATCATGTCACTAACTTCCTAGACTCAAATAAGTTACTTCTTCCAGTTAGTTACTAGTTAACACAGTTGAGAAATAAAGCAATAGATGAATAATGCTATAAACTACTACTAATTTTTTTGCAGATTTATTCATGTGCAGAAAAATAGAAAGGTAATTATTAATATTTTACCTTAACAGGAGTAAAGTTTCACTACATAAGAATACTTTAACTACATAAGCATATTTGCGAAAGCAACCATTTGTACTTAGTGGTTAAACTAAGCTATGGTGTTATATGTATAGAGAGAGGAGGGGTAAAACAAGGCTTTGTTATTCAGCACAGTTATTATACACAAACACCCAATGAAAATACAAAATTCTATTTAATGTGAAAAGTGTAAGTGTAGTTTGTTATTTTTGTGATTCACGCACAGAAAACCTTTCCTAGGCACACAATTCTGGAAAGTCAAATCTGGTCCACAGTAGTTACACTGCATGTCTTTACTCAACGTCCCGATTGCTAAACTTACAAAGAGGGAGAAAAGAGAGTTTAGAAGCCTACCATTTCTCAGTGCCTGGGCTGTGTGCAACTGCCAAGAGCAAGATGCCCTCCCAAGAACCATGAATTGCTATAGGTGAATTAAAACCTGAACATTAAGTCATAACCTTTACATCACTGAGATCTCTCACCTTCCAAAGTGCTGTTGGCAGGACTATGCACAAGTCTATCTTGAACTGACCATCACCGTGCTTTCCTGCCCAAACTGATCAAACTTGCTGGTGACCTGCTTCATGGACAGGACCACCTGCCCGAGTTGCAACATCCACTCTGTAGATCTGGACCAGAGAACCCAGACTTCATTACATATTCAGGATCAGCTATATTTACATGAAAAAAAAAATTACCTCTGCAGTTTCCAGCTGATATAGACACAATTTGATATAGCAGCATGACAGTGTTCAACACCATCCTTATCTTTCGACCCTCCATTCAAACACTGCCATTAAAACACTGTCAAAACTATGATTTCTGCCCATGCCAGTTGTCAAAAGGAGGTAATATTTCTGCCAAAACTTTAGAACAACAGCCTTGAAGGACAGGGGGAAATGCTATTCCCTCATTTTCATTACTGGGGGGGGACACGACGTGACACACCTCATATGCAAGGAAATGCATCACATTGGAAAACAGTGGTTTTGCTTTTACTGATCACCTAATAATAAATGGTACTTCTTTTAGATATTCCACCTGAGGAAAACGATGTCTGTGCCGAATGAGGACTATAAGAAAATCTGAAAGTTAACCCCACTTTTAGCTAAAAAACATAATAAAACCCACCAGATTTACAGCATCTCAAGCCGACTGCTGGAGCTTCATAGCTGGAACTTTCAGCTTCACAGCTCCAAGGCCTATGCATCACCTGTTGTTCTCCCACAACCACTTATTTCTACACTACAGATTTCAAGATAGCTTACTTCAATAACTACAGACAGAATTTGAAGTTGTCAGCTTCTTGGCCCAGTACGAACTTATAGGTCCAGAGCAAGGTTTTCCAGCTGACCCGAGAGCCCAGATAGTGTGTTTTTTAAAGACATAGTAGAGAGGCACAGGACCTAGACTTAGTAATTTCCAAGTATTTTATCCCTTGTCTAATTTCAAACGAGGAGAACATTCTTGTCACGCCTAATAGTGTGAGCTAAAGCGACCAGATTTAATCGTACTAAAACCAAAAACATTAGGGAAGAGGAGCATGTTTCACTAATAAGCTATGGTGGAATGACCTTTAGTGTTACGAGGTTTCCAAAGTTTATGAGTGTGTGTTAAAAGTCAGAATTTCACCTCTGTACACTGCCCCATTTTCTAAAACTGAATTCAAGTTCCCCAGTAACAAAACTGCAGTACAAGTTCATTTGGACATTGGCTGCAGTTTGACAACTTTTGTAAAAATGGGTGCAGTGACCACATTCACTTAAATGGCCATTACAAGCAAAGTATCAGCCCTCTGAGCTGAAAGGATAAAGCATAATAAATGTTTAATCTTTGGCTTCAAAAGACAAGAAAAAGGAGTAAGTTTAATACAGCCACACACTTAAAAATGCAAGATGAAACTCCTCTTCCAAACTCTTTCCTCCCCATTTTTGCAGCTTGACTCCTCTAACTTACTTCATCCTGCTCTCCTGTTGCTGTATTTCAGCAAGTCGGATCCAGAAGTTCAACAGATGCTCTTGTATTCAAACAGCAACACTCAGTAAGGTTCCCAACCAGTTTTACTCCCCCTAAGTCTCTGCTACCTCTGCACTGAGCCAAGGCAACTATTAAGGTTATTTACCCAAGATATGCAATACTGACTGAACCAACGCCATACGACACAAGCACACAAAAAGCATTTTCAAAAAACTAAAACAGCAGCACATTAAACGCTACCTTTGCTCTAACACAAGCTGTTTTCTTGTTCTTATACTATTTTAAAAACAAGCTATTGGATGCTGGTTTATATTCTAGCTCACATAAATTTTAAAATCGCTATAGCTGAAGTGACCCTAAAGTATTACAGATTATATCAAAATAATAAAGATTGTATCAAAATATTTGGCAAGTTTTTGCCTTACAACAAGCATCCAAAGGCACATCTATTGCTTCCAGTGTTTGGCTTGATACAAAGCCTACCAAAAAATAAACCAATCCCCTCTCATAACCAGTAAGTCAATTTATTATTCATATATCCTCTCTTACCAAACACGGACAGTTTCACAGATAGGACACTGCAAATGATCCATCCTACAAACCAGGCTTAAGATTCCTCTTGAAGTCATGCAAACACACATCTTTTGAAAAGGCATGTAAATGCAAAGTACAGAGCTGAGAACAATATACCTCCCTCCACTGCTAGTTAGCCTGTAAGATACAATCTACATGATTAATCAGATATAAGCACTGAGGCAGGGTGGGGAGACATTTAAAAATTCTCTTTGCTTTCACCTTTTACTTCTTTGCCTTTACAATTTATAAGCTATTTCTTGGAAAATTTTTTCCAGGTTAAAAAAGGTCTCTTGAATCTTAAAGGACGCAACCTCCATTCTAGCACACATTTATGTTTGATGGAGTGGAAAGAGGCAAGAGAAATAATTCTGTTCTGTCCCTATAATCACTTGCACTCACAATTTATGATTTCAAAGACACTTTTTATACCCATGCACCTGCAAATTAATTATTTTGTGTTTACTTGACTTCAGCTGAGGTTACCATTATGAGCTCAAAACTATAATGTAACATAGCTTAGTTGAGCCATGGTCTGGCATGCAAGATTTTATAGCACTGACATTTCTGTCCAGAAGTACTTTAGGTCACTAAATAGACAGACTATAAACTAGGCAGACAGTTTATGCATGTAAAGTGACCCAATCCTTAAAGCAAGACTAGGACCAAGCATAATGTCCTTAGCACTTTACATGCTACAAATGTGTAATTAATCAAGATCTGGAGAATCTGTCTATAGCAAACATTTCCACTGTGCCCCAGCAAAATGAAACCACAACTATTGTAAAAAAATGGTTATTCCAGAAATCATATCAGTAACAGAAGAGAAATATTACAATCTTTTCTCCCTTTTCAATATCAAAGATATTCAAGAGACAAATTATGCAAATTATAATGTTCAGTTCCTCTGTATTATTACAAAATACTGAGTTTCATGTAGCATGAAAAGCTTTAGCTCATCTTATTTTCAAGAGAGTTAAATTCAGTTCATCTCATTATGAGAAAAAGGCAGATGTATATACATGCATACACTCCTCCCTTCCAAAAGTTGTCTTTGGGTGGTTAAAAGCACTCTGAACAGCATTTTTTACAAAAAGAGTAGTTTAGAGTAGAAGCAAGTATGCTTAATTTGCCAGTAGTTTAATACCAAGTTGTGTAAATTTGGTGTAAAGTTTGAGCAGTTGTTACTTTACCTCTCTGACAATGCCTTCATTCAGGGCTTCAGTGCTCTTCCCACATCCCCTCCTCTATGTGTTACAGCTCTGACCAATGATAACCAAAGCGCTATAAGGAATACACCCCTACATTACTTCATGTGCCAATTATATAGTTGCCAGCTGAAAAAATAAAGCAAAAGCCTGGATGTGTTCTTCACAGCTAGAAAGACACTTAAATTCACCTTTATTTTCAAATTCAAACAGAATATATGGAAGTAACTTGGAAGTACAGTTTTTACACCTTTCTTATTTACTTAAATTATGCATGATCATGTCCACTAAAAGCCTTTTTAACTGACATGGTTTTAATTTGGATGCCCGATTACAAAGCTTTTTCCAAAACACAAATGACTATTCCTCAGAAGAGTATCAAGCAAGTTTGAGTGTGCCGCTTTTTCACTTCTCTTTGCCTATTCTGTTATCAGTTTTTTAACATTCTTCCTTTACTTCTTGATTTCAGCTTTACCCTTGTCTTCCTTGAGCAAACAGTTCCTGCAACTTTTGACAGAGATCTCACTACAGTAATGCAATAGCTAATACAAAACAAAAAAACCTCCATATACATGCTGCCTAATGAACAGAGACTAGGTCTAGACTAGACAAGGTTTGCCGATGTATCCGTACAAGCAAACTCTCCCTTCCGCGTTTGCAGCTGAAGTAAACTTTGGTCAATATTAACAATCCTGCCAACAAGTAAAGTTTCACAGTAGTCTGACTGCACCAACATCAACTTTGCAAATAATGTAAGGGACTATATCCTTACTACTCTACAGGTAAAACTTTTCAGGTTTCATTTGGCCATCTGTAAGAGTTCACTTTTTTGCTGTTCAAGTAATCCTTACGCACAAAGTTTGCAGACTACTCCTAAACTGAAATGTCCTTTCTAACCTCAGGTCTCAGGTTTTCCTGTGCTACAAACAGGATGCAGATCCTGCAGTGTTTTTTAACTGGGCCTGCAGTAATAAGCTTCATGGGTTCTTAAAACACTGATTATGCTCAGCTCTTACATCTTGGAAAAAGGAAGGCTGCAGACTAGGAAAAGAGCAACACTGTGTGCAGAGAGAATCAAGTCAAGATACGAGCACGCTGAAGAGGAGGAAGAAAGGTTTACACAAGACAAAGGGCCTTGAGTATTCCCACTCTCTCTGGCTTAAATCATATATAGATACAACCTGCAAAAAAACAACAAAAACAAACAAAAAAACCTAAACAACAAAAATCAAATACACATAAGGACAATGCGCATGAAGATGCATTTATTGAATCAGCCAGGAAGATGCAGAAAATGAAAATGAGGGAGGACAAGTCATGAGAACACAATGCTAAATACCCAACATACCAAGCAGAAGACAGAACAATATACCTTTTTTTTTTTTCAGGAAATAAAAACAGAAAAAAAAAAAGTGGCAGTGGGGAATCATATCAAATGCAATTTAGCAAGAACGAACACAGAAGGAAACTCTGAAATACCTTGGGCCAGTTTAGAGACCTTAATGATCCCGTAAGGACAATTCTTCCACATAACTGCTTTCCTAAAAGCTCTAAACAGCCATCAAAACTTTAACTAAATCGAACTTAATAACCTAAACCACCATGGTGCTACTGGTGTCCACCAAGAAAATCCTGGTATGGTCTTACAGTCCACTTCAGACACAGCATGATTTCCGTCAGAACCCACAGGGCAAGCCTCTGAACCCCAATGCAAATCACCCTCCATTATAACAGCACTTAGTGCCCCACAACTTACACTTTCATACTGACCTGTTAGACACAAACAGGAATTTTTCACCTATAATAATGTTTCCCTACAAAGTTTTCTTATGCTCTTGGAAGGTGGTGATTCTTATCAGTAACTTTAAAAAGTACTAACATTAACAAGTGTAAAACAATTCTGGCTGGAATCTCTTCGCAACAGCTTGCTAATTTTACAGTGTCTTCCATCTTGTTACTTTTGCAGGAGCTCAACTGATCAAGGCAATGCGGTTTGCCACTTCAATTTATAAATAAAGATTATGGTCACACCGATTCGTCTTGCAAACAGTCTGACATTTTCAGATGTTCAAATATACCACAAAAGCATGGCTTAAATACTGAAGAGCTTCCTCCTATATTCACCTTCATGCTGATGTTTCATTCAGAAATGATGAGGATTGCAACTATCATATAGTAAAAACAGTCTACAAATCAAGGGCTGTTGCAGTTGCTCGCATTCATTTTTTCCATGTGACAAAATCACTACCCTGTGAAAGCTGCTGCCTCTTTTTTTTTTTTAAATCAGGTCTACATTAAGTACATTTCCTATACTTCCTATAACTCTCTTTTTTCCCCTCAATTCAGTCCTCCAAACTTTAGATAAAACTTCCAGAGGACAGTCTCCATTGCTGTGAGATTAGAGGAGCTTGCAAATTTACATAAGAAATTAAGTTTAAATTACAGAGCAAAAGAGGGTGAACTAAGGTCACACCAGCAGCCTTACTTCTGAACTCTAATCCACATTAAGATATTGTCCAATCTTAAACACACAGAGCAACAAAAAGCCAAGCTACATCAGATGCAAATTAAAAATAGAAACAAGAAGTTTCTGAGTTCAGCTATGGCTGAAATTGCATTCCTAATAACCCAAATTCTTGTAGCTCCCTGCTTTAAATTTAAAAAATTAACTTCTGTCTACCTTGTATATTAATGAATTGAATACATCTGGGTCCCAGTAGCAAAACCACCAGTATCTCCATGAAAATGGGAGAAGCATGTGCATGTCTTCAAAAGATCAGTACATTACCAGAGCAGAGTAAGAAGCTGCCCACACTGCAAAAACTTTCTATCATCATGATCCTCACCATCCTATGTGTGAATAAAAAGTTTCCATTTCTCCTTCACAGTAACACCAAGTTTGAGACACACAGCAACATTAACTAGAGCAAATCTAACTAAATCCAAAGACCAGGAGTGTTTTACATCACCTTTATGTACTTATAATTTAAAGAAAAACAGAAGTCAATGGTATTGACCTGATATTCTAATCTAGTGCATAACTACAAAGACCTCAAAGAAAATGTATTCGATCCTTTAGTTTTAGTACTGATGTCAAGCAATGCCTCATACCTGGCTAGACCAAGCTACAGCAGTGAACCTTCTGACTCCAAAACCAGAACAATCAAAAGGGGAAGAAAAGGAGATAACACTAATTTTTCCTGAGTTTTTGGAAGAACATCACATCAAAGTTATACTGTTTATTCAAGAATCATAGAATGGTTTGGGTTGGAAGGGACCTTAAAGATCATCTAGTTCCAACCCCCCTGCCATGGGCAGGGACACCTTCCACTAGACCAGGTTGCTCAAAGCCGCATCCAGCCTGGCTTTGAACACTTCCAGGGATGGGGCATCCACAACCTCTCTGGGCAACCTGTTCCAGTGCCTCACCACCCTCACAGTGAAGAACTTCCTTACATCTAATCTAAATCTACGCTCTTTCAGTTTTAAAACCATTGCCGCTTGTCCTGTCACCACATACCCTGGTAAAAAGTCTCTCATCATCTTTCTTATAAGCCCACTTCAAGTATTGAAGGGCGACAATAAGGTCTCCCCGAAGTCTTCTCTTCTCGAGGCTGAACAACCCCAACTCTCTCAGCCTTTCTTCACAGAAGAGGTGTTCCATCCCTCTGATCATTTCTGAGGCCCTCCCCTGGACATGCTCTAACAGGTCCATGTCTTTCTTGTGCTGGGGGCTCCAGAGCTGGATGCAGTACTCCAGCTGGGGTCTCATGAGAGCAGGATGGAGGGTGAGAATCACCTCCCTCGACCTGCTGGTCATGCTTCTGTTTACAAGTCCAGGATACAACTGGCAAAGAAGGTAGGGCAATCTTGAGGATAAAGTACAAGAAATTCCAACTCTGGCAAAATACATATGACTCTATACCAGTTTCCTGAAGTACAAAATGGAATTAATGTTTTCCTATTCTCACAGTAGCCTTCATTCATTTTTTTCAAGTTTCACAGATGCAGAGGGATTTGAAAAATGTTACATTAAATAAAGTGGAATGTAATAAATGTTTGGTTTATTTAAAAAAAAATATTTGATTTTGACCCTGCATCATTTATAAGAAGAGGTGAGGTAGCAACATAAAGCAGTTCACTGTTGTGGCATCAGAGGTTCTGTGGGTAAAAAGAAAACTGTCAGAAAATTACCCACTGGGACACACATTATTTCCTAAACCAGTGCTTTTCCCAGCAGCTGTACTGCAACTATTCCCTGATTTAACCTCATATAACTACTCATGCTGGATAATGCAACAAGTGTTTAAATCTGACAATGTTCTATCTCTGTAGTTATATTAAAAGCTACAAGTTGCAGCACTACAGCGGGGCACATCAGCTCAGGACGATTTTATTACCAAGTCACTTAGTCATGCCTGTAACAGGTCTGAACTGCGGTGTTGTAGAAACATCAATAGTTGATCTGTAGTAGTTCTTCTATTGAAAAGCCTACAATTGTTATAATAAAATAGCAAGTTACTTATGTAGACAAGCTCAACAGCTCTCTAATTTTCCAACCATTAGATTTTCCTGCCTTTTCCTTACTGAAATTTGCCCTTTAACAAGTAA
Organism: Aquila chrysaetos chrysaetos; assembly: GCF_900496995.4. Taxonomy (NCBI): domain Eukaryota; kingdom Metazoa; phylum Chordata; class Aves; order Accipitriformes; family Accipitridae; genus Aquila; species Aquila chrysaetos. The sequence goes on from NC_044006.1 coordinate 25,457,605, forward strand.
GGGAAATTCAGTGGTCTCCATGACAAATTAAAAATAATAATAGTTTAAATTTGCACGCTGTATAGGTTACAACTTTTACCTAGGCCTCTAAATGTTGGTTCCAACAACAACCACTTCTTTACATGGAGATTATCTTGAAAATACAGTAATTAAAAAGTTTTTATTAGTTTACTCTTGCCAAAAAACCAATGCTAGCACCTAAGCAGTCTGTTTAAAGCAAGTTCACACATTCCTAAAGCACATGCAGAACTTCCAAGGCCAAATTTTACACACTCTTCTTTCTTCCGGCTCTGTGCAGCAGGAAGACTCTATCAACCTGCAGTCTGCTGGGACTGCCATGCATGTCCTCCTGGCACTCTAATCCAAGTGGGACACCTACTCTGTTTTCCTCCTGATGCACACAGACAGACCCTGTTGTACAGCATGGGAAGTACAACAGCGTAGCCATTCTGTTGAACAGCAGCACTGATCCAGCCACCTTACACTTTAATTTGATTCTGCCCTCGGCAAGTTAGAAAATCCTGGTTGAAAAGCGTAGTACACATGACATTGGTACCCACCTGTAACACCTCTTACTACAACCCCCTCACTTAACATTCATGATACAAATTTTTGATGTTGAGAGTGGTATAAATGCAAGTAGGACATCTTTATAGCTGTTTCATCCATGAGGAATTAAAAAAAAAAAAAACCACAACAAAAAAGCAAACCAAAAAACCAAACTTCAGTGCCAAGAGAGAAGACTCCAGGTATACCGAATTCACACAACCATGGACACCCAGGATGTGACTCATCATTAAGCTGGGCCCTACCGAAATAATTGTGACTACACAACACTAGGCACTACTTGAGAAACACAACAGATGAAAAGCAGTACTCGAAGATCTTAACATGTAAGTTGTAAGAAAACACTTTTTAAGCTGAATATCTGAAATAACTTTCTCAAAGAACTCAGTATTGTTTTCATAACAATGCACCTAAAATTTAAGACCTTGCACCAAGACTAAGCTAAATTCAAAAAAGCCACCCCCAAATCAGAATCCAAATAAGGGTGTGAATCAATTTAGCTTAAATTAAATTATTTAAATTAAAGCAATGCAATTTTCTCATGCCGACAGTCTAAGTAACAGGCCCAAGTTATAAGTGAAGTTCAAACCAGTGGAAAAAGGATTAAGGTGGAGGAATAATCATTTAGTTAAACCAGCACAACTATTTTGACAGCCAAGGAGCAGGGTGCATATGCATAATTTAGGTGCCTAAACTAAGAAGCTTCTCTGCATGATTCCTGGATAGGCAATGGAGAGTTTCCTTCCAGAGTGGCAATTCAGATCAGAAGCCTAGTTCAGTTGCTCTAAGCTGTTGTCAAGTTACTAGGATCTGCATGTACACAGCTGAGAAAACAAGAAGCTGTTAACACTAGGCACTGAACCTGGATTCTAGTGTTAGGTGTATAAATTACTCCCAAGATCAAATGTGTTCCCCATGCCTCCATGGGACAACTACATCCAGTGTTTCAGCTGCACCTCAAATATATGGTGATGATATGACTGTGAAATGTAACCAATCTTAACAAGCAAAGCAACTAAGAGAGATGTAAAATAAGAAGCTGGGCAACAAATACTGAAAAACAAGAGAAGTCACAAAGCTGAGGGAAAAGACTTCTTTCTAGTAGAGTCACCAGCGGAGACACAAAGTGTCAATGCAACACAGATACCTAACCATCAATACACAACATTACAGAGGTTCACTGTGAGCACCTCTGGAGTAAAAACTATGCACCATGGTACCTGCAAAGTATCTTACTACTTCCCCAAAGAGGATGCATCCTAAACACACTCCATATCAACCATTCACAATATAGTATTACAAACCAAATTTGGCCTAATTTAAGTTACATGGCCACTAGGTATTTCTCATCCCCACAGACCATTCTTCCTAGTCTTGCCAAAAGGATTTCCAAAACAGACTTTTTTCCCCACACTAGCATCAGGGTATGTGTGTGTATTAGGTGGTAGGTATTTGATTATATATGAACACATATACTGGGAGAAAGGTTGTTGAGGAAGTCAGTAACAAAACAAATGAAAACAAAATAAGGTAAAACAAGTAATCTGTGTCCTCTTAGTGCTGACAAGTACACAGATAACCTAGGGTTAAATTTCATTCTCCTCAAAGGCACAGCTGGAAGATTTAAATACAAAGTGGGGGAGACAGCATGTAAGTCTACAAAGGAAAGGAGTATGTGGAAAGGAAAGAGTATTAGGTGAGATCACAAGGAAGGTTTTGATGACAGGAAAAGAAGATCAGAAGAACAAAAAAACGTGGTGAAGGAAAACAGCTACTGGGAGGAAGAAAACTGAAAGGAGAAAGGTAATAGGGGGATAACAATGGTGATGGAATATAATTTGAAGAGGAAATAAGAAGGATGGGAAAAGAATCCCAGTAAGGACACAGTTAGCTTTCAGTGGCAAAAATTACTGGGAAACAAATGAGGTGATTATTTGCAATGACAAAAAACTGCAGGACTAGTCATCTGGACGGAGCCAATAAATGCACAAACAAACAAACAGACAGATAAAAGGTTACAGGGGGCACCTTCTCTGGTAAGCCACAACAGCAGGTGGCAACAAGGGGAAGCCTGGTGCGCAGTCCTTGACGGAGAAACCTGGAGAAGGTGACAAGGAGGAGCTGTGGGAAATATCCCCCAGCAGCCACGATGGTACTGGGGACATGGGGGAATTTCTCTACGCACAACCAAACAGCTCCTAGGCAGACAAGAGTGTCACCAGGGCTCTGGGGATAGCTGCCATACAAGAGGGTGAAAGGAGGCGGCACAGAGAAAGACAGGGAGGACAGAAGGCAGGTGGACACCTTAAAACAGTGGCCAGTGAGAAAAGCTCATGGGGAGAAGAGAGCACAGGCCTGGGACGCGCAGGACCCGGGACGGCTGTGGTGGGCTGTCCCGGGGGCCGCGGGGCAGAGCGAGGGTGCGGGGCTGCGGGTGGACAGGCCCGAAGGGCCGGGGTCTAAGAGCCCGCGGGGCGGGAAGAAAAGGCAGGGGCAGCCACCGAGGCGGTCCCGGCCATGCGGGGGCCGCGGTCACGGGGGAGGGCAGGGAGGCGGAAGGGAGGGCCGGGCCGGGCCGGCACAGGGAGCGGGCAGGGCGGGCGGCCGGCGGGCAGATCCGGCGGGGCCAGAGTAGCCGGGCAGCCGGCGGGGCGGGCTCCCGCGCCCCAACGGGGAAGATGCATTTCGAGTGCGCAGTTAGCGGCCTCCCCGCTCGCAACCAGGCCCGCAGCTCCTGGGGCCGGATCTGCGAGCGGGCCGGACGGCCGCTCCCGCCGCCTCCCTCCCTCCCTCCCTCCGGAGCCAGGTGCGCGCCCGGGAGAATAAAGGCGGGCGAGCAGGCCGGGCCGGGCCCAGCCTCCCCTTCCCCCGCTCCTCGCGGCGTGACTCAGTGCCGGGCCCCGCTCCGCCAGGCCCGCGCAGCCTCGGCCCAGCGGGGCCGCCTCCGCCGGGGCCGGGCCGGGCCGGGCCGGGCCCGGCCTCGCTGCGACACAACGCCGCGGCCTCCCCGCACTCACCAGCATCGCGCGTCCCGCAGAGTCAGGCCGCGTCCGCCCGCCCCTTCCGCCTCCGCCAGGCCCGGATCTGCCGCCTCCTCCCCCCAGCGCGGCCCGGAGAGCGCGGAGGCGCCGCCCCTCTCCGCCCGCCCCGCCCCGCCCCGCCCCGGCGCGGCGGGGCGCGGCGCGGCGCGGCCGGGCCCGCCTCGGCTCACGGCGCGGGGAGGCCCCGCGGCCTGCGGGGAGGCTCGGTGGGGCTCGGGCCTGCGGCTGTCCGCGCCAGGAGGGACCGCCCGCTGCCTCCTCTTCCCTCAAGGCGGGCGAGGGGCGCTGCGGAGGGAGGGGTGGCCGAGGCGGCAGCGCCGCGGGGCCTCTCGCCCGCCCGCCCGCCCGCACGGCCGGCAGGGCCGGGACAGCTCGGGGTGACCCGAGCCCGGCCGCCGCCTCCTCGGCCGCTCCCTGCCTCGGCCACCTAGGAGGAGAGCCGTGGCAGGTCGGGGCCTGGCCCAGCCGCGCTGAGGCCGCCGGCAGGGGTTGGGGGGGCGGGGGGGCTCGGCCCCTTCGCGGAGCCTGGCCGCCGGCGTGAGCCCGCTGGGGCGGGAGGTCGGTGGCGCGGGTGGTGGCCGGCAGACCGGCATCTCCTCGGCCGCCAGGCCCCTGCCCTTCCTGCGGGGTCATCGCTCCGATTCCCCCCCGCAAGTTAGTCCTTTGTATTTGTGAGGAACGTGGGTTTCTAGCGTGTCCTCGACGTACTGAGCTGCACCATACCCAGTCTCAGAGCCCCCGTGGACGTGTGTTAAGCTGCGCATTAACAGCGTCTCCTTCTCGAGCAAGTGTTAAACTAAGCTGCGAGGCTCTCCTCTGAACGATTTGCATCAAGAGTCCTTACCTCGAGGTGAACATTGCATTGCAAACTTTGATGGCGATTAAAGTGCTGCTGTCATAAGAACATAGTTGGAAATCTTATTGTAATGGTGAATTTCAGATGAGTAAGAAAACTTAGAAAACAACATTGCGGAGAGAAGAACAGGGTAGAAGTTGAAAGAGGAGGTTTTATTGTTCAGCTGTGAGCTGGTTGGAAGATGTGTGAAGGTATTTGGTCTGATTTAGGGATAAGTAGTTACATGAACCTGTTTGCAATCTATGAACAAATTTAAGCAAAAATACCTAGTGTAGGAAACTTTATGATCGTAAAATATAAACTTGGAACATCCGCATCACTTTTACGTGGATTGCAAGTGGAGCAGTTAATGTCTCTTTGTAACAGTATGAAATTGATTATACAAAATCATATCAAAATTAAGACAGGTTTCAGAAAAGTAATGTTGTGGAGTCAGTCCTGCCTTATTTATTCCTGAGGGCTGTGGAATTATATTGCTGGAGCTGTGCTGTAAAGGAAAAGGACAAGGTTTCATATCCTTGGTATTGTGCTGTGTCGAGGTTGTCTGCGCTGTGCTCTCACAAACCATGCTGATTTTCCCTGCTGAGATGAATTCAGATTCTCATCCGAATTACACCAGAAGACATTTGTGCTGGTTTTGGCTGGGATAGAGTTAATTTTCTTCATAGTAGCTAGTATGGGGCAATGTTTTGGATTTGTGCTGAAAACAGTGTTGATAACACAGAGATGTTTTCGTTATTGCTGAGCAGTGCTTACACAGCGTCAAGGCCTTTTCTGCTTCTCACCCCACCCCACCAGCGAGCAGGCTGGGGGGGCACAAGAAGCTGGGAGAGGACACAGCCGGGACAGCTGACCCCAACTGACCCAAGGGATATCCCAGACCATATGACGTCATGCTCATATAAAGCTGGGGGAAGAAGGAAGTTGGGGATGTTTGGAGTGATGGTGTTTGTCTTCCCAAGTAATGGTTATGCGTGATGGAGCCCTGCTTTCCTGGAGATCGCTGAATACCTGCCTGCTGATGGGAAGTGGTGAATGAATTCCTTGTTTTGCTGTGCTTGTGCACGTGATTTTTGCTTTATGTATTAAACTGTCTTTATCTCAACCCATGAGTTTTCTCACTTTTACTCTTCTGATTCTCTCCCCCGTCCCCCCAGGGGGGAGTGAGCGAGTGGCTGTGTGGTGCTTCATTGGCTGGCTGGGGTTAAACCATGATAACATTTAAAGCAAGTCAAATGAGGTCATAAAAAGTTCTTATCCTTTACATTAGGATAAAGAGTTCAAGCCAAAAAATGCAGTAGCTTCGTAGGAAAGGAGAGAGAAATGGCGAAGCAGTAGGAAGAAACAGAAGATCTCTTTGCTCTGCAAAATGCTTCGCTTTCATCCTGGTTCCACCAGCTGTACACCATTTTTTAAAATTGGCCTTCTCAAAGCTAATGGCCCTTAGTCACCTAAGTGCTTGAAAAATTATTTCCCTGTATAATAACGCCTTACTATGGCACGTCCTACTGAAGTGGATACAAGTGAAGTCATTGACACAGCTCTTCTAATGAAACAGTGCTGGCTAAGCACCCAAGAAGCACTGCCTGAGGAACTGGTTTAATGTGTAGCAGGGACAGTGTCTCAGTCGGCTGGGTGGCATCGCAACGCTGATATTAATTTTGCCCATGTAGACATACTTTGCAAATACCTTTCCTAGGCATGACTAAATTACTGCCTTGCTAACATACGTGAGTTGTACTAGAGGAGAGTTTGTGTCAATCATGCTGGATGCTGCATTGGCATGGCCAGTTCTGCGTGGTGTGCTGAAGACTGGGGAGAGTGAGGGCAAACAAAATAGTCTGTGGGAGACAGGAATCAAATCCAAAAGAGCGGGGACTGACCATAAAAAATAAGGACTGATTTTTCAGTCTTGGAAAGTAAGTTTTAATGTTGTATTTTACAGCAGTTGTATTTACATGGAGGTAAAGCTATCATCATTTTAAACTTCTAAAACAAGGGGACAGTAGAGCCATGGATAAGCAAGGAAAGTGGAATAGAAATGACAGGAAGGGAAGAAAATATGGGGAGAAGGAAGGTCTGAATTAGTACCATCCTGCACTAGACTGGGTTTTTTTTGCTTTTGTGATTAACTGCAGTACAAGCTTGAGATCTGACAGTTCAGAGCGTTGAAGGTTTGTTTCCTTTTTTCCCCTAGGGTTGCATTATGATTGGCGTACACTTTAAAGAGACAAGGCACAGTTCTCTGATTTTATTCATGATGGTGGTAGCTCGGTTGGCACTCTGAAAAGGTAGGCCTTGAAATAGTCCTCACTAGACAATCTAGATATGGTGCATAACATGGCTTATTCATACATCCATTAGAAGAATTCCAGTATCAGGACAAGTGGTCACAGAGAGAAAAGAGAATTGAATGCCAAAATAAATATTACCAAATTACTCATAGCAGGTTGCCTAATGCATTTTAAACTGTCCAATGGAATTGATGTACTTAGCATGGAAGGAGAGAAACTTCCCCTAGAGACTGAGGCAGACAAAATTTCAAGGACAGACTTCATGAGAGTAATCCACTCTGTTTTTACTGAAGTGAGTTTGCAGTGCTGATGAGAGGGGCCAGTTTTGAAAGTAACTTGCAGGTTTCGCACTTGTTGCATCAGCAATGAATCAGCACACATCAAGCAAGAAAGTCATCATGACAATGTTTGCTGTCAATGCAAGTAGGAAGCTCAGCTGGCAAAGAGGAAAAGCCTGAGTCATTCAAAGACACAGAGGTGCAGTGGCTGCTAGTTTATTACTAGTGTCAGGAGGCTGGACAGATGGGGAGGGATACTTTCCCTGCTAGTTATATCTACAGTGATTGTCTAAAAACAGTAATTATATCACCCCCTCAATATGGCCAGGAGGACAGGCTAAGGATAGATGCTAACCAGATTTTTTGCCACATTCTTATCAAATATGAGTTCTGTTGTGCTGCCAGTGTACCAGTGACTCAGGTTGGCAAAACAACAACAAAACAACAACAGAGAGAGAGGCAATATTGCAAAAGTGTTTAACCAAACAACATGACAAATCTGCTTTTTGGAATTTACTGACTCTGTAAGATACACAAAATGGGTAAATGTGGTCAAACACACCACATCACGATGTCTTATATAAATTACAGCCAGCTTGAATATAAACAAGTATTTCTTTGATTATGATACTGACCTGAAAGAAAAACAAAACAAACAAAACACGCCCCTGTATTAGACTCCAGCTTGTAAATAATAGTTTTGAAGAGCTAGATAAAGAAAATCACTGTATGACAGTAGCTATCCTGAATGCAAAGTTCTCCAAGATGCCGAGATAGTTACTACTGTTCATAGAGAATATATGATGAGAGGACAGATAAGAGCAGAGATCACTGCTAATATCTGTATCTGTCCTAGAAGTTAGTGTAAAGACTATGCTACAGAGATTCCTGAGTATATTCATACTTTTTTATCAGTGGTAAAGTACTTAGTATTTTGAACTCCTTCAGTTGTGCTCAGTGGGCTGACAAAATGAGACTGACTTCTGAAAGTCTCACTCAAAGACCTCTTCCAAAACTATTCCAGACAACAAAATTTTGGACAACAACTTCTGTTAAAGTACAGGAGTTACACTCTGATCAAAGCACTGATCAATGTACTTTCACTAACCAATACATTTATTTGATGAATTATAGCAGAGTTTTAAAGTTACATTACAAAATGTAACTAAATGTAACTACCAACTGAATGTTTTCAGTCCTCAATGTGTTTAACAAATTTATATATGAAGTAGAACTCTGATCTGTGCATCTGACTTTTCTTAAAGGTATGAGAACATTAACTAGTATTATTTGCATCTGGGTTACTTAGTCCAATGCTTCTTATTTATACATATGCAACCAGTCAGTGAAAGTGATGAAGGGAGACCACTATTTACTTTCTGCCAGGAAAATTCTTTGGATGCTGTGGGGACTAAGAAAACGTTAATATGATTTGCTTGGAGCAATAATATAATATTGCTGCAAAAATAAGTTCTTAATGGATAACTTTGCCTTCAGAATACATCTAGATACAGAAAATCACTGGACATATACAGCTTTAACTAGTATCTTGCGCTTTGAAAGATCTGGGAAAATGGTACTCTGAGGGGAAGGCCTGTGAAACTAAAATGAATTTGTTAAATGGGATCTGCTAAATTTGAAAGAGGTTATCAGGATATACAAGCTAGGTGGAGAAGGGAAGGACAAGATTTAGCAAGCTACCAGTCTGAAAAAGTCACTTGAGAGCAGACTTAGTGCTAAGCTGATGGCACAGACTTTGCTGTGCATGTGAGTTGGAGATGTGCGACTCGAGCGTTCCCATTGCACTTGGCAGTGCTAGTGGGTAGGGGAGTGCAACTCTCCTCCCTAGCCTGATTAATCTCCCAGTAAACACGCAAAAAAGTTTAAGTGGTGTTTCCTAAACTCAGTTAGAGGGTTTGGTTTGGCTTGGTTTTCTGCAACAACGTGCTGGATAGATACAGCCTGATAGAATTAGGGATTTGATGATGTGAAGGTGGGCCTGCTAGCATCTGCTTTTAAGCCTATGGGTTTTCATAAAATTTGATGCCAGCATGTTATGGTATTTTCCTTCTTTGTGGAAAGGAACTCCCTGAGCACCAGGGTGGAGGTTATCACATGCCTGACTGGGAGACCCTGTCAGTGCTGTAACTGAAATACTCAGACCCGTAGGTAAATAATTCCCATAGTCCAAAAGCAAATTTAGTTCTGCACAGGGGCAGGCCGCACCAACAATTCTGACTCACACCTGAACCTGCCATGAGGAAGGGTGGATGTCTGGAAGCCTGTTTTGCACTTGTTTCCAACCGGTCGTGGTGAGTGCAGCACACTTTCTTCACTGTCATTCTTCCCTGAGAACTTTTGAAGGCTCCTCAGAAACTTAATAGAGCCAAATGCTATTAGACTTACTCTCAAATCCATTTTTTTTGAGCCTGAAAGCCAAAATTTCACTGGTAATATTTTTACAAGAGTTTTGGGTTTGTGCGGTGGGGTTTTGGTAGTGGGGAAGAGGCTGCAGGGGTGGCTCCTGTGAGAAGCTGCTAGAAGCTTCCCCGGCTCCAAGTCAGACCCGCCTCTGGCCAAGGCTGAGCCCATCAGCGACGGTGGTAGCGCCTCTGGGAGAACAGATTTAAGAAAGGAAAACCTGCAGGGGAGAGGGGAGTGGAATGCGAGAGAAACCCCTCTGCAGACAGCAAGGTTGGTGAAGAAGGAGGGGGAGGAGGTGCACCGGAGGAAGGGATGCCCCTGCAGCCTGTGTTTGGGAAAGGGATATGTGGTTGTGTACAATATTTGAACATACTGCGAAGAGGCTACCAATTTCTACAGCTTTTCTGTTGAGTGGAAAATTTGACTTTCAGGATTGTCCATCATTGCTAGTAAATCAGTCTTGGGCTCACTGTCTGTATAAACTAACGGAGAAGAGAGATCACCTGTGCTTCCAAATTCAAAGGTGCCTGAAAGAATCTATCAGTGGCAGATGATACTCCAGTGCTTTACTGCTTCTTGTGCTACGAACATTTGCTGGAAGGTAAAAAACATTTTGCAGAGATCACATCATTTTTTACAAAGAAGACCAACCTCTGCATGTGGAAGACAGGCAGTGCCAGATCTATATATTGAATAAAAAGGCAGTCTAAGAACGCTGCACAAATATGGTAACCTTTGGTTAATCTGCTGCTCCTCTTATGGCCACAGGCCAATGTTAATACTGTCAAGCACTCCTGCTGGTTGTTATCACTGAGAATGGCACGGGACAGTAGCTCTCCTCAAGACTTCTGATTTTGCTCTTCTCTGCCAGGTGTCTGTCACCTGAATGATTGATTGATTGCTTCAGAGGTTTGCAGCAGAGTGAATTCCAGCATTAGAATAGAATAGAGTAGAAGAGTTGAGCTGAGTTAGAAGGGACCTACAATGATCACTTAGTCCAATTGCCTGACCACTTCTAATAGTTCTAATCTCAAGGTAGGATGTGGAGACTTTGTGCAACGTAATATCACAAGATCGTAAGTGGAGCACCATTGTCCATCCAGAGCAAAGATGAATTATGTCTCTTTGGATGGAGGATGAGCAAATCTCTACCTTGTTCCCAACTCTAAGATATTTTGAATTCCAGAACTGAGAATATTTGTTCGCACATCTAAAGGCACATGTCTGCTCTGGGAATTCATAATGAAAAGAAGATGGGCGTAATTTTTTTTTTCCTTCTCAATCATTTCTAGATTTAATGCTTTCAATCACAAATGGCCTCTTTCTGCTAATGCCTCTGCTGTGTACTGTGGCAAGTCATGCACTGAGCCACTGCCTTTTCTTTCTCCATCATCTTCTTCATTGGGCTGAAGGTTTCTCTTGGGCCTGAGATCCAAGACTCAGAATTGGTTTAACTTGTTAGAGCTCTTTCTTTGTAGGAGTTTTTAAAGACTGAAAGACAACCTTGGTTATGCTTCTTGTTATTTTTTTTATTTTGAGTATCAGCTAGCCTGCTCCTAATGAAGCAGACCTATAAGCTTCATTGATGCTTAGTAAAAGATATATTCCTTTTGTTTGTTTGTTTTCTGCAGTGGTTTGATATTTTGTGATGAAGTATATAGAAGTAGCTGTTCACAGACACAACATGTATATTGAAGCAAATTGATGTTTTGCATGAACATTTTTCATACTAGAACACTGCTCTTTGGGCTTAACTTCTGAAATTGTTTCTCACAATATTTCTACCTGAAGGGAGGAGAACAGGGAAGAGAAGTCTCACAGGAGTACACTTCTCCTGCAAGTCACAGCTCACCTTTTCATACTCAGCAGATTCAAGAGTTTGTCCTTCCAGCATGCTTATGCTGAAACTTTGTACCTTCCAAGGCTTGGTTTCCTTGGTTTGATCCTTTTTAGATGCTTCACAGGACACATTCTCCTGTAAGGGAATTAGTTTCTCTCTGATCAGTATCGGGTTTAGCCACTGTACACAGAATTCCTCCAAGCATGAAGGTCCAATAAGGAGCATCATGGGAGATTGTTCATAATGTATGTAAATGCTGACAAGCTTGTGATTTTCCTTCAGTGCCGTGATACTTCAGAGTTGATATGCTTACAGTTTATGGTTTAGGTCTTACTGTAGAGTTTTTTGGCAGAAGAGTATAGCTGGAGGAAATATTTGTATCCCAACTTCTCACCAGCTTGACAGGTAAACCTACTGAATTATAACAATCAGAAAGGGGATGATTTGTACTAATTTAATACATCATCTGCATATATCAGTGCATGGCATCAATGTAACGCAGATGTTGGCAGGAATGGTAAGAATAGAGGTGGTTTGCATTGTCAGGAAAACATGATACCTGAAAAGCTCTCTGAAACGTAGCCTATGCTGCACGCCATGTGTTCCACTAACACAGAGAAGAGATTTCAATCCATCGCCTCCTTTCCCCCACAGCCCAGCTCTTCTCCTGGCTAGGGAGGTCACTATTTCTTGCTCCTTTACTTCTAGAGCCCACCCTTCCCTTTCAGTACGAACTCAGAACATCATGTGAATCCGCAACAAGCTGTCCCTTCATGGGTTCTCCTGTTTCCTGCCTTTTCTTAGGAACAGCTCTTGCAAGAGTGTTGCTGCTGCAGTTCCTTCCAGCTTGTCTCCCTTGGCCCTGGCTGCTGCTCTGCTGTTTCTAACTGGTGTCCTTAGCACATGCCCTCCATTGGACTTACCAGTATTGCTGTGATGTGAGGGTTTGTTTGCACTAACCCAGGAGATAGTTACAGAGATAGATAGAGATATAGGTATAGTGGGGGGGTGTGTGTGTGTGTGTGTATTATTTTTTCCTGTTTGTTTCTAAGAGGTGATTATGCACGTTTTGTACCAGGAGCGGGCAGAGGCAGTAGCATTTTCTACTGTTGTTTTCAATGTGAATAATGGTGTTTTGCCAAAAGAACGGTTTGTTCAGACAGACAGAAACACTTCCTCATTTCAGACAGGAACCCAGCTGGAGCTGTCTTCTGCAGCCTACAGCAACATCTCCAATAACAAACTCAGTGGCTTTCCCTTTTCCCCAGATAGAACGCTCAAGAAATAAGCCTTATGGAAGAGAGACCAACAGTCACTCTGCATTTCTAGGCTGCGAACGAACTTGCTGGGGTGATTTGTTGTCAATCTTTCAATCTCTACTGTCTATACAGTACCCTTTCCTTCAGCGATATTTAGCTGAGGTTTTTTAAACTATTCTGCACAACTGACTGAGTTACTTGTTTTTCCTGAATGTTGCAGGGAAAACCTGCTCAGTCCATGGGCTTAAAGCAAATTGGGATCCAAACGCTTTATTGATCTGTCAGCAACATGAATAAGCAGCAATCAGTGAAGTGTTGCATTGAAGATCAAAAGTAGTAATACAATAGATAAACCCCTGAACTATACACTTACTAATGTTAACACCAGCAAATTTCTAAGCACACTCTGTAACAAACGCAAAAGAGATTTCTGAAGTACTACAAGCCTTTCCATAGGAAAGGCAAGCATTGTGCAAAGCCCTGGTGAGAACTCACCTGTACCACTAGGGACATTCCTCCTTCCTCGGGTTCAAGAAAGATAATTTCCATTTGAGATGAAGGCAAACAAAGACTAAGCAGTTGATTAGGGGCACGAAGGGCCTACAGAAGACGACGACTAGAAGCAGCAAGAGAAAGGCTGAGAGGGCTGCCACCACTTTCTCGAAAGATATCAAGGGTGAAGGCCAAAGGAGGAAAAGAGCTACTGAATTGCAAGGAAAAAGATGGTCAAGAACACAAAACAACTTGGGACTTCTTTCCAAGAAGAAGACCTCACCATAAGCAGGGTAGTAGCAAATGTCACTTGGTGCATTTGTAAGGAATGGTGAGGAAATCCTGCATGTTCTCTACATCTCTGCAAAGTTCATGCAGAGGGAACCAAAAGCCTTTCTTTCACCTCTGGCATCCCCACATCCAAAGGAATGCATATGGTATAAAAGCCCTTCTTTACATAGCCTGGAAGTCCAGATGGATTTACAGAGACACCCAGCAGCTGGCCCAGTGCATGGCCACTAAGGGCAGGGACAGCCCCCTGGGCCTCCTGGGCACAGGGACAGCCCCCGGGGCCAGCACCCCACAGGCCTTCCTCCGAAGGATGCTGGGCGGAGGGGCTGCGCGTGGGGGGCCCCGTCACCCCGGTGTCACAGTGCCACCAGCCGGCAGTGCAGCAGTCACAATGCCCCGGGGCAGTATAAAAGGGGCAGCCTCCCGTGCCCCGCTGCCAGAGATGGCCCGGGGACAGCCCGAAGACATCCGAGAGGAAGTCCTTGAGGAGCCGGTGGAATTACTTGGAGGGGGCTGAGGGAGGAAGACCGGACGTTGGACAAGGCTGCTGGAAGTTCTCTACTGCAACACCATCTCCTGGCAGGGCCGTGCTCAAAGCCCATCTGAAAGATGGAAATCCTTTTCAGCTGGATAGCCATGACCAGACCATGGGAATGCCTTCTTGAGGAACACTGCAGAGCTCACTGTCTTCATCACCTGCAGAGCCAGGGGCAGCAGCCATAAGAAATAGGCTGCACAGATCTTGCCAGGGGTCCCAGTGCTTTGGAGCACCCACTGGTGGCTCAAAGGCACGGGAAGGATCCTTGCCCCCAAGGTTGATCAGGCTGGGGGCATTTGGCCACTCTTGGAAGCCCCTGAGATGGCTCCAGGTTGAGGGAGAATAGGGCTTGGGCATCTGTCTCCTGGGAGGCGTGACCAGCCTGTGGGACGTGAGGAAGCAGGTCTTGCTCACACGCTCAGGGAATAGCCAATCACCAGTGATGGGGTCAGGAAAGAATTTTCCCCCAGGGCAGATTGGCACTGGTCCCTGGGGGTTTTTTTGCCTTTCTCTGCAGCATTGAGCATGACCACTTGTCAGGGCTCCTCTGGTCCATTTTGGCTGGGTTACTGCCTGCTGCTCATGCTCCATGAAGGTGGCCTTTGTGCCCCACATCCAGGAGGAGGAAGCTTTCTAGACTCCCAGGGCAGGCTTCAAGGGAGGCCCCCAGGGGGTTGCTTCTTGTCCTCTGTAGCACTGAGCACAGCCCCTTCTCAGGTCTCCTCTGGGCCCTTTTGGTAGGTTCTTGCCTGCTGCTCTTGCACTTCTAAGGTGCCACTCATGCCCTGGCTCTCTCGGGCTCTCTTGCGCATTGCAAGTTTATAGCAGGAGTGAGCTCTGCTCTTCCCTTGGCTCCATTTCCCCAGGGGTTCTTGCTTCTGCAAAACAGCCTGTGCTTGGAAGGGCTCCAGACTTGCTGCAGCATCAGGAGCTGCCACTTTCCAGCTCTCCCTGCATGCAATAAAAGCGCTGGGCAGGCACGAGAGCGCTTTTCATGTATCACTGGCCAAGAAGCACAGCGGCAGAGCAAGTTTTGGAAGGCAAAAAGTGTGCTTGTCATCGTTACGTGTCTGTGGGGGTTGACCCTGTCTGAACGCCACGTGCCCACCAAAGCTGTTCTATCACTCCGCCTCCTCAGCTGGACAGGGGAGAGAAAATATAACAAAGGGCTTGTGGGTCGAGATAAGGACAGGAGAGGTCAACTCACCAGTTACCGTCACAGGCAAAACAGACTCAGCTTGGGGGAAATTAACTCAATTTATTACCAATCAACCAGAGTAGGGTCATGAGAAATAAAACCAAATCTCAGAACACCTTCCCTCCACCCCTCCCTTCTTCCCGGGCACAACTTCACTCCCGGATTCTCTACCAAGCCCCCCAGCGGCACAGGGGGATGGGGAATGGCGTTTATGGTCAGTTCATCACACGTTATTTTCTGCTGCTTCATCCTCCTCAGGGGCACGACTCATCACACTCTTCCCCTGCTCCAGCGTGGGGTCTCTCCCACGGGAGACAGTTCTCCATGAACTTCTCCAACGTGGGTCCTTCCCACGGGCTGCAGTTCTTCACAAACTGCTCCAGCATGGGTCCCTTCCACGGCGTGCAGTCCTTCAGGAGCACACTGCTCCAGCGTGGGTCCCCCACGGGGTCACAAGTCCTGCCAGAAAACCTGCTCCGTGGGCTCCTCTCTCCACAGATCCGCAGGTCCTGCCAGGAGCCTGCTCCAGCGTGGGGTTCCCACGGGGTCACAGCCTCTTTCGGGAACCCACCTGCTCCGGCGTGGGGTCCTCCCCGGGCTGCAGGTGGATAACTGCTCCACCGTGGACCTCCATGGACTGCAGGGGGACAGCCTGCCTCACCATGGTCTTCCCCACAGGCTGCAGGGGAATCTCTGTTCCGGCACCTGGAGCATCTCCTCCCCCTCCTTCTTCACTGACCTTGGTGTCCGCAGGGTTTTTTCTCTTACATGTTCTCACTCCTCTCTCCGGCTGCCGTTTTCCGTCTGTCCCAACTTTTTTTCCTTCTTAAGTATGTTATCACAGAGGCATTACCACTATCGCTGATTGGCTCGGCCTTGGCCAGCGGTGGGTCCGTCTTAGAGCCGGCTGTTATTGGCTCTGTCGGACACAGGGGAAGATTCCAGCAGCTTCTTACAGAAGCCACCCCTGTAACCCCCCCCAAACCTTGCCACACACCCCTTCTTCTTCTTCTTCTTCTTCTTCTTCTTCTTCTTCTTCTTCTTCTTCTCTTCTTCTTCTTCTTCTTTTCTTCTTCTTCTTTCTTCTTCTTCTCTTTTCTTCTTTCTTCTTCTTTTTTCTTTCTTCTTCTTTCTTCTTCTTCTTTCTCTCCTCTTCTTCTCTTCTTCCTCTTCTTCTTTCTTCTTCTTCTTCTTTCTTTCTTCTTCTTGTCTTTTTCTTTTCTTTTTTCTTCTTCTTTCTTCTTTTCTTCTTCTTTTCTTCTTCTTCTTTTCCTCCTCCTTCTTCTTCTTCTTCTTCTTCTTCTTCTTCTTTCTTCTTCTTCTTCTTCTTCTTCTTCTTCTTCTTCTGCGTATGGTCGGTCCTGATCCTCATTCTTCTGGTTCTGTTCAGGAAACATGGACCGCTTGGCCTGTATTCCTGCTGCTACTTTCCTTGGCTCTGTGGCTGTCCTTTGCCAGGCTGCAAGGGAAGAGAGAGACCAGTTATCCTCAGGGTAGTCTGCCCCCTGAGCTGGAAGGCAAGGATGAAGAGCAGAACATACCCCCCTGAATCCAGGAGGAAATAGTTAGTGACCTCCTATGCCGTCTGGACACTAACAAATCTATGGGACCAGATGGGATCCATCCAAGAGTACTGAGGGAACTGGCGGAGGTGCTTGCCAAGCCACTCTCCATCATCTATCAGCAATCCTGGTCAACGGGGGAGGTCCCAGAGGACTGGAGGCTTGCCAATGTGACTCCCATTTACAAGAAGGGTCAGAGGGAGGATCCAGGGAACTGCAGGCCTGTCAGCCTGACCTCAGTACCGGGGAAGGTTATGGAACAGTTTGTCTTGAGAGCGCTCACACGGCATGTGCGGGACAAGCAGGGGATCAGGCCCAGTCAGCATGGGTTTATGAAAGGCAGGTCCTGCTTGACCAACCTGATCTCCTTCTATGACCAGGTGACCCAACTAGTGGATGAGGGAAAGGCTGTGGATGTTATCTACCTGGACTTCAGCAAGGCCTTTGACACTGTCTCTCATGGCATACTCCTTGAGAAGCTGGCATCTCATGGCTTGGACAAGTGTACTCTTCGCTGGGTGAAAAACTGGCTGGATGGACGAGCCCTAAGGGTTGTGATGAATGGAGTTAAATCCAGTTGTTGGTGGGTCACAAGTGGTGTTCCCCAGGGCTTGGTGTTGGGGCTGGTTCTGTTTAATATCTTTATCAATGATCTGGATGAGGGGATCGAGTGCACCCTCAGTAAGTTTGTGGACGGCACCAAGTTGGGAGGGAGGCTTGACCTGCTTGAGGGTAGGAAGGCTCTACAGCAAGATCCGGACAGGCTGGATCAATGGGCTGAGGCTAATTGTATGAGTTTCAACAAGGCCAAGTGCCGGGTCCCGCACTTTGGTCACAGCAACCCCACGCAGCGCTACAGGCTTGGGGAAGAGCGGCTGGAAAGCTGCCCAGCAGAGAAAGACCTGGGGGTGCTGGTTGACAGCCGGCTGAATATGAGCCAGCAGTGTGCCCAGGTGGCCAAGAAGGCCAACGGCATCCTGGCCTGTATCAGAAATAGTGTGGCCAGCAGGAGCAGGGAGGTGATTGTTCCCCTGTACTCGGCACTGGTGAGGCCGCACCTCGAGTACTGCGTTCAGTTTTGGGCCCCTCACTACAGGAAAGACATGGAGTTGCTGGAGCATGTCCAGAGAAGGGCAACCAAGTTGGTGAGGGGCCTGGAGCACAAGTCTTATGAGGAGTGGCTGAGGGAACTGGGGCTGTTTAGCCTGGAGAAGAGGAGGCTGAGGGGAGACCTTATCGCTCTCTACAACTACCTGAAAGGGGGTTGTGGTGAGGTGGGTATCAGTCTCTTCTCCCAAGTAACAAGTGATAGGATGAGAGGAAACAGCCTCAAGTTGCACCAGGGGAGGTTTAGATTGGATATTAGGAAACATTTCTTTACTGAAAGGGTTGTCAGACATTGGAACAGGCTGCCCAGGGAAGTGGTTGAGTCACGATCCCTGGAGGTATTAAAAAATACAAGATTCAAAAAGACAAGGCACTTCTTCAGAACATGGTTTAGTGGGCATGGCTGATGGTTGGACTTGATGATCTTGAAGGTCTTTTCCAACCTAAATGATTCTATGATTCTATGTTTCTAAGTTTTTTCAAGCTAAACTGAAGAATGCATCAGCCTGCTCCTGGCTACACATGTGCATTGTGTTCATGCTTGTGAACATCAGCTCTGAAACAGATTCAGAAAGATAACATAAAATAGCATAAAATGACATAAAACAAAATAATATCCTGTTTCCACTTGTAGCTTTTTTGATTTGTGTCCTTGCAAGTGTTTTTGGAGCTGAAAAACCCCGGCATTTCAGGCAAATTACTGTCTAATTGTTATTCGACTCATCATGAGTGCAGGGAATAGAACAGAAAAGAAAAGGAAAAGAAAGGACAAGAAAAGAAAAGGAAAAGAAAGGAAAAGAAAGGAAAAGAAGAGAAAAGAGAAAAGAGAAAAGAAAGGAAAAGAAAAGAAAAGAGAAAAGAGAAAAGAAAGAAGAAAAGAAAAAAGAGAAGAAAAGAGAAGAAAAGAGAAGAGAGGAAAAGAAAAGAAAAGAAAAAAGAAAAGAGAAAAGAAAAGAAAAGAAAAGAAAAAAGAAAAGGAAAATTGAAGTTGAGTTGTAAGGGACCTACAACAATCATTGAGCCCAACTGCCTGGCCACTTCAGGGTTGACCAAAGGTTAAAGCAGATCATTAAGGACATTGTCCAAATGCCTTTTAAACACTGACAGGCATGGGGCAGACGTTTCTAGGGGAAGTGGCTCACAGCTTTTCTGTGCCATTGCTTGGTTTCTTGACTGTTGTGGAGACTGGCAAAGCAGTACTTCAGTGATGGTCTGAACTGTGTATGAGCAATGTGGTAGCAAGAGTGTGCTTCTTTGGTGTTGGCCAAAACTGGGATGTTGCTAAACTAAATGTTGGGAAGTATTATAGCTGGAACCCAGTACTTTAAATTATGATACCTGGTCTCTAAATTGTTAAGGTCTAGTACAGCCAAAACCTTGAGTTAATTTGCTATTTTGAGGTAGTGTAAAGAATAGTCAGTAAATGTTCAAAAATACAGTTTGTGTGATTTCTGTCTAGATCAGATAGGTTTTAGTAATTTGCATAATGAGAAAGCTGCCAGAATGCCTTAATGTTCCTGTCCCAGAAGTCTGAGAAACCTAATGATTTTTTATAGCTAGGAGACCTATTCTGTTGGCTAATAACAACTACCTTCACACTATGGCAAGGAAAAAGCAGTAGACTTACACTCAGTAGAGCAAGTAATCAGTTTTACCCTAATTCTCTGGTGTTTTTCATAGCCAAGTACTAAACCCAGATAGTAACAGATGATGTACATTTTTTTCTTAAAAAGGAAGGTAATTTACAAGTCAATTATGAAGGAATTAAAATTGCTGTTGCTAAAGTAAACCAAGTACATTGTGTTATTTGTGACTGATGCTTTTAGTTATTTGTTATTATGTTTGCTTTTTTTGTTCAGCAATTTACAGTGGGTCTCCCACATATTATTGCAAATTAGCCTACTTTGCTGGATAACAAAACTTGTATCTCTCCACTAAACAAAAGACTGCATAAAATGAATAATCGTAATATTAGTATGTGAAAAACCTAGGGCTCCAAAAAGCCATTATAAGTACACTTGAACAATAATTACAGGCAACGATGCCTCCGCTCCTTGAAATTTGTCATAAAAATTGTGATAGCACCAAACTTAATTAAAATCTGGGACAGTTTAGAATGCCATCTACTTAAAGACATTACCAAACCACATCTGCCCCCTTTAGAAATAAACACACAAAAATATCCCCAAAAGCTGAGAATGTGTTCATTTTCCTCCGTTTTCGTATATTAATTTCTGGAAACAAGGTTTTCCCACTTTTTATTATTAGTGCATCTCTCTGTATGAACCACATGGACTCCGGTTATACAATACGGTAAGACAACAAAACTAAATGATTTGTCCAAGAGCTACATGTAGTGTTCGGGCCCAGATGCCATATCCAGGTTAAGTGCTATGCCACTGTACAAACCCCTTGGCACCACACAGGTCAGGTTTTTGTTCCTGCTAGCTTTATTTTTTCTATTGAAGACACAAAATAACAAACTTTGATCCTTTGATACAGGCTTGGCTGTATGCTTAGGAAGGATTACTTATGCTTAATATCACAGCAATTTTGTTAAATCAGAGTATCAGGCAGATGATCAAAAAGTACACTACCCCCACCTCTGCACCATTTAAGGCTATCTGTCAAGATCATGCTATGCCAGTGGGGAAAAGAATCTTAAATAATACAAGTGATTCCCAAGGCAACTAATCCCTAAGGAACAACATACAAAAACATTTGAAAATAATTCTAATGACATTAAGGTCAGTCAATCACACAGATCCACTGTATACCCTCACAATACACACTGTGAATGGTTAATTCACAACCTGTAAAGTTGCAGGCTGAACACAGACCAGGTGCTAGACTGGAGACATCTTATTTTTCATCTGTTCTTACCACTAAATATGATGCTGATCGTTCCTTTTGTTTCCATGCAGTGTAAGATGACATGATAAAACTGGGACTAATCATTACCAAGATGGTCTAGACAATGCGTGCTGGACTTACTGCTCAGGCTTTTTTTTAACCTTGCCATGTTCAAGAAAGCACTTGAAATAAAGCAGAGGAAAGCCCGTGTCCAACTGATTATCTAAACTGGAAGATTTACCACACTTTAGAACATGTAAATGAATAAAATGCTAAGTGCAACTTTGTTTTCCACGTGGACAGTCTTGGTGTTGCCTAATATTTAACATCAAACTTGTTGGTCAATGTCTGACAATAACCGATGCATCACTGTAGCCAAGCTCCACCACAAAAGAGGTTCTACATACAGAAGCTGGTCAGCTGGTGCAAACATACTTGCTTGAGATGCTAATTAATGCTGCTTTTTGGCATAAATGTGAAAAACTTCCTATTTGATTTAAAACATCCTGAATACCATTATTTAATATTGGAAATGCAGCTGAGATTTCTTTACAGTAGCAGAAGACTATGTACCGTTCTTTGCTTACCAGTGGAGTACATGCTACTCCAGAAATTTCCAGAAAAGCTGTTGTCCAAATGAAGAAAATACACAGAGATATTTTTAGGTTGTGAACCTTCATTTTCACACCTTATTTTTCTGACATATAGTCATGTATTGCTCTGAGTTTCAAAATGAAACCATTTTTAGTCAGAAACTTAACACTGTGAGGAGGAACTACAAGTTAATATTTGTCAAACTGATCTCTAACGAGCCAGAAATTTTCATTTGCTCTTTAAGTGACTCAATCACCATCATTAAAGACTCCATTAGTTCAGAACTGTGATCTGTTCTCAGTTTAGTTCTGATTAAATAAACAGTAAAAATATCCTAACCTCTAACAGAATGATTCATATATCAGTTTTAAATTTTTTTTTCAAAGTAATACTCACCTCTTTTATAAAGGTCATGTAAAGTCAAGTGATTCCCATTTTGTAATGACCTCTCAATTTTTATGGATTTAAGGAGCTCTGTGAAACTAATTATTATTACTGTAACGGTCCCATCTTAGCCTCATTCCTTCTTGTTAAGACTTTGAGAATTTTATCAAAAGTAGGAGTTAAAGACTCCTACAGATTTTCCCCTATTAAGTTTGGGCAGCCATTTTTACAAAGCATTACAAATTAACTGAATTAGGCTAGTGCCCTGGCTGCTTCACAATGGGGAGGCTGGTCAGAAGGCTTGTGTGATCTTCTTCAAGGACATGTGGTGGCTGTTGGTTTTGTTTGCTGTCCTTGACATTTCTACCCTCCAAAATTCCAGGCACCAGCAACGAGTCTCATTAAATTCTTGCTAAATAAAAGCTGTGCTGTAAATGCAATGGTGCTGGGATGGGAGGAGATGATGGGTAGGTGCTGAGATGTGGCTGCAGCAGGTGGCATAGCCCACATGTGTGACTAGGCAGCGAGTGATGTGCATGTGCATGGCGGGGCACGGGGAAGAACTGGGGCTCCTACCTTCTCTGTTGCTCCCATAAGCTGGTTATCAGGATATTTTCATCAAAGCAGTCATTAATACACAGATGTTGCTCCATTGGTAGTCAGCGGTGCCCAGAATGGATGGCGTCTCTGCTTCCAAAGACAGTGGATTGGTTGAGCGAAAGGAATAGGAAAGGAATCCTTCGATAACAGGATCTTAACCAGCATAGCTTCTATTTCAGTATAGCTGGAGGGTTTTGAAATGTCTTGCTTTTAACCTGGAAAAGTATTGTATAGCACAGCACAACTTTTCAGAGCTGGGTTAGGCATATTGCTCCGTATTTGTGCAGCTAAATTACAGGTAGACTGAATTTTAGAGGTGCTGACAAAATATAAGTTTCCATGTGTGCTGTAGGTATTCAGCACTGAAGGTGCTTTATTGAAGTGCCTAATATTTATGGCTCCAAGTTTGAAAATGTGATCCTTTCAAAAAACAGCACAGAACCTTTGTAAGAATATTCTTCCGTGACTTTATGATGAGCATAGTCTTTGGTTGCAGTGTGCTCCTTACAGCTGTTGCCTTTTCTCTTCAGCTCTGAGTGTCGCTAGTGGAAAGCGCAAACTTCTATGAAGCAAATTTTTACAGCAGTTCATGATGGATTGAAAAGACTTAACTTCTCTTAGGGGTGTGTGCCAGAGAAAAACTGATCAATGAACGAGTCAAATGCATAGTGCCTGTAGCAGGTACGGTCTGAATTTCTACAAAGTATAAAAAACCGAAAGTCCTTACAAAAATGTTGCCTAACAGAAGGTAATAAGCTGGTCAGATCAAAGCCACGAACGTACCAAAATAGATCAACAGCAGGAACACCACACCAGTTACAACTAACTAGGCATGTTAACACTTCTGTTTATTTTATGACCCTCACAAGAGAGAATCTAAGAATAGTGATAATTTTGTGCAATTCTCTTCACAATGCATCTATGTTGTAGGGAGGTACTATTTTTGTAAGTGAAACTGCAAGAGGCCCTGGAAGTCTAAGTATCCTATTTTTTTATATCTGCAGGTAAAAGCAAGTACAAAGGGAGATTTCCCAAAGCACACAGGTTCCTAGCCCCTCTTGCTTTAAACAGAAGTTAGGTATGGATGTGCTGTTAAAAATACTACCTGAATTTTGATTTGAAAGTTAAAATAGATAAATTCCTTTTCAAAAGCCTGCACAAGCTGATTCCCTCCCTCTCCCTCGTTTCCTTACTAGATTTATTGGGTTTGTGTGGCAAGGTTTTGGTAGCGGGGGGCTTACAGGGGTGGCTTCTGTGAGAAGCTGCTGGAAGCTTCCCCCATGTCCGACAGAGCCAATGCCAGCCAGCTCTAAGACGGACCTGCCGCTGGCCAAGGCCGAGCCAATCAGCGACAGTGGTAGCACCTCTGTGATAACATTTTTAAGAAGGGAAAAAAGTTGTGGGACAGACAGAAATGGCAGCCGGAGAGAGGAGTGAGAACATGTAGGAGAAACAACCCTGCAGACCCCCAGGTCAGTGAAGAAGGAGGGGGAGGAGATGCTCCAGGCGCCGGAGCAGAGATTCCCCTGCAGCCCCTGGTGAAGACCATGGTGAGGCAGGCTGTCCCCCTGCAGTCCATGGAGGTCCACGGTGGAGCAGATGTCCACCTGCAGCCCGGGGAGGACCCCACGCCGGAGCAGGTGGGTTCCCGAAAGAGGCTGTGACCCCGTGGGAACCCCACGCTGGAGCAGGCTCCTGGCAGGACCTGCGGATCTGTGGAGAGAGGAGCCCACGGAGCAGGTTTTCTGGCAGGACTTGTGACCCCGTGGGGGACCCACGCTGGAGCAGTGTGCTCCTGAAGGACTGCACGCCGTGGAAGGGACCCATGCTGGAGCAGTTTGTGAAGAACTGCAGCCCGTGGGAAGGACCCACGTTGGAGAAGTTCATGGAGAACTGTCTCCCGTGGGAGAGACCCCACGCTGGAGCAGGGGAAGAGTGTGATGAGTCGTGCCCCTGAGGAGGATGAAGCAGCAGAAAATAACGTGTGATGAACTGACCATAAACGCCATTCCCCATCCCCCTGTGCCGCTGGGGGGCTTGGTAGAGAATCCGGGAGTGAAGTTGTGCCCGGGAAGAAGGGAGGGGTGGAGGGAAGGTGTTCTGAGATTTGGTTTTATTTCTCATGACCCTACTCTGGTTGATTGGTAATAAATTGAGTTAATTTCCCCCAAGCTGAGTCTGTTTTGCCTGTGACGGTAACTGGTGAGTTGACCTCTCCTGTCCTTATCTCGACCCACAAGCCCTTTGTTATATTTTCTCTCCCCTGTCCAGCTGAGGAGGCGGAGTGATAGAACAGCTTTGGTGGGCACCTGGCAACCAGCCAGGGTCAACCCACCACACTAGCTCTACAGGATTTGCTCTGGGAAAAAAAAAAATAAATAGAGAAACCTTCAGTACTGAAAGCATTTTGAAAAATATGGTGAGTCAGAGGAGAAATATATTATGTTAATTAACAAGCGACGTACTGGTAGATGGAGGCAGTGCAGAGAATGGGTACATGTTGAAGTAACACATAATTGTCTCCTTGCCTGAACTGTAGGATGCTCCCAGCTGGATGGAGATGGGTAGGGAGCTCATATTTAAAATCACAGGCCTTTTAATACCGAATATAGCAGCAGGATCTGCTCACTACCCCTATGTTTAAATGTTGATGCAAACCAAATATTTATGAACTTAAACACCACAGGCTGCGCAGAGATTACTAGTTGCAGAAATGCATTGCTGGGGGGACTTGGGTCCTTTGGAAATAGAGGTTGTTCTCCATTCTGCAGCTGTCAGTGAGCTGGCCATGTTTTCTGACCCCCATTTTAGCCAGCGGTTACTGGGAGTTTAAGGGAAACAACTGCCAGCAAAAGTTGTACATGTAGTATAGAGGAATAGCTTGGACAAGGCACCTTACCTTCATGCTGCTAAAATGCAGTGATGTAAATCGCACCACCCCTGCCCAGCAATGAACCTGCTCAAGCCCCGCAGCTTTCCTACCCCATTCTAGCTCTGGGAAATGGGATCAAAGCCAGGAACAGGAAGAGCAGTTCCTCTGCAGAACAGGATAGATACTGTTGGCCTGTGAAGCTATGCCTACTTTTCCTTTTCATGAGCAGCTTGAAGCCTTCTCTACCTGATTATGAACTGTCTCTAGTGCTGGGTCTCGCACAGTCAGACAAGAAAACAGTGACATGTGCACAGCTGCTAAATACGCCCAGGGAAGGAATTTGGTTTGAAACAGAAGCAGCTGAAAAATTATAATCTTACCTCAGAAAAATACTAAATTTCTCTATTAATATTATCTTAAATATTAATATTACAAATAAATAGTAATATTATTGCATTAATATGAATAAATACTAATATTATGTTTCTGCATTTTAAAAGACATAAAGTTGCTCGATTATTGTTACACAGTAATAACAGATTCTGCTGCAATTACTTTGTGATATCGTAATCTTCATAGGTATTGAGTAGTGAGGGTTTTAGCTATGAAAACCTGAGTCCAAAAGCCATTACAGCTAAGTTGTATATAATCATGCCCTTTTTAAATAAGGGCTGATATCTGTCTTTGTAACTTCCTCAGCCTTTTCATTTCTTTCACTAAAAAGCAATGAAAGTCACCATATACATTTTCTTTTTTCCTTCTCTCCATTTTATTTTGTCTTTCTTTACTATCTTTCTTTTTCCTGTCCTCTGATGTTGGGTTTTTTTCACAGTTTTTAGTCCTAAACTTTTTAAAAGGCCAAATAACATTTCCTATTAAAAGAAAACAAAGAGCAAAACTGTTGCTGGACATTTCTCATTGATTTTCTGGATATTTTTCATTCCCAAACATTTCCTCTCTGACATTTTCTTTCTCTTATAGAATTTTTTATTACTCTTTTGCACTTTTGCTCACTCGTATTTCTCTTTTCCAGTTATTGGTGTCATTATTTTTACTGTCTCTTGTCCTCCCAAACTTCCTTTACCTCTGTCTTCTGTCTCTTGTTTTCTGTCTTTTTTATCCCATGAGCTTTACCTTTGAGAATCATGAATGATACTACTCAGAACATGACAGAAAATGTTCAGGTTAACTTCAAAGACTGAAAGATAATCCTTGGAACACAAAAAAGAAAAATATCATTGGTGTGAAGGCTAGGCTCAGGGGATAGTTTTAATTGATCCAAAATTCTTTGATCTTGGAGAACCTCAAATGGAAGATAAGCATTATACAAAATGTAATGGATGTGCTTATTGATGCCTTTGGTGAATGAGGTTAATACCCATAGCTGCATTTAACAGTTAAATTAACATTAAACACACAGCAAAAAATCCTATACCCAGACTTAGACTTGATATTCATTTAGGCTCTATATGCTTATATAAGGTTTCTCACAGCAAATTTCATCGACACAAACAGAGAACAAGGTGTACAAAGCTGAATTTCTAATTGTACTCAGCTATATCTCAATTTAGTAACCTAGAAGAAAAATCAGCAAGCTGATTTTCAGAGATACTGAGAACCCACAGTCTTTGCACAGCTTAAATGCAGCAACCAAACTCAGTGGCTCTGGCAAACAGACCAACTTTATCAGAGTGGGTAAAGTTAGGCAATCGGTTTTGAAATGTTCATCTGCAAGAGCTTGCTACAAGTTGCATAGAAAACCTGGGAGAGCAGTGATTCAGATCTGGGATTTCCAGCCTTCAACTGTTTGTTAATCACGTTTAGTCTTGGGTTTTTTATTTCCATCTAGTGCACTATGGATAGCTTTACAAAATACAAACAGATAAATAATTTTGAATGCAGCATGCCCAAATTTTCATAGAGTGTCTCCATTGTAAGCTCTGTTTCAGCTTGCATTTCTGCAGAGGTATCATTACAGAAGCTAAAGTAATGTGGCAGAGGCCAGTAAGGATGTGGCTGGGCCTGTTTTCAGTTTAGCTCCATATCATCTGAAAGCTAGATTAAATTTATGCATATGCAATGACCTCTTTTAGCATTGCCTATAACTGGCACCCGTAACTCCTTCAAATTCCTCCCCAGATCTCAAAAATACGGTGAAAAGCCTTTGTCTATTTATGGATGGCAGAAGTGAGGTCCAGAGAAGTGGGGTGGTTGTCTCAGGCTGTAGCCAAAAGCAGATGCTGAATCTTCTCAATCTCCTGCTGCTGGCAGCTCTTTGGGCCATGGTGTCTGACGTCAGCAGAGTGGTTGCCTGGGTAAGGGTGAGTGGCAGCAGCAGCCAAGAGACCAGTACGGAAGCAGGAAGGCTTGTTGAGGACTCACCTACCTTTGATGTTGCAGCCTCAGGAGAAGAGGCGTCACCTTTCCAGGGTTCAGCAGGGACCTGTGTGAAGCCTACCCAAGGAGGACGAGAAGGAGGAGGAGGGTAAGAGGCGGGGGTGTTCACCTCCAAGGTTGTAATCTTGCTGCTCAGCAATGACATGTTCATTAGGCCATAGCAGAGGTGGAGGGGACAGCAGAAGCAGGTACAACCTGTGCTGATTAAGCTGTTCTGAAGGATTGGGATTGCAAGAGGTGAGAGTGGAAAAAAGACTAACACTTCAGAATAGCACCATCTTAATTTGAACCAGCTTTCTGATCAGACTCACTGTAGAGAAGGAAGAACAAATTTACTGCTTAGGATTACCCTAAATCAATTCAAGTAGTGCTTAGAAAATACTACAAAAGATGCTTAAAGAAACTGAATGATTCACCTGCAAGATACTGGCCTGGTTTTATCTTTTACAGTGATGGCTGCATTTGCTGTGATTTAGTAATGGAAAATTATTAGAATAAGCTATATGTGATCCATCAGCTATGAGGATAAACCTGATACATGTTCTGGGGTGCTTGTTTTTTCTGGCAGGAGTATTTTGTAATGACCCAAGTATCCCAAGCAGGGCAGATGCCGGGGATGCTATCACACCTAGGCAACGCGGGGCAGGCTGTGATTGCTGGCCTTGCACCACAGTGGCAAATACCATGCTGGCAAAGGATAAATCAAACCTGAACTCCTCCAGCTGGCGCTCAGCTCCAGCAAAGTACATGACAGCAAGACCAGCTCAGGGAAGAGCGATTTGATTGCCACTCTAAGCCTTGGTAGGATTTAGTCTGTGTGTTAGACATCATGGGTTTGGTTTTGCTCCCTCTCTTTGCAATGTTACAAATAGAAATGAAAGTAATGTTACAAATACAAATAAAAGTTAACACAGAAATACCAAGATGCTAAAGATTTTATATATATATATATATATATATGCATATTTCATACAATTTTTCATTAGCATTTTTGTCCCCACAAAGACATGCTACAGCTTACTGGGAAGGCCACAGCTGGCTTCTTCAAGACAAAAGCCCAGATTGTTCTTTTCTGTTTCCACATAGATGTTAACATTTCAACGAGCTCATGTTTCAAAAGGTTTGCGCACAAACCTTTTCCCTTCCTTCCCTTTCCCTTCCCTTCCCTGCCCAGCTGCTGCTTTCCCTTCACAGCAGGCATGGTGCTATGTGCCCAGTTGCTAATGGGAAGTCAAATGACCATTTTTAACGAGGTGGAACAACCCACAGGCGTTAACCTAGACTGTCTCCGAACTTCTGTGCCCCACAGCAGTACTTGAGACATTGGCAGTGTCTTAGGTCCAGCTACATGTCAGCTTTTTTGGACACGTAGTGCTTCTAGTTCAGGTCTGGCTAAGCAGAAGAGATTGGACTGTCATCCATGGTCAGTGGCGATCTATTACAGGCCAGAACCTGGTATGCACATCTATTTTATTAGATCTGGGAAGCTCCTCAAGTGAAAGAGCCCAGGGAGAGGAGGGATATTCCAGATTTTTTGGGAAAATGATTCTCATTCTTGAGGTGTTGCTAGCTAGATCTAACACTGGCCTTTCCAATTCCCCAATTCTAATGGCGTATGTTATAACTAGCTGTGAATCCAATCCTAAAGAAAAAAAGAAAACACACTCATAGAGCAGAGAACGAATTAATGCTTAAACAGTTTATTTAAATGGCAGGTTAAATAAGCAATTTCAGCTATCATTTTCATGGAAATGTTTTTTAAAGAATTCAACAAAACTATAATGTTATCTCACCAACTAATAATTCAGTTCAGTTCTTCAACCTTTTGGACATAAGCATGTCTCCCCACGCTTCAAAAAAAAAACAAACAAAAAAACTCAAAGAGAGACACCCCCCCCCCCCCCCCCACCCTACACAACCCCCAAGCTCTACAATAAAAAAAGAGGGTTTTATCTTTACCACACCAGGACTTTGAAATACATTTGCCTAGCAAATAATATAGCTTATTCATCCAGTCCATTACACAACTCAGGTAAGTCCAGTCCTTGACATGCTGAGTGTACCAGAAGGTGCTAAAAGAAATGAACATGCCCCAGTTTGAGTACAACGAAAGCTCTTGCTGGTCACACTGTGTATTGCAGAGCCTTCAATTCCTTAAGTTTCTTTCCTGGTGCTCTAGAAATTGCTATGTTCATATTTTAGTTGCATTTGGGAACAGAAAACAAAACTACTAGTTTGAATTTTTGCAGTTAACTTGTTCCAGAATCACTGCTCCTTAAATTTATATAACACGAGTGTCTGCACTGTTATTAATTAAAAAAAACTATGCAAAAAAATTTTATATATTGATATTACTGTTAGCAAAATATTTTGGAACATAAAATTTTGACATCTTTTAAAACAAAACCAAACCTGTGATCCTCAGTATCATTATTTTAAAGAGAATGCATTCATTCAACCTGAAGATCATTAGCTGTTGACTTCAACACCTTAAACCAGGTGGAGATCCTGTGTGATGCACAACTGGGTACCAGCTATCTTCTTTCTTTATCTCGCTTTCCCAACACTGATGCAGGAAGGGAAGCAACTGGAAAAGTTCTGGTGAAAATAATAGACTGTCTTCCTGTTGGCATGGAGATAGGAGTGAATCAAAGTCACTACACTTAAAATGCTGTCAAAAAGTCTACCTTGTTAAAAAAATCGTGACCCAGTGCTCCATTAAAGCAGCACAGCTTGGGGAGGAATAATTTCCAGTCTCCATACTTGATGTTTGCTTGTCATTTCATTACAGTCATAATTTAAAATACAAACACTAGGAAAAGGAAGTACTTACTTAGGGTATGTGTCCAGCCAGCCCCTGGATGAAGAAGGTACTGGCTGCTTTGGTGGGAATATTCTGTTCTGAAAGTTGCTGGCTGTGGGCAGGATGAGCTCCACGAATATCCCTTCACCGTCTCCTCCTGAAGTTACTTCTGTCTGGAGACTTGTCCCCTACAACTGTTAGGCAGCTATAAAAGTTCTTTTTTTTTTCCCCATAAGTTCATGTTCCTTCCTATCTGGAAAAACCTGCCTTTGATTTTGTGTAAACTTAAGATGTGGGCTTTTTTTCCTGATTACCCAGAATTATGAATTCTCAACAATAGGTTCAAGTAAAATTGGAAAAAAAAAAAAAAAAAAAGCGCTTTCAGTAGCACTCCTGACACAAGAATTGCTTCTTAGGATGCTGTGTAAAATAAAAACAAGTTGTCAGTAATATTTAAAAAACAAATTTAAAAGTTACATATAGGACAATTATTTTCCATTCTAGATGCAGGACAAGACTATGGCATTTTTCACACAGAGACATGGATGTGGTCATATGTGTATTTATCCGTTACAAATTTTTTCGAAGTATTTTTCAGTCCGTATGTCATGAAAGAAGATGAATAGAAAGATGATCGGCAGTGAAAGGCAAATATGGTCTGACTTCCAGCTCTTTCTTCTAATAGCAAGCTGTCAATCAGATGCAAATAATGTATCTGTATTTTGCAATATGCACTTCCACAGAGGAAAGTAGGAGACTTTGTGGCTTAATTCCCTCAGAGCATAATCTCTGTGCAGATCTTCTCAGTGTACCTAAAGCCACCTTAGGTAAGTAGAGAGTAAAATGAGATTTTGATTTTTTTTCCATTCCATTTTATTGCAGGAGTATATCCTGGAAGTATGTTATTAAATTTCTTCTTCTGTGATAAAAGGAATAATGAAGTCTTCCCTCTCCTTGGGTTAATTCATTGGTCTGGCAACAGGTAGCAAGAACTTCTGCTCCCCCTGCAAGTATTCTGCACAGCACATGTTTGCCTTCAGAATGAAGCAGCATCAGTGCCAGGTGTTTCGGGTCATTGTGTGCTGCAGAGGACATGCAGAAAATCCAACCCACGGGCCATTCTATAACACTCTTCCACCTTTCCTAGCTTCATTGACATGAGCTAGAGGCTTTCCAATATACCCTGATTGCAAAACACATGACGGTTACAGTCGTCTGGAAGAAATAAACAGTTTTCCCAAACTCACAGGAAGATTCTCTAGGAGGAATCCTGGGCTGGGTGGGACATCAGAGGCATTTTGCCAGTGTCCCTTGCTTGTGTTGGCAACTCATTGTCACTTCATCATGCCACACTATGTTTAACTGTAGTTTATAGATGCATACAGAGCAACGATCACTACAACTATCTTAGCACAGGACTGTGCTAAGTATGCGCCTGGCCATATAATGAGAAACAGATTGGATCAGCAGCAGCTTAAATGTAATCTGGTTTAAATGAAGCAATAGGACTGATGCAAAGTACTTGCTTAAGATATTCCTAACAACTTTAAAAATAAAACTTGACCATGCCAAGAAAACCAAAAGTCCATGGGTAATCTTTTTAAACTGGGCAAGACTTGCCTGCATTGTAACTTCTGTCAGGGCAAAAGCTGGTTTTGATGGTCTGTAATGGGAATATTGCAGTCTCCAGAACAGTGTCCCACAAAGTGGTTTTTGCATTGCTGGTGAAGGTCATGCATTGCTTTTGGTTAGGAGATCATCCGCTTATAAGTAATTGTCTGAAATTGTCCATTCTTTGTCCAAATTTTGTATACATGTGTTTTTATATATGCATGTGCATACAGGCACATGTATACACACACAGATGTGTGTGTTCTATATATATGCAGACACACACAAGCACACAATATATACACATACATAAGCATTTACAGAGAGAGATTGTTTTAGTTTTAGCCAAAATGTTTAAGCCATTTTACAGACTGGAAATAGAGAGAAATCCTCTGCTTTGGTCATATGTCAGAGTTATGGTGACTTTTTCTTCGACATCTCTAGCGTAATCTCCACCCACTACACACCCTGCTCTCTTCAACTCTCTGTAGTTAGAACATCATCTGGCAAAAGAGCATCTTACCTGGCTTCCCAGTCTAACAGATTAACTAGGGAATATATGTATGGTGCAATGCCTCTCTCAATTGTACTGTGCTGGCAGGATTTGGTGTGTCTAGGCAAGCCTAGCATATCTAGTCCTGCAAGCAGCACGCACAGCCCTTTGACTTCTGATGCGAATTCGGCCCAAATATGCTGCTGAACAACTCTGTGATGTTACAGTATAAGTGGCTATACAATTTAGGAGCAGAAGCCAAGCTGATGAGAGAACCTCACGGGTTGCAGCTTCGGCATTGATGGAGATTAGGCATGCTGTAGATGAGCTCAAAGTTGTCCAAGTGCCAGGAGTGCCTCCTCTATAAACTAGCAACCCTTCTGTAAAAATACTGCACAACTGCTTGTTTGCTTCCAGTAGCTCTTTATCATCAGCCATAGGCTAATGTGACTTATTAAGCCTACCACACATTAGACAAATAGCCATCAGATAGTGGCTTAAATCCCATGGTATTTGCCCAGGGGCTTCTGTCATGCATTGTATATGAAGTTTAAATAAAAGTCACAGAGGTGATGCACATTGTTCACAACCTTTTCTGAGATTTCTTCAAATTGTTTGAACAGTAACAACAGCCTGATTCCTTCTACACCAGCCCATCTTTTCAGCCCCAAAGGAACAATTTACATGGAAGTTATCTTTACAGAATAGACTAGAGAAGAAGCACTCCCAGCCAGTTGATACAATCTGGACACAATATCCTTGCAATTCCTGAAAGACAGAAAGCAAGTTACTTTTGTGCTTTAGATCTTGTCTTCAAAATCTTTTATTTCACTTTCACTGACAACCCATTCCCACAGTAAAGCATTGAGGGGATGAACTTCTTGCGAAGGCTCCCACTGCGTCTGTCGTGACAGTGCCTGTGGTTCCTGTACCTTTCCTGAAGTTGATTCAGCCAGAATAGAAAAGCACTTGAATTCTCAGAAAGACTGGCCCAGTAAAAGAAGGGGTGTTTAGCAGGAAGCATGGTGAAAATAGTATATATATAAAAAAACATTTTTAATGACAGAATTGGTCCTGATTTACCCAGTGGACATATCACACCTGTCCAAGTCCGTATTTTCCTAGTGATGCTTCTAACTTTCCATAATGACTGCTCAAAGCTTTTGGAGCCATGAACAGGAATTCAGCTGTGCCTTTGTAATGAACAACAGCAGGAAAATTTCTGTTGCCAATACTTTCAGTAATAATAAAAAAAAAAAAACCCTTTAATTAAATTTTAATGCTGATCTCACATGTCTGTATCAGCAGTATAACTGGAAAAAGAAAAAGCACCCCAAAGACAGTTAAAAGTATTCAGGGATGATCAGGTTCATATATGAAAGCTAAACCAGGTATTTTTTTCTTCAGGTTTTTAGCTGTTCATCTGTAGTTTATGCTACTTGCTTTTAATGTTTTTAATGCTTTTTTTTAATCCCCAACTAACACTTAACCTCCATCCTGTAAATTCTAATGCTTCCAGGGCAGAGGGAAAGTCATTTGAATGTAAGAGAAGCACGGCACCTTTAAAAGCCATTCTTAGTTAAAAGCTGCGGGGGAAATAATTGAATTTAACAGGAGCTACAGTTTCTAAATTACTGTGTGGTAAATCACAAAAAGGTCATTCACCCATGATAACTGCTCAATAATTCATTCTTTGACTACATCCACATAGCAACAGTGTGGCATGATGGCAACAATATCTCATAAGTTTTGCACAAATACATTCTAAACTTGCATAATTTGAAATAATTTACAGACTTTGGAAATCTGGTATTGCAGAATAACTACATTGCAGATTAAAAAAAAATACATAAAAGTATCTGTAAAGACACAGGCTTTGAGTTTAATCTTGAATCCCTCTGACTTCTATATATGTTCCCCTGAGTCCCAGGTCAGCTAACCAGTGGTGATGCTACCTGTAAAGCAACCTGTAAGTTCAGGATGACTTTAAAGCTTTGATACATGCTAAAATTATTAAATTGTCATAGTTACTAAATTATTACAATGCATTTATGGATGCTGATGTATATTTACCTTTTGCCATGTGTGAGGATGTGTTTTTACTAACTCTCAGTCCTGTATACTTAGCCAAGGACACTGAACTCTGACCGCATTCTTATCATACTTTTTGTTGTTAATAGCCATGCTCCAGACCAAAATAAGCCCTTAGCTACGCCCAAACACCTTTGCTCTCTGTGTTAGGTTTGCATACACCCTGGCTGAACCTGCACTTGGGCAATTGCTTACAATTTTTCTGAGGAGCCGCAGGAGAAAGTTACTGCCTACCTTAACTTTGCCATTAAAAGCAGTAGATGTGCTTGAACATGCTCTAGGAGCAGAACAGTTACTGAAAAGGGGCTCATCTTACATGGTTCAACACAGCATAAATCCAAACTTTTGGACAAATTTTTGGCATTATCATAATAGGTTCTCACTGCTCTGCTCATGTAAAGCAGCCATTGCAACCAGTTCAACCAGTCCCTTGAGAAATCCCATTACATACGGAAGTGAGGAGCTGTCAGTGCATTTCCACGTCACTTAGTTAAATAATGTTCCAGTCGGTCTCACAAGTCACTTGCCGTGGCTCTCACCTACCACGGCTGCTTCACTCTGTAACCTTGCTAGGGTAAAACAAGGTTCATTTAAAGTTGAACTGAGACTGCAGCTTGGTAGTACTATGCAAGCCAAGCACATAAAACACAACCTCTCCTTTCTGTAGCCATCAGAGTAGTTGTGGATTTGGTTACTTGCTGTTTAATTTTGCCCAAGTTTCTCTGATTACTGGAGAGAAAAGATAATAAGCGTATTTTGTGTTTGATGACCTGCTCAGTGAGATGGATTTGAAACTCAAACTTCCCTGTGCTGGAGGTGGGAGCAGGGTGGGCGCTGAGGCAGCACTGCAAATACTTGATATCATTCCTTTCTGCAAGGGAAGGTGACAGCTGAGGAGGTGTTGTGGGATGACCCTGGCTGGATGCCAGGTGCTCACCAAAGCCATTCCATTACTCCCCCTCCTCAGCTGGACAGGGGAGAGAAAATATAACAAAGAGCTCATCAGTCGAGATAAAGACAGAAGAGATCACTCACCAATTACCATGATGGGCAAAACAGACTCAGGTTGGGGGAAATTAACTCAATTTATTACCAATCAACCAGAGTAGGGTCATGAGAAATAAAACCAAATCTCAGAACACCTTCCCTCCACCCCTCCCTTCTTCCCGGGCACAACTTCACTCCCGGATTCTCTACCAAGCCCCCCAGCGGCGCAGGGGGATGGGGAATGGGGTTTATGGTCAGTTCATCACACGTTATTTTCTGCTGCTTCATCCTCCTCAGGGGCACGACTCATCACACTCTTCCCCTGCTCCAGCATGGAGTCTCTCCCACGGGAGACAGTTCTCCACGAACTTCTCCAACGTGGGTCCTTCCCACGGGCTGCAGTTCTTCACAAACTGCTCTAACATGGGTCCCTTCCATGGTGTGCAGTCCTTCAGGAGCACACTGCTCCAGCGTGGGTCCCCCACGGCGTCACAAGTCCTGCCAGAAAACCTGCTCCGTGGGCTCCTCTCTCCACAGATCCGCAGGTCCTGCCAGGAGCCTGCTCCAGCGCGGGGTTCCCACGGGGTCACAGCCTCCTTCGGGAACCCACCTGCTCCAGCGTGGGGTCCTCCACGGGCTGCAGGTGGATATCTGCTCCACCGTGGACCTCCATGGACTGCAGGGGGACAGCCTGCCTCACCATGGTCTTCACCAGGGGCTGCAGGGGAATCTCTGCTCCGGCGCCTGGAGCATCTCCTCCCCCTCCTTCTTCACTGACCTGGGGGTCTGCAGGGTTGTTTCTCCTACATGTTCTCACTCCTCTCTCCGGCTGCCGTTTCTGTGTGCCCCAGCAACTTTTTTTCCTTCTTAAGTATGTTATCACAGAGGCGCTACCACTATTGCTGATGGGCTCGGCCTTGGCTGGTGGCGGGTCCGTCTTAGAGCCGGCTGGTATTGGCTCTGTCAGACACAGGGGAAGCTTCCAGCAGCTTCTCACAGAAGCCACCCCTGTAACCCCCCCCCCCCCCCGCAAAAAAAACCAACCCCTTGCTACACAAAGCCAATACAGGAGGATAAGCTGAACTTGGTATTTCTTTAAAACTTTCTAATATAGCAGTGTTTTAGAAGGTGTAGGGATGAATACAAGGAAAAAAAAAGGAAAGCAAAGGAAAGGAGCTTGGGCACATGGTGTACCTGACTGTGGCTGGTGCTTTGAACATGAAGACTCAGCGGCACAGGCATCAGTGGTTTCTACAAGCACAGTCAAGACTGCAAATATTTCATGTCATGCTGGGGACATCACCCGCGCTGGGCACGGCTTGTGTCAGGACAGCTCGGGAGTTTAGGGTGGGTGATTTCATAACTCCCTGCAAAACATCATGTGGATGTGCTCTGTGACTTGACTGCTGCTGTTAACCAATTTATCTACCTGAGGATAAAAAGGAGAATAGGAAGGATAAGGGTGCGAAGAGGAAGAGGAGAGCTGGAAGTAGCAGAAAATCAACTGAGAAGGTGGTTTTTTAATGGATTTATGGTTTCAGAAATCTTTGTTAATGATGTGAGAGAGAGAATATTTCCCCTATTTCCCATGCTGTTGCCATTTGCTCCTGCTAACTTGCTGGGAGCATTTTTGTTTCCCATAGGCCCCCAGAAGGCTTGAGTCTTCATATTCTGCTTGCACTAATTTTTATCAACTGTCTTGGACATTTTCACTTTTTATGTACTTTACTTTTCATTTAGCTTTCTAGAGCAACAGAACTCATCCCCTTAAAGCTTAACATACCATAACTCCCCGGTCTCTCGGAAAAAACTGAAGTGGCAATTGGCAGGAAAGCATTATATATAAGCAACTCAGATTGGATTATATTCCTGTTTATGTTTTACCCAATGGAAGAAGTTCAAACCGATGGGTATACTATTTAACAGAAGTATTTTACAACTGAAAAGAGCCTTTTGGCTTGATGAAAGAAATGAAGGTGGTTATACATTGTTTATAAATACAAATAACCTAGTCTTACAGGAAATTAAATGATGTTAAACTTTAATAATAACATAAAAGAAAGTCCGCCAGCCTTTCCTCAAAATCATATGTATGTTGTAACCATCTTGGAGTTTCCATCCCTGAGTACTTATCTTCTTGACTCTCTGACTTGCCTTGGGATCCCCTGTCTTTGGTGATAAACTTGCTGTTTGCTTGCCAATCCATATTGCTCCCCTGAAGGTTACTACCCCTCATGCGTTCCATCAGCCTTTTATCCAGACCTTCTCTTCCATCCTAATGCCTCCTCTGCTTGCTAGTTTTGAGTGCTATGTGATTTTTTGTTGTGGCCTGGCACAAAAACATTGACAGAGGTAAAGACTAGGACTCTCCTAAAGCTGGCCAGCATGTCCTGGTCACCTTGCAATAGCTTGCTCTCTGCTGGGTCTGGGAAAACCAGTCTAATGGAATCAGGTCAAGAAGTGATAGTGATGATTTCTGTGTATTTGTAAGACAGCACACAATAGTTTTAGATCAGTGATGCTATTTTCAGTGGACCAGAGCATTTCTGAAGACACTTAATCTGTGTATTCATCTCCGTGGCCCATTAGTGCAAGTCAAGAGAGAGTCAGCTATACCATCCATTTGCTTGGGATTATTGGTCTGACCAAGCCAGAGATAACAGCCCCTGCAATAAGGACACAGGAAGGATGTCTTTCAGAGCTAAAACAAGCAAGTAAAGCTTTCATTCCCTCAGAATAGCTGAAAGCAATCAAAAAGTGCATATTGTGTTAGGCGTCCAGCAGCTCAATCAATGTGTGTGCAGGATAGCAGTTGAGGGTTTGTCTGTCATTTGTAGATGGTTCAGAGAATGGTTCGCTTCCTCGTGAGGTCCCTCCTCTGCTTGCCCACCATTGCAGGCTTCCTTCTGTGATGCAGACATCAAATGCCTTTGGGACTGGGAGATAACATGGTGGCAACTTCATCCATAAATGCTGGTGGCCTCTGGCCTGCTCTGTGCTGCTGCAAATGGTGCATACAAAATGCCAAAGGAACCCTTCAGAAGATATTATCTGAGGGGCACAGAATTTGTCTCCCCATCCAGGCTGTTCTTCCTCCTGTTGAAGCCAGCTGCCACCAGCTGTAGGACTCCAGTCAAAAGCCTGTAGAGAATTCACTGCTTAAACTGCTTTCCCACTGTGTGCCAATGTACCATAAACAAGAAAGCGATGCTTGGTGCTCCAGGGGATAATTGCTAGAATGAGTCATCATGGGGTAATCCTGGGGGAACTGTTTTCACCTTTTCAAATTGTGGGTGTTGTGGGTGCAAGCAGAAAAAACCAAAACCCAAACAACCCGCTGTCACAAGCTTCCACATATTTCTGCGTATGCAAATGCCAGGTTTTTGTAAACTGTCAACTTCCCAAAAAGCCCTTGTAGCTTTATGACAAACTGAATTGTCTGTCTTCAGGGGACCTCCTCAGGTGGCTTTAATGAAGACAGGAAAAAAAGACCTTCTCCCTGCTAGAAAAGCCTTAAATTCCCCTGGAGTTTAGAGTTGAGTGTAGTTTGCTGTGTTTTATCATGCCTTGTCACATGCTTTGGTGAAAGGTTTTTTCCCCCACAAGAGACACGG
Organism: Aquila chrysaetos chrysaetos; assembly: GCF_900496995.4. Lineage (NCBI taxonomy): Eukaryota > Metazoa > Chordata > Aves > Accipitriformes > Accipitridae > Aquila > Aquila chrysaetos. Next base: position 25,496,651 of record NC_044006.1, read on the forward strand.
CAATCTGCTGCTTGCCAGCCCCAGGGTTTGTCCCAGTAGCGCTGCAGGTGTTGTGGAAGGAGGGCAGCTCATCGGTGGTGACAAGCTGTGTTGGTGCTTCCACCTGCTTCTAGCAGAAAATCAGCTTATGGGTAGGTTCAGCAGGAAGGCTGTGTGGGCAAGTGTCTGTCCTCTTGCCCAACAACAACGAACGGCCTGCAAGCGAGCATGGTGACAAGGGACTGCAAGCGAGTCTGGAAACTGGGAGGGGGGCATTTGACTCAGAAAGTGGGTCCTTCATCTTCTTTTCCTGTAAACAAGGCTTCTGTACATACAACCACACTGTCAGGCTTTTCGCTACCATTTACTTCAGCCTGTAACTGTACGGAAACATTTGACTAGCGTCTCATTTTTTGGGTACACAGTGCCACCTAGTCCCTGACCAAACAGGCTAGAGAGGGATTTTTAGTGTTCCTGAAATGCTGAAGTGTTTTATTTTAGAGGAGAAACTGCAGGAACAGCTTCTGTTTAGGTCAATATTCAAACCTTGCTGCACTTTCCTCTTGTTCTTGTCTCATCTACATCCCATCGTCTGCTGGCCTGACTACTACTTCTTGCAGGTGGCTACTTGCAGAGGACTAAAGGTCTTTTATCTCTTTAGCTGGCATGTCACTTCAGTTAGTGGCAACCATTTGACCAAAACCAAACATTTCACCTGCTTGGATGCCCCTTCCCACCTGGCTTTACATTTGCTCCTTTTTATCTTCCTCCAGGGACCATTACTGATCTACTCCGAAGGATAACCTGTCATGCTCCATTGGCTGGCCAGCCAGCAGCTGCAATAAGCAAACAACTTGAAGTCCATTACATCACACAAAAAATATAGACCATGTCTTCTTGGTGTACAGCAGACAATCATCAGGGTGATGGCCTGTGACCTTGTCATGGTGTGGAGCTGAACATACGTGCTAGGAACTGAACCAAGAAACCCAGAGGAAAGGCAAAGGAGGGTCTTACAGCCTGCTGCCACCCCTCCTATGCCTTCCACCAGTAGTCCAGGAGAGCCCACCACTCAGCAACGGTGCTCATGTTTCCCATGTGGTCTCTGTGCCCATCTTGGGGGCCTTCCCTATGGCATCCTGCTGCTCTGCTGGAGTCCCTAGGGTTGGAGAAGCTCCACTTCCCAGTGGAGAAGCAGCCTTGGTTGTTACAAGCCCAGGAAGACCTGCCCTGCTAGGCACCTGAAGTTTTCGTTAGCATGACACTGAATGTGGTGAGGTTTTGTATTCCTGTGCAGATAACTGTGGACTTTTGTCACACTTTTCCTCCAGGGACTTTCAGTGACAAAAGCTCAAAACATTTATTGGAAACAGAGCCTTCTCAAGAAAATGCTGTTTCGAATGAATCCTGTTTGCTTGGAAAACATTTTGAATGCCAAATGCTGTCTAGCTCTAAAAAGGTTCCTTTCTGTCATTCTTTGATAAGGAATGTAATTAGCATCAGTATCTGAAATACTATTAACTCGTGAATTAACATCTATTGAGGCGGATGGGGCAGTTCATGCATCTCATCTGATTTATTTAGGATCTGTGAAAAAATCAGGCTGGCTCAAGAATCGTAGAATCATAGAATTGTTTAGGCTGGAAAAGACCTTTAACATCATCGAGTCCAACTGTCAACCCAACACTACCATGCCCACTAAACCATGTTCTGTTGTCTACATGTTTTTTGAATACCTCCAGGGATGGCGACACAACCACTTCCCTGGGCAGCCTGTTCCAATGTCTGACAACCCTTTCAGTAAAGAAATGTTTCCTAATATCCAATCTAAACCTCCCCTGGTGCAACTCGAGGCCGTTTCCTCTCATCCTATCACTTGTTACTTGGGAGAAGAGACTGATACCCACCTCACCACAACCCCCTTTCAGGTAGTTGTAGAGAGCAATAAGGTCTCCCCTCAGCCTCCTCTTCTCCAGGCTAAACAGCCCCAGTTCCCTCAGCCACTCCTCATAAGACTTGTGCTCCAGGCCCCTCACCAGTTTCGTTGCCCTTCTCTGGACACACTCCAGCAACTCCATGTCTTTCCTGTAGTGAGGGACCCAAAACTGAACGCAGTACTCGAGGTGCGGCCTCACCAGTGCCGAGTACAGGGGAACAATCACCTCCCTGCTCCTGCTGGCCACACTATTTCTGATACAGGCCAGGATGCCGTTGGCCTTCTTGGCCACCTGGGCACACTGCTGGCTCATATTCAGCCGGCTGTCAACCAGCACCCCCAGGTCTTTCTCTGCTGGGCAGCTTTCCAGCCGCTCTTCCCCAAGCCTGTAGCGCTGCGTGGGGTTGCTGTGACCAAAGTGCGGGACCCGGCACTTGGCCTTGTTGAAACTCATACAATTAGCCTCAGCCCATTGATCCAGCCTGTCCGGATCTTGCTGTAGAGCCTTCCTACCCTCAAGCAGGTCAAGCCTCCCTCCCAACTTGGTGCCGTCCACAAACTTACTGAGGGTGCACTCGATCCCCTCATCCAGATCATTGATAAAGATATTAAACAGAACTGGCCCCATGTCGTGGTTTAGCCCCAGCCAGCAGCTAAGCACCACGCAGCCACTCACTCACTCCCCCCCCCCCCCCCCCCGCAGTGGGATGGGGGAGAAAATTGGGAAAAGAAATAAAACTCGTGAGTTGATATAAGAACAGTTTAACAGAACAGAGAAGAAGAAACTGATAATGATAATGATAACACTAATAAAATGACAACAGCAATAATAAAAGGATGTACAAATGATGTGCAGTGCAATAGCTCAACACCCTCTGATTGACACCCAGTTAGTCCCCGAGCGGCGATCCCACCGCCTCCACTCCCCCCAGTTCCTATACTAGATGGGACGTCACATGGTATGGAATGCCCCGTTGGCCAGTTTGGGTCAGCTGTCCTGGCTGTGTCCCTTCCCAACCTCTTGTGCCCCTCCAGCTTTCTCGCTGGCTGGGCATGAGAAGCTGAAAAATCCTTGAGTTAGTCTAAACACTACTTAGCAACAACTGAAAACATCAGTGTTATCAACATTCTTCTCATACTGAACTCAAACCATAGCACTGTACCAGCTACTAGGAAGACAATTAACTCTATCCCAGCTGAAACCAGGACACCCCAACACCGAGCCCTGGGGAACACCACTTGTGACCCACCACTAAAGGGATTTAACTCCATTCGTCACAACCCTTAGGGCTTGTCCATCCAGCCAGTTTTTTACCCAGCGAAGAGTACACTTGTCCAAGCCATGAGACGCCAGCTTCTCAAGGAGTATGCCATGAGAGACAGTGTCAAAGGCCTTGCTGAAGTCCAGGTAGATAACATCCACAGCCTTTCCCTCATCCACTAGTTGGGTCACCTGGTCATAGAAGGAGATCAGGTTGGTCAAGCAGGACCTGCCTTTCATGAAGCCATGCTGACTGGTCCTGATCCCCTGCTTGTCCTGCAGATACTAGCTAATCATGCTAGTGAGTGCTGGTGCTGGTTAATAGCTCCATTCTGGTACCACTTCCTATGCTCTTTCTGGCTCCCCAAGCAGATACTCCTTGCACAGAAAAGCAGCTTTGGAGAAGGTTGCTACACACAAGAGGCTGTGGGCCACACACGATGTTTTGTTTCTTCCTCAAGTCAATACACTTTAATCTGGAAACTCACTAGGTTTTCTAGGGGTTGATATGTGTAAGAGTAGCAGAGACTGATGTGTTTCCAAAATGGAGCAGCCCTATTGCACACACAGCGTATTCAGGCCTGAGCAGACCAGTTATCCACCACGAATGAATGTACTATCCATCTTACAGTACTGTGTTCTTTGGGCTGGCAAGACTGAGATAAGGTGGTTATTTATGTTCTACAAAATCATGGAAAGAAAGACAACATCTGAGTATCAGTGTTTTGACAATGGTATTTTAGGAACTGTAAGTGAATAAAGCTGGAGTAATAATGATTCAGTAACACCATATGACATTTCCAATATCACTGGCATTTAGTTCAGTTTTCAACAATTGCTAATCTAAGAGTGACTATCTGAAGTCTATTTTGCCTGCAGAAGAAGCCACTGCATCGCACAGAGGACACGTGTGCTGACTTAATACACAATGATCCAATCTTTCAGTTAGGGGGATATCGAACATTTTAAGATCCCACTTTGGGGTATTTTCCTCAGGTGGCATACAAAGATTTCCTTCTCTTTACTGGAGGTGTATGACAGCAACGCCCTACTTATATGTGGATGTAGAGTATGTCACACATGTAGCTCGTGATCTTGTACCATCACAGTTGCAACAGGAGATGTCTAACAACTACTTAAGGTATCCTACGGCCAGCTGAAAAGTCACTCATCGCCCAGCTTGAACTATTCTGTAAAAGGCCCAGCCCACAGAAAGCCACTCAGACTGCAGTGCTTTAACACATAAACTGATGTTATACAAGATGCATTTATACAAGTTTCGATTTGTTATCTGCAGAGAGGGAGCACCAGCTTTAGTGAAACACCCTGGAAACCCCAGTAGCTGTTTTTACAACCAAGAGAATTTGAGAAGAGGTGTAATGGTCCTGTGACAAGCTTCAGCGCCGTGAATGACCAAGGAAGAATAATGGGGGCATAGAGGCAATTTATGGTCTTTTTGCTTGACTACAGCCTCCTGTTTGAGCAGCATGCCAAACAGCAATGCTGAAGTCTTCCCTCTCATGTCCATGCTTTCAGATGGCTAAGCTGTTGGGTGGTGTTGGTGTGCAGTCATACAAGATGCATCAGTGCCAGCTTAAGCTTGCCTTGAGATGATAAACTCAGAACTAGCCTGGGAATGAAAAAAAAAAAAATCCTTTCCAATCTTGTTGAGAGGAGAGCTGTGGCACTGCTGGGACTGCTGGCCCCTGCAGCCAGTCTCCCAGCTTTAGGTTAGTCCCAAGAAGGAACTAAAATGGTCTGAGATACCTGAAGTCCTCATATCATAAAACCAGCTTCACGCAGGAAGCCACATCCAGCACCCAACTTTATCGTGCTTATACATGCAACTTGTTTTTATGAGCAGTAGATGGCACTCTTTAGATTAACTTGCTGTAAGTAATTTTTACATTAATAGAAACAGGCACATGTACACACACACACACAAACAGAATCATAGAAACATTTAGGTTGGAAAAGACCTTCAAGATCATCCACTCCAACCATCAAATATTTGGTTCTTAGCAAAATATATAAACCAAAAAATCTGTTTATCTGAAATTTTACTTTAGACACCATAAAAAAAAAAAAAAAAAGCTAAGAAACAGAGGGTAAGAACATAGCCTAATCTAGAGTTTCCAGGATTTTGTGATTGCACTGCACTATTTCCAATGTTCCCATCCCTCTTTTTAACTCTCTAGGGTAAATAGATGCCTGCTCTCTCCACCTTGCTCTCTAACAGCACCTTTCAAGACTGCTAAATGACTTACACAAATGAATATCCAGTGCCAATGCGAGAACTAGCCTTTCTCACAGCTTCTCCCCAACATGTTCCCAGTATAATGGGATGGGATGATAAATTTTCTCCTATCCTTTTTTAAAGTGGGAAAGCACAAACTCACACAAGGACTGTCTGCACCAAGCTGGTCCTTCTGCTTGGTCTCTGCTTTCCCATCTCCCATTTTATCTTCCTTCTCTGGCCTCTCCAATGAGCTCCATGGAGGCCCTGCTGGTGTGCTTTGTTTTGCTTAGGTCCAGGGAAACTCCAAAATTCAGTCCTTGCTCTTGGCATTCATACAGGAGCTCTGCGTTTGTTAGAATTCACACCACAGCTGGAAAAGTAAACTATGTGCTGCTTTTGCCTGGCTTTATTGGGTTTCATTGTGTTGTTTGTTTTTGTTTTTTTTTTTTTTTTTTTTTATTTTCACTTGTGAAATTCTCTTTCAAGGAGCTTTTCTGGATTCACAGCAAGCTGGAAGGGTTGTCATCTCCACCTGTGGGACCTCCTGCCTTTTGACTCTGCTGAGGTCCTTGCCACACTGAGATGCTTAGCCGATGCATTGTGACAGCTACTAGTAAATCCAGAGAACAGATGGCCAGCCCAATTAATTTTCTTCTGTAGTTGAACCTGTGGAACTTCTCTAGGAACTGCTGCACAGTGATACAGCAATTGAATGTTTGTGTGACAGACTTAAGGAAAACCAACAGCTTGTTGATCCCATAACCTGACCCTACAGCAAATCCTTTATGCACATCAGATTGTGTCAGTGATACCAGGATGCCAGCCACACTATGCCTTTGCTGGGGAGGCAAGGAGTGTCACGTGAGTTCATAGAATAACTAACTCTGCATTTTGTTTCACTCACACCTGTACTACAGACTTAAGGTTGCAGACTCTCAGAATTGGGTGCTCTGTTGTATAGAACAAAATATTCTGGAAGAAGATGATTCATGGTGCTTGTTTAAAAGCAAAGACTCTGCTGGCAGTTTGAATCTGCTGCTTTTAATTCTACAGTGTGGATTTACAGAGGGGTAAACCAGCTGAAAACAGAAGTTGGACAGTATGTTTTATACACTGGGATTTCCCTCTTTTCTCCTTACCAACTCTTGCAGAAGGTGGGAGGGAAGAGGACTTTGCCCCAGATGATAGTCAGTCAGCACACAAAAGAGAATAGTCAGTTGCTGTTAGCGTATTCATTTCTGATGATTATTTCGTTACTGGAAGCTTTTAAAATTCATTTTCAATTTAGACTTTTAAAAAAAACAGCTTTAATTAGTTATTTTTATCCCCAAATTTATCTTCAGCTTCCAGTAACAAAACGCAGTTCCTGACAGAAGTCCAAAATGCCGTTGCTGTACAGCCATAAATCTCAAGGGCCTCCTCTGCAGCAAATGGAATTATTAATGGAAGAAGTGAGATGGAGAAAGCAAGCTGATAATGTTTATTGAGCTTGAGTCCCTAGTGACAATATCTGTCATTAGCACTAGAAATGCTACCATTTGGAGGGTATGTGGTGTCCAGTGGCACCCAAAAGCTCTTAAAGTGACTCCAGAAAGTTTGCCATTTCTGTTTTATCCTCCCCGTCCTTTTTCAACCTTTCTTATTGCTTGTTGTATTGCACTGAGTGCTCTTCCTGAAACTGGATAATACCTTACACTGCCATCCAGTGACCTCTTTACACAGGAAAATGGTTGCCATTACGTTCTCCCATCCTTGCTGCCCTTAAAAATGAAATGACACTCACATCTTCAGTGGTACACAGGCTTGCCTGGCCTTCCATCCCCATCTTGCCTCTGGCCACGAGCTGCCGGCCGTGCTGCCTGTGATGAGTGCCACTCTTCCGTCCTCTGCACTGCCTTCCCTTCTCTCCCATGCCTCTGCCCGCCCACCATTGTTAATCACACTTGTGATAGGCCATGATAACGTCATGACACTTTTCCCCATTATTTTAGCTCAAATTCCTGCCCTTGTCTCCATGGTGTGCCCAGGATTGAATGGCCCTAAAAGCAGTTCAGGTCTGTAGGAAGAAGGAAGCTGTAATGGATCTTCACAGAATCCTCTCTTAGGGCGAGGGACAAAACCATAAATAATTAGGGGCAAATGTAAGCATTTAATAATTTCAAAAGAGTACACTGAAAGTGTGAAAGAAGCTAGGGTTGGAATGCCTCCCTGACCAAAGCCAAATGGTGTTACCTGATTTATGGTTCCCAGGCGAGACTCACTCTTGCCTGATGCAGCCCTGGTGACAGAAAAATGATGGGTGCTCCTGGTGTACAATCAGATAATTTGTATTTTTTTTACCCACCCCCCTTCCCTTACGTAATTCAGTCCCTGCTGTGACACTGTGAGTGAGTTGTGATTGCATGCTTGGTCCCGAAATCAATTGTATGAGAAGCAGAAGGGGGGAAAAAAGAGGGAAAAAAAAAAAAGTCAATGCAATTTATTGCAACTTACTGCAATGCATCAGAGTAATTCTTCTTTCTGCCAGTGTGAAAGAGTCCTTGTGGACTTTACCAACGGGAGAAAACTGGGAAGGTGGAAGGAGAGCAGTCTAGAAATCTGTTCTGGGCTATAACAAAGCACCTTATTAGGTCTGAAAGCCCTAACGCCAGTCAAAGAATTTGCTTTACTGGGGGCTTGTGAAAGCCGCTGCCCTTCTGCCTGTTGCAGACAGGGTGCAGTGCCCTGGCAGCGGCCTGGGCTGGTGCTTGGTTAACCAGCGCTAAACCGGCTCTAGCCTTGGCTGCCCTGGGAGGGGATCCGCTTGCACAGAGGTGTGTTTGCAGCCACTGTAGTTCATCCACTGCCAATGCCAAATGGGTTGTGGGAAGCCAGCAGCTAAAACCTTGATCCTGTTCTCCGAGGCATACCTGCTGGGTGGAAAAGCAGTCCTAGAGAGGTGGCGGCCTCACCAGGGCTGAGTTAAAATCAGCATCAACTGAACAAGGGAGTGTGTCTGCAGGCTGGGCATGCGTCGCAGGTCCTGAGCGCAATCCCTCACACTCCTTCTGCTCATCACCATTATCACTGCACACCTGCAAACCCTCCTACTGGGTGTCAGCAGGTGTCAGCAGGTGTCAGGAAGGTTTTGGCCTATTTGCTCCCATTTGGTTGCCTACCTGCAGGGACAGCCCCATTTAAAGTTGTCGTGGTGCTCCTGCTGTGATGGGAACAGTGAGTTCGTGCCTGATGGTCACTCTCAGGGCACCTTACTCCCCATGTCCAGGTTTCTATGTCATGACACATAGGTTCACCTTTTTCACAGCTCCCTGCACACAGAGCAGCTCTCACACAAGACATTGTGTGGTGTGAAGACTGGTGGTTGGGACAGGGTTGATGGCCAACCACAGCACTGCAAGCACCCGCAGGAAGTTTCTTACAGCTGGTCTTGGTAGACCACTAGAATAATTGGCAACAAACCGGGAGTGTGCCTTAACCTGAGAAATGCTTGCCTAGGGAAGGAAGCTGGCAGCCAGACTAGGGCACGTGAGGAAGCTTCCAGAAACATGCTCTCTCCTGCTCCTTCCTTCCTTGACCATCTAAGGGACTGCTCTCTCCCTCTTTCAAAACAAAACCTAACTTGATAAATAAACCCTACAGTGTGAATCCCTGTCCTTTAAGCCTTCTTTCAAAACAGTAGAAAGCATTCCCCCACAAATCCCTTACACACAAAAGTAGCACTTTCGCTTCATTTCTTATCCAACTAAATAAACATGCGCAGGCATCTGGAAGTGGAGAAAAGCCAGTAACGCTAACCTGCCTACCACATCCTGTCATGAAACAGCTGAAGGATTTGGAGATTAACAGGCTTACCAAGCACAACTCTGCAAAGGGAAATCCTGTCTCATTGACTTCTGAGGCTTAGTGTTCGATAGGATTTAAAATGCATCTTTACCATAGCCCCTATAAATCAAGTCAAGCAGCTAAACCCCTTGCTTCTACCCTTCCTTCACTGTATCCTGCTAAGATACTTAGTAATTTGAAACTGCTGTATCTGTGCAGTTCTTTGCCTCACCTTAGTGACCAAGTCATCAGTAATGAGAGGATGTGGGAAGCCTTTTTCCAGCTAGTGAAGGTTCCCCTCCTAATGCTCCTGGGAAAAAGCTGTTAGAAAGACCTGACCTCCTTAGATGAGCAGGCACCGCAATGATGCATTTTCAGCATTAATGAACTTCTCACCTATTGGAATAGAGAGGAGCAGCTAAAACTCTTCAGGACCTTCAGGGTTTTCAACCTCTGAAGACAGAAGCTGAGGTGTGTTGACCACAGTCTGGGGACAACCAGTGTTTAATCTGCTGTGTGCTTAAGGATACCAACAAAATGGAGATGTACAAAAAGCCATGTGTGGCGTGAGGGAGTAGCACGAAGGCTGGTGGGAGAACTGAAGCTGTAAGAGTTGCTATCTTCTCCTCTCCTCTGGTGGCTTTGGAGTCTATGGGGAGAGCACCTCTGCCAGGAGCTCTGCCAGCCACGAACCCTCATAGGGTACTGCCACAGTTGTGGGATTCAGACTAGACCGGTCATCAAGGTGAGGTAAAACTCTCCCCGTGGAAGAGATTTCTGCAGGAATACATCATGAAACACCACAGAGGTAATTCAAGGCAAACAGGAATGGAGAAATTTGGAGAGGTCAGGCACCTCCGGCTTTTCTTGGTTTACATGGGATCAGGACCCATAGTCAGCCAGGACTGAAGTAGCACTGCCTATAATGCTACCTCGATGTGAATATACCAAAGGTGCTTTTCAGCCACACAATTTGGTTTCATTTAAAACCAAACTAGCACAAGGGAACTTCTGAAAACAAAGCAAAGCAAAACAAAACAACCTCTCTGCTTTGATGGATGATTCAGAACAGAAACAAAGCAATCTTTCCCTTGCCTGCATTGCCTTCCCAGGCCAGCCCCTTTCTTTCATCCTTGCTCTCAGTTCAACAACTTTCCAGGCCCTCCTGGGTTGCAGCAAACTTAACAAAGCCTCTTTCAGGGCCTTCGGAAAAATCTTTCTTTCTGCCATCCCTGAAGCCTGTTGTCTTGCTCTTCCTCCAGGAAGCCTCCCGGCCCCTACCTGTGCTGCCTCTCCCTGCTTTGCACCCACCCTACACCCCAGCAGGTCCCCCTGGGCAGCTCACACTGCACAGCTGTCAGGGCAGGGGGGACCTGTCCCTCGCCCCAAAAGCTGCAGCTGTTCAGATTGAAGCCGGCAGGGGAAGGCGGCCTGCAGCCATGCTGCTGGGGCCTGCCTTTAAACAGGGGGATAACAGCAGTCTGCTCCAAAAGCAAAGCATCTGCCTGTCTCTCATACAAGCAACGTGACTATCCATGGACACTGATAGATGAGGAAGTCACAGATAAAAAATAATTCTTTAGTTCACACGCAACGTGGGATCAAGCTACAAATCTTGTTAGGTGATGACGGGAAGTATTGGTCAGAAGTCAATTCACACAGGGCTTCAGATTTATCTGGGTACCAGGACTATGCAGTTTGTCCTCAGTGTATCATTATAACATGCAGTGATCTTCATGGGCATGTGAAGAGATGTAATTGGAACTGTGCAGAGCACAAATTAGATTTGAAAAATTTCTTTTGCATCTCTGCTTTAAGACATGGTGAGGTTGTTTCATTAGCAAGCAGAGATAAAGAAAAAAGCTATTCTTCTTGCTCAGTTGCTAGTTGTTTTTTTATATTAAATAGCACAGCAATTCGCTGTTTTGAAATGACTGGAGTTGTGAGGAGATCCCACTTGTTCTGCACAAGCACAGGGCGAGTAGGGATGAAAGAGATGACTAAACATATAAAAACACCTCTGGCCCAGAAAGTCCTTAAACTGCACATGGTTGGCAGCTGAGAGGCTCTTCTGAGGAATTATCACAAGTACACTGTGCTATGTACTTACCTTGTTATTATCATCCCTAGGCATCTGCTTTTGGGCACAACAAAACCAGGCTATGGCACGAGATGCACCTTTGATCTGACCTACCATGGGCTACATCGCTCAAAGGCTGAAGGCAGCTCCTGAGATTCAATTAACAAACCAGAGGGCTGTCAGAAATGAGATTCCTTCTTCCCTCAAATCCCCAGGCAGACCTTTTTTTCTCTTGCTGAGTTACAGGGAAGGGCTCACATAGTGGCATGGGGAGGAAGAGTTGCCTGCAATAAGGAGCCAGCTGAGATCTTTCACTAGGAAAACCAAAAGCCTTGCACAAAGGGGCAGAAGGCCATTGTGTCAGTGCAAGCTCCGAGCGCTTCATGGGTACAGGAGCATGGTTTTCTGTCCTGCGGGCAGCACTGGCATGTCTTCAGTACCCCTGGATGTCAACCAGGCTGCACGCAAAGGGAAAGCTGGCGGGAGAAGCAGGAGTCCTAGTCCTGCTTTGTGTACCACAAAGTTGTTGCTGGTCCGCACGGGAGCCAGGCAGGAGGATGCCTGCAGGAAGAGCAGCCTCTAGGATGTCTATTCCCCTAATGAGTAGCCTCATGAGCAATACCAGTCATTATCCAAATGCACGTGGTATGTCTCGGGCAGGGATGGATACACTCCATCCAAACAGGACAGATGTGTACAGGGTGTGTGGGGAAAGAGCTGAGTGACTGCAGCCTGTGGCACCCCAGCTCTTGCTCTGAAGGGGCCTAAAGCTTCCCTAGATCTTTCCCCCATTAAATAAACACCAGTTGGATGTGCAGTGGCAGCGTCAGTCTGAATTCTTACTATTAATTAATTTTATCAAATCCTCTTTTTAAAATCTCCAGCCAGACAGTGGTGCTACCAGCCACTTTTGTTTCCGAACAAAACTGGATCCAAATTATTCAGAAAAAGAGATTCACCTGTCCCCTCCCTGGAGCAACTGTACAGAGAAATCTGAAGACCACTCTGCACGCCATCTCAGGCTCTTATAAACGCAGCCTGTAGAGCTTTTTTTTGTTAAATGAAGATTTCAAATGTTCAAAAGCAACCATACACACACACACAAAAAAACAGTCCTCATCTGGCAAGGCTCTTTTAATGTTGTACTTTTACCAAACCACAGTACATACTTCAAATAAGGCCTAACAGATTATACTCTTTATAAATTTACAAACAGTTTATTCTCCTTAAAGAGATCATATTACTTTTATCAGTTTTGTGTATTTCAATGAATTATATGTTTATTCAAGCATAACATAGCAAATGTAGCCATAAATCTGTAGACTAAATGTCTATAACAGAGGAATCTCAGATACACTATACTTTCAGATTAGGATTTTTTTTTTTTAATATACACATTTTTGTTTAAATAGGGTAACCATCATATCCTGGTTATGCTTCCCATGGGAAAAATTGTGCTCAAGAAAGAAACCTGTGGACTAGAATAACTGCAAACAGACAAGGTCTTGGTTCACCCACGAGGAAATTGGGCCAGCTTTGTAGGCACATAACCCTGGGATTGGCTTTCAACCTGGTTTGGAGGGAAGGGGTGAGAGGTTGGTTTTGCTTTCCTAATAGCTAATGGCCCTGGTCCTTTCCTGGGTACAGACCGCTCCACAGCAGCAGGAATGAGATCAATAAGAAAGCACAACTGCATTTCTACCTCTAACCAAGAGCCCAGATTATTGAGAGCTGGCTGGCCAGTAGAGATGCATTACTCAGATGTGGCATACAAACAGAGAGTATTTTAAAAAAAAGGAGTAAAAGAAAAGAGGAAGTAAAATGACCTCCCCAGTAGCAATTTTGACAAGTCTTTTGCTACTGCTATGTCTATGAATCTACTTCTGAATCCTCATTCATGTCCTAGTCTCTGCTGACCCCTTTTCCTGCTCATGAGGCTATATACCCATAGCCCAGCTGTTGCTAGCTTGCTATCTTGCCAAGCAAAGCTAGAGAAATAGGAGCACCTCACTAAACTGTGAAAACCCCAATAGCTTGCTAAAGAAACTGTGTTTTGAGGCCCTCACACTGATCAACATCATGGGCTGCACAAGGCAGGTGTTTCTGAAGTGTTGTGTGGCACTGATGGCTTCAATCCATCTCTCAAAAGACAGAAATAAGTTCCTGCTTGAGCCCAATACATCCCTGCCAGAGAACCAATGAGGAAAGGAAAAAAAAAAAAAAGATACTGAGGCAAAACCCAAATCCAAACCATGCAAATTACAGCTGAATAATAAAAATTAAAATCCAAGCCCGTACCCCAAGTCCACCTTGCAACAGAGACAGCTGGTTGCTTTCTAAACTGCAGAACCAGCCACTCTGTAGCTCCTAAATAACAAGAGTTTGGCAATAATTACCATGCACAAAGTAAAGGCCACTTATAAAACATTTCCATAAAAATATCTATTTATCTCTATATCTCTATTTATATATGTCAGTAAGAAGCTTCAGACTGAGCACATCCCAAGCACTCTGTAGTTGGGGGGAATCTATTTAATCCCCATGAAATGAAGCGCTCTTAGTTAGGGTTGGCTTCCACATGTAGGATTAAGTCAGTACAGATAATTTCCAGCAGGCTTCTGTTAATTAGCACTAGTCAAATGGGGTAGCAGGGTTGTCGAAGAGCTGCAGCCTTTCAGGCATATTGTGCCAAATCATGCTGTGGTATCAGAGGAACTCCCTGGACTCAGGCTGCTCAACACATGGTTCAGTTCACTCGGACTTGAAGATATTTTATGTGACACCTGCCCAGCCCACTGATGGGTCTTGATCCACTGAAGAGCAGAGCAAAAGAAAAGATCCTCCTTACCAGTGTATGAGTGAGATCGACCACACAAAGCAGACTTGTGGAAAGCCAGTTCCCTGTGCTTCAAAGAGTTAATAGGAATCAAGTGATGCCTTCGCCTTCTTTATTCAAGTGACTGACCCCATATCTTAATAGTTGGAGCTTCAAAAGATCAGACACAATGCAGGAGTTGCAACGGGGTGAGTATAATATCTCAAGTACTCCAAATACAGAAGTAATTTTTTCGCTCTCTGAGATGCTGATCCAATGAAAATAAAATTCTTTAATAACCAATGCTGAGAATTTTCTTGGATGTGCTAATAACTGCAATCTGTAGGAGTGCTGACTTGTTGCCCCTGTTGAGATGGACATTTAAAACTCTAAGGGACTAAAACCACTAGAGACTTTTATGATGTCACTATTTTTGTGTCCTCCTTTGGAGGCTACCAGTGGCCTTGTATATGTGCCACAAAAGCACAAGGGAAAGGGATGGCTGAGGATTAATTCTGACATCTTGTGGCCCTAAGGAAAACAGAAGCTGGCTTTTGCTAGACATTTATTTTAGTATTGATATCTCTTGGGAAAATTTGAACCAAGTAAAAGTAAGTGAGTATGCTTAATGGAATGAGGTGCAGCTGCCTCGTTTTCACTCTTTTTGCCAGACGGTGCTGTGATTTTGGAACAAATGCAAACAAGTTATAAAATAATGTTGCAGATGGCAGAAACCAAACTTTTACTTTCAGTCACTGAGTATTATAAACAGATAAAAACCAGCTGCAAATATAACAGATGACAGGAATTTAGTGGCGTACAACTCTCCCACTACAACAGTCACATTTTAGGAAGGTGAGAGGCTTCACTTTGGTCAAAGTAGCAAGCATTGCTGGGAAGGAGTTTAAAGATGACAGTGAAAGGTGATGAATTTACCAGTGAGAGGGAACATTTCTAAAGTAGAGGAAGAGATGGGAAAAAACCCCAGAACTGTCAGCCAATTTCTTTCCATGCTGGCCTTGGAGTGGTGGGTAGGGGATTTGGAAAGATGTTAAGATATGTACAAAGGTCTTACTCCTGTACCAGGAACTATGTAACAAAAGGGACTTTACTTGTATTTCAGAGTGTGCAGCAAAGGGAATTTCTCTTTGCTACCTCGCCCTGTTGCAGTAGTTTATGTTCATGGATAAATATCTCGTTAGTGCAAGTCACACAAAAAAACTCTGCAGACAGACCTTAATTTTATAACAGAAGTAAATTACAACTAGCTGCTGATACTGTGTCCAGAGCTTTGTGATGGCAAACCATGGATTTTTTTTTTAACATTTACTCAACAGAGATTTTTAAGACAAAGCAGTACAGGGCCGTTGGGCCAGCTTGTGAATGATTTATTAACTGTGCCAAGGTCAGACTCCTTCAGTGATACATGAACTACAAGCATGAGGATGTGCAGTTTAGACAATAAACATTAGCCTACAGGGGATGCCTTCAGCCAAGTTTATTTATCTGACATACCTCCACATAGGTTTAAAAAAATCATACATAGATTTGGCTGGTTGCTCCATTGCTAACCAAAGCCATGACTACATGTAGGTGAGATGTTAGGCTGGAAATTTTCCAGATGAAGCCTGCTTCCACCTGACATGAGTCATCTAAAGTTATTGCTTTCTGGCTGATTCAAGAGTTTGTTGACTTGCTCCAGTGACCCTCAGTCTGTCTTAAACAAGAGCCTGTTGATAGCCTACTGCCCTGAAAATGGAGTCAGTGGGGAAAAAAACCACAACTGGACAGCATGCTAGATAATCTCATCTAGGCTCTTTTTCCCACGGAAGTCTGGACCAGAAGGTCTTTCGAGGTCCCTTCCAACCTGGGCTGTTCTGTGGTTCTGGAAATGAGGGAAAGGGGGCAACAGGGGACAGGTGGCAACACATCTGAGAATTGTCTTCTAAGCAAGGACAGACCAGCAGGTAGAAGAAGAGCTTGGGATTTGTGATTCTGTGCTCTCACCAGCAGCCTAGAGCAGCTTGCTTAAGTTTCATGTCTTCAGCTGTATTCTTGCAACAGTCTGTTTTAAAGCAGGCGAAAGATGGGAGAAGCTCAAATATTTTGGCCAAAAAGGCAATGCATGCATGGTGATATATGACTAGCCGCAGCACTTTAGCTACCCCAAATCCCTAACTGGAAGGCAAGAAGAAACTCTTTCTGGTATAGTTTATCGTTCAACATGCTAAACATCCCTCAAATGGTTTCTGCTCTAGTGTCATTCCAGTAAGTCACTTTTCTTAATTGTCAGAAAATGACATCTACCCACCTTGACATGGGTTTTCAATAAATAAGAATTTCTTAGAGCAGCCCTTTACTAGAATCCAGAATGCCAGTTGTTTAATATTACCAGTATAAATACCTCTACATTCTAATAATTAATATAGTGATAGTACATCTCTGACCTTTGGAGACAGCAGAATTAATGCTATCAAATCTGAGGAAATAACCATTTGCTATTCCCTCTTACCCTATTACATACCAAGCAAGAACATTAATCTATAGTAAAACAGAGGATATGCACTTTTGTCTTTTGTTGTTTAATCCAGATGTTTTTCCACTAAGGAAAAAATAGCAGTGGGAGCAAAAGTAGACATTATTGGAAGCTGCTGCATCACAGAAGAATGGGATGCACTAAATTTGTTACTTGATTCTATGTATATTTGCAGAGTATATCTTACCTGAACCTTTTCACAGAAGCAGTCTGGTTGTGCTTTGTATCACGTGGAATAATTGCTTAACTTTTCTCATACAATGTTTTGAAAATAGAGAACCAGCCCAAAGAAACACTTCTCTGTGAAAGAACCTGTTGATACCAAACTTTTCTTTTTTACACGAAGTGACTTTTTAAAAAAAACCTTCTTTGGTAAAGAAACCACAAATCGGCCACTTTTCATCCTGGTTCTTAAGTTGTTGGCATAAGCAGGGCTTTGAGCATAGTACTTCAAGAAGACGTCTGCTTATATGTGGAAGTCAGAGTCAAATAAGGTGTTAAAAGAGCTGTGTTACAGATTGTTAAATAAATGCTTTTTGGTAACCAGGTCCAAGTCTGCTCTCATTTGAAGTACCATATGTGCCTACTACTGTAGGGCAAAGTCTGAGTTTATCGCCAAAATTGCACCTAATTTCAAGAGTGAGTGATTTTGCTAGCACTGCAGACTCATGGATATGAAGCAAGTTTGGTATCTTACCCACCCACATTATGGCAGTAATTACCCAAGAGCTGTAGACATCGCATCCTGAATAGCCTTAGATTTCGGAGGTGCATGTGCACACCCACACGCTTCTGGCTGCAGCGAGACATGTGGTGACAGCAAGAAGCAAAGACTCTTCTCTGTGACACAGTGTGCAAGTATCAGAAGGGCTTTAAACTTGAACCTTCACTCCCATCAATTTGTTATGGAGCTTTCCTATATAAATGAAAAATATTCCTGTAGAAATCGTGATGCTCCTTCTAGGGGTTACAACAGTCAATACAAATAAACAGCCAAAACATGGTCGCGAGGCATCACAACAGGACTTTGCCACTATTATATTCCACTAAGTAAGTTAAGGTCTTGGATGGGGCTAGGGCTTTGGGCTGGTGGTTAAGGCAATTCACACTGTAGACAGAGCAACAAGTTGGGACAAGCACAGTCCCTCTGACTAGGGTGGTTGTTGCACCGATGCTTCTTTGCCTAGATTTCACACTTTCCCATTCAAGTGCACTTAACATAGTTCTTTTATAAAATGCTTCACATCATAAAAAAATTTAAAGCCTTATAAGGTAGTTTATATAAAGGAACAGACACAAGTCTGTTGAGCTGGGTATACATTTTTCTTGACAACTTCAATAAAAGGCTCACATCATAAAGGAAAGGACAGAGCTACAGTAGGAAAGGAAGGCAAACAACCTACATGCAGCCATTTGTAGTGTGTAATACTTGTGAGGCTGGCAGTGCCACAGAGCCTGCAATAACAAATGTGAGCAGAACTGATGGGAGACTGCTCGCTGCTATCTGCAAAGTGATCAGAAATGGAAAAACCTCAGAAAGGCAGTCATTTCATTTCTACCAAAACCCTACTCTCAGACCCTCAGCCCACCTCAACAAGTACAGATTTACACTGCCTGAGATTCTCCTCTGTAACAGGTAATCAGGGCTGCCTGATGCAGGAGGAACATATTTGCACTTCAGTAAATCTCCCCTGGTTTTAGCACCCGCTCTTCTTAGGTATAACTGCATTCTGAAGTCCCTTTTTTCATGTACTGTGGGTCTTTTCTTAAGAGGCCTTTCCAACTTGATTTTGTCCTTTCCAAATTGATTTCCTGGTACTAGAGAAAGAAAAAAATATAGACAACGATCAGAACATATAAAGCACAAGGAAGCAGCTATAAGGGTAATTAAAACTGTTTCAAATTTCTTTCTTTTTTTTTTTTTTTTTTTTTTTTTTTTTATTTACCAATCTGGTTTCTAATAGAACTTTAGTTAACGGGAAAAACATTCACAGAAGATATTAGGCATACATACACGTTGTCATTCTTTCATTCTAGTTTACATGCTGTTGCTTTTAGAAGGCAAAGTTTCTGTTTCATTTCTCTAGTATGGATAATGAAACCTGATTAACAGAATTTAGGTTCTGCTTTGCAAAAATGACACCCTTTCAGGATCACCATGCTTGCTGGAATGTAAAATCGTTCAAGGGAGAAATCTATTGCTTGTCAAACTGAGATAGCTTCACATTTCAACAGATACCCTAGAAATTAGATGCATCTGTCATTAAAGATTTTAATTAAAATGTATTTACTAGACTCTTAAACTGAATTCTTATCACTACAATAAACTTGTACGTGTACACCACTGCTTTGGCAGTCTTACTGAAATATTTATGATGACCATCTTTGCACGTACATCATGCCACCTAGAGCATGATATTAAAATGCTGCCATATTTGAAGTGGTAACTGCTAGAAGAGATGTAAAAGGTATAGGCAATGCTAAGACAAGAAAAATACAAAGCAGAAATGCTCGAGTACCAATTAACGATACATATTTCTATTTCATACATCTGAATTTTCTATCAGTAAATATGGAATAAGCAGTGTGTGAAAGGCTTGACTCAAAACTGCCAGATTGGATTGCAGATTTCCCCTCGAGGCTGGGTTGACATCAAAGTTAGCTTTCTACCGTTTTGGCTCTTTGGAGCTCCACGACTCATTACCTCATGGCCTGCATGTGTTGTGAATGAGGATCCGAAATACTGCTTACGTTATTTCACTAACACTGAGAGCCCTAGTCTGTAGCCCAGTTTTGCTCTCCACACTACTGGCAGCAATTTTGCCATTGATTCCCATGGAATCAGGAACGAGCCTTTTAGAAACACAACTGGGACACTCTGGCTCCCCAACCAGTACAAGAAGCTACATTTTTCTGCACAGTTCAAATAGGTGAAGCAGCAAAGAGGTGATAAAAGACTGATTATTTTAATATTCTTTGGGGAAAGTACAGAATTTTATAAAAGCAGGATCCACTCTCCCTGCCAACAGATTTTCCCACTACAGGTGTATGGATAGTAACTGTTAGACAACATAGATTTCTGGCACAAGTAAGACCGGGTGAAGTAAACTATGCATGTTGTTTCAACGTTCAATAATAGGCTCGCAGAGGAAGAAATCCTCAGAATAGATATAGTGCTAGCAAAATACACAAGCTACTTCTCTGAGCCTGCTCCTGCTTCACTGCTAGGCTGCTGAATGACCACTGCATATAATTAAATATATGCCATGTTAAAAAATGAAATACAAAGCAGATAGGCAGGAATTCGCCTACAGTCACCAAATGCCTATGCAGAGACCAGCTGCTAGTCTACAATATCATGTCTAAGGTCCAGTTTAAGAAGAAACAAGAATTCTAATAGTTAAAAGTGTTTCTGGAGTTATGAAAGTGACTGTATCACAAAAACAAAGACAAGATTGAAGATTATCAACATTTTAACACAGCACTAATGAACTTCACATAAAGAGGTCCATGGTGTCCAGTCAATGGAGAGATGCAGATGCTTGCAACTTGATTTCAGAAATTTAAAACCTGTTTTTCAAATTTAAGACACTAATTTACAACTATTGCTTGTGCAGTGGTCAAAGGTTGTTTTCCAAAAATTCTTGCTTACAGGTTTGTGGGAGATTAGCTGGTAATCTTTTAGAAAATCAGTGAATAGATGTCAAGGCCTCACTACAATAACCCAGACAGCTGTCCCTAGCTTTACCAGGCACTTGGTTAGGCACAGAGACCGAGCCATCTTTCCCCTCTAGCACCATGCTGAGGCATTTGGCAAATTTGCACTGTGGCTGCTAAGTCTGTCTCTCCTACATGAAGCTGCAGACTCCAGTCTCTCAGGATACATAAGTCTGATCCTCCTCCCAGATATTAAGTTCAGATTAGTAAGTAATTTTTTGCTGCAAACCGAATCCCAATCTATGCAGATGATGCTATATTCACTTCTCTTGGTAACTTGAAGGCAAGGATGTTTTTCAGAGTGGACTAAAATACCATTAAAATCAAATTAAACATAAAATAATGTAGAAAAGAGAATGTCTTTTCAATCCTACAAAGATATCTGTGATTGCTATGTATTTTGCTGAATAGTTAGTGGTGCAGGCTAGATCCATGCCATGCTGATACTCTCCAAGGGGTGGAGATTTATCTTACACCCAGATTAAACAAGAATAGGAACTCATCTGCTTGATTAAACACAAGAGAGGGAGAGGTTAATACTGGAGGCAAGGCAAAAGACTGCAGAGCACAAGAGTGACAGAGGTGATTTTTATGCCTACCTGAACCCCTCTGCCACATAATGTTACCTGAGAGATAAATTTTTTTTGAAACTGGCAACTTTTCTGTATGCTAATTCCAAATCCATAGACGGAAGAAATCAATGGGCTTGATTTGCTCTGATATCTATGTTCAATGAATCCAGTAGAGGTCTTTAGGCTATCATCCTTAAAACCTGAACCATCTGGCCTTGTCTGTCTGACAAATTGTGCTTATAAATATTTCTAGTCTGGCAAGACTCCAATATATTTTCCCCCTCCATGATTTTTTTTTTTTCATTTTAAAACACTGACTAGAATAATGAAAGATACAACCCAAAAGATGAGGAAATTAAAGATGCCAACACTGCTCTGTGTAGCTGATTGCAGATTTGGGTGAAAAATAAATACTTATTGTACAGAAAGATGGATTAAATCTGTGCATACTAAACCCAGTAATATTAAAGATAAAGCAAATCTAGGACCGTCATGAGCATAAATACTTTTGAAGCTAAACTCTTGGTATTGTTCCTGTTCTTTTAGCACGCAACAAATGCCCTGCGATACATTCATTCCTTCATTCTGTTCCACTGCAAAATCTGACAATTAAGGCCTTAAATGCCTATCAAATCAGACCGCTGGAGAACCACACTCCTCTATAGAGGGCAAGCTAGAGCTATGTTACTGCCACCAAAGGATATTAGGTCTTCAGGCTGCCCCTTTGCCTTTCCTACAAGCTGCCTGCCTGCTTCTCAGTTGTAGGTGACACCTACAACTTCCTTGGTCTGACAGGGGACATGGGGTGGAATGCTGCATTTGGCATTGGCCTTGCTATTCTTAAAAATGCCTTACAAAGACAGCAAAATAGTTCAGGTAAATCTCTGTATTGAAAAGTAACTCTCCACTGTGCACTGTGTGTTTCTCATGTGCTCTCTGGGCAGTTTCCAAGCCTCCTTTGTCTCACCTTCCTGCCTGTCAGAACACTGCCAGCAGAGGCTTTCCTTGCAAAGGGACTGAAACAAAGGATTTAAAGAATAAATTGCTATGCTACAGTTGGAAAAAAAGTATTACGTGAAGCCCGTGGGCTCAAATGCATTGACTAGAGCTGTACTAATATTTCTGTGACAGCCTATAAAAAAGAAACATAAGCAAACAAAGTCTGGCTCTAATTCCCTACTACAATGCTTACACCTAAGTACAGTATACGCCAATACACCACAGGCAGAGCTGAGTTTAAACTGGCACGTGCCTCAGGTCACCAGTGTCATAGCCAAAGACACAGGAACAGACTAGGTCTACAGACTCACACAGCATCATCCTCCCTCAGAGACCAACAAAATAATAATAATAAAAACCCCCCAAAGCTTCCTGTGCTTTATGATCGTCTTCTCTGGTAGTAGTAGTCGTAATAACAGTACACTGCTGATGAGAATTCTACACAATCAACAAAGTGCCTGGGTCAAGAAGATGGATCCTGCCAGGGTTGGCACTGGCTGATGACACTTTTCAAAACTGGTGAGTAAGATTTGCATTAATCCTCACCCCCCTGTCCCACCCCCAGCCCTGAACCCCCAGTTCAACGCCACCAAAATGAACGGTGATATGGTCAAGGTGCAGGGCTGAGGGCAGCCTGCGGGGAAGTGGCCAGTCATGAAGGAACACAACGCTGGGAAGAAAGGTCTGCCACTTGTTGTCAGGACAGAACTACACACGTTTTAAACAGCTTTTAAAAAATGTAAAAAACCAGCCCTGTTTCTTGCCACGGGTACCCAGAACACCTCCAAACACACAAAGAGAAACAGACAGGTATTACTGAAAATTTTAACCAATGCTGAAGCTGCAAAACTGCTCTTTGTTGTAGTTGTTTGGATACAGAAGGGGCAATTTGCTGTAAATAAATATTAAAAAGTATTTTTTCTTAAATGCTTGAGATATTCTTTTTTTTTCCTCCAGTCTCAATAGTATTTTCCTGTCACTTGCTCCTCCAGTTGTGTTGATCTTTTTACTGTACGTGTGCTCAAGCGTCTGACGCAGTGTTCTCTCCCCACTGCAAGAGTCATCCCAGTCCCACCCTGGCCCAGCTTGTATCCCACCCCAGGCCCTGCCCCTGTGGGCTTAGATAAGCCATTCCTTCTTGCTCTCGTCGATGGTCTCCGTGAAGTTGGGGTCATTGTTCATGATGGCGGCGTCGGCGCTCTCGGCTGACTCTGCCCCTTTTGCCTCGTTGGTGTGGTACGTTCCCTTGTGGCGAAACATGTAGCGGATCAGGAACACCAAGGTGCAGAGGATGGTGAAGATCACCACTGCAATGACACCTACACAGAGGAGGAAAGAAAAGATGCCACTAGTGAGGAGAACATCTACAGATTTAAACACAAAGAAAGGATCCCACAACTCCTCTGAGCTGAGCTGAAGCTAACTGGGCAGTTAAACATCACCACAGTTGCTTAGTTTCCACTACTCTAATGCTTATATATAGTTTTTGCTATATACAAAATGTCACTGAGTGGAGTCTGCTAGTGACTTTCATCCCGTAGGTAAACTTCAACATTAGTACCTACTTAGTGAGCTTTGCTGACCATGAGGCATAGGGTGCCGAGTGCTCCCAAAACACAGGGGTGAAATGGTGACATGTCAGGGCCTGAGCAGCTCTTGAGGATGGAGTCACTAATGTATACTTTCCAGTCAATGGCCCTATTATCATAGCCCCCTCAACATGTCCTTGAAAATTGGCTTGGCTCACTGTTGGCTCACTCCAGCCACTAGGCACTAGCTCCACATAATTACAGATGTAACTGCTTTATCATCAGACCTATCCTTAATTGCTCCTCCTGCAATCATCTATTTGGGGTTCAGCCCTGTTGTGGAGAAGTCTCATATATCTTACCCTCTTAGGTGTAGGTAACTATGTGCTGAAACTGCACTGTTCCTTTTTTGGCCCCTCTCTACAGGCATGAGGATCTTCCAGGATGAAGACATTATAAAATTCTCAGGATAAAAAAATCTTGTAATCAGCCAGAATTATGTTATGCCACTTTTGTTAAGTGATGTATTGGACAGCCAGGCTGTTCAGGCGTGGCCTGAATTTTTCTGAGGAATGCAATGCTATCCTTCTAGTATTGTAAGATTTCAAAGTATTAAGGAAAAGTTTTAAGTAGTAATGAAAATATAAATTAAAAAGGAAAAATAACATAGCAAATGAAAACTAAAGCAACTAATCTAAACCTGGATATGGAAACCTAGACCCTTGAGGGGGCCCAGGGAAAAGACACAAAAAATTTCATTAGACTGCATGTACTGGTATACCCAGTGTTGCTTTACACAACAAAAACCACCACCAGTATGTCATTTTACATGCATTTAGAACTGACTGAAAGCTATTAGGCCGATCTTCACAATTTTTTTTAATATGCCTTCAGAATTTGATGCAGTGGCAAAGTTCTCCCAGGAGAGTTATGGTGCAACACTTCCATAATAAAGGATGTAGCAGAGAAAATTGCATGTGTACATAAAATTAATCAGGATCCTTATTTCTAGAGGCAGCTGGCCAGAATATCTTCAATTGAATGCTAACTCAAAGTTCCAATTCTGGTATTACTTAACATCACCTATCACACTGAATGGGACTCTCCGGCATGTAAGTTATAGCAGAACTTGGCCCCTAAAAAACAAGGCAGGATCATGAAGGATTTTTGTCAAGGGTGGAGCAAATAGTGTTTGACATAGATTCATGTTGAATCTGGTGTAACTGGAAAAGTGTCCTTGCCATTTCATATAAATTAATTACCCTGTTAACATAAGTAACTACTGCAAAGTAGCTCCCCACATGAATGCTTAATATGTGGAATATGAATATCAGTATCTTGATTTGGTTAAAACTAAATCTGAGGGGACAAACTAAGTGAGAACAAACCATTTCACTAGGACAATGTGCCTGAACAGACTTACACAAATTTCTATTTAACTTTGTTCGGGTGCAGTTTCCCCACAGTCAGCTCTAAGCAAATAGCTTGAATATGTTACCAACTGCAATTCAGTCACAGTCATACTGCTAAATATCTTAGAAAAGTGGATGTTCTTCCTACCTCCAATAATGGCAGAGTTTCTGTTAACTCCATCTCCTATGGCTTGACCATTGTATGGGAAATCAGCACTGGCTGTAAATAGGAAATTAAAGATTCATGTTGTAATAGCAGTGAAACTTCACACAGTAGTTCAGAAATACATCCAACATTCTCAGATACAATTTAAAAGAAAATTGTGATCCCTAGATATTTATCTAAAGAAGAAGAAAAAATCTTTCACTATTATCTAATCCCTCAGAACTTCTTGCTTCTTCCTTTCAAGAAAAATAAAATTAAAATAAAGGATGTACTCTCAGTAAGCATTGCTGTTAATACAGGAGGTCATTTTGTTACTCTACTAACATAAATTCAGTAAGTTTCTTTAGCATAAAACCAAACAAAACCCTTTCTTTCAAAAGCATGTGATCATACATACTATTATAGATTTTTGCCTTTGTCACTGCTATCCATGAAAGGCTTCAGAATTTTCCAGGATTTTGTGACTGCTGTTGGGTACAACTGCAAGTTCTGTGAAATAAAAACTGCCATCCCTTTTGCTGCTGCACAACCCGACGTAAGCGAGGGGCTGCATTTTTTGTTGCTCAGAGCCATAGAGTAGTTACACAAAGGAGCATGTGCCAGCACCTTTGCTACTCTAGAAGAAAGCCCAATGAGTCAGCTTAGCCACTGCTGGAGGTGCTTTGGAACTGAGATGCAAGACCATGAGTTGGAAGAGCTGAGGCATGGCAGGCAGGAGAGCCTGCGGGAGAGGAGAGTCTCCGGCAGACACATGAGGAGAGGAAACACAGATGTCCCAGCGCTCATCTGCCAGCGACCTAAAAAGGAGAGACTCCTTGTGGCAAAGCTGGATGAAGGAATCAGTACAGGTTTAAAGTAGAATTTGGATGGTAGTCTTGGTTCTAACCTCCAGAAAACATCACAGAGGCTTTTCAAAGGCAATCTCATCAATTAAACCTATCATCAGCATTTTCTTTACAGTCAGACATAGCAACTAGACACTGCAGTGACTGAGCAAGCCCAGGGAGCTAGGTGAGTGGTTGCAATCATTCCCTTCTTTGCCACTGGACTATGGCATTGATTTTGAAATAGAAAAATTGTTGTTAAAAGTACTTAACTGGAGACAGTTAAAATAATCAAGGATACAGATTACTTCTTAGGTCAGTATTTAAAACCCAGCTGTATTTTCCTTGCTTGATGGATTAGGTGATATTGTATTAAAGTAATCAGTTGCCTTTACAGGCCAGTGATGCATTCGCTATACCCCCAAACTGGCTAAGGGAATTCTACTGGCTTTCTGTTAGCATGGAGTAAAATCCATAATAAAGTTCCTTTTGTATTGTGAAGGAGCTGCACAAAAGAATGAATGGCTTCAGCTCACCGTGTGGCCTGAAAAGAAGCTTGGGGCTAGAGTAACCTTCTTGTGTGCCTGCTCTGGGGGGCAGTTGAACCAGCTGTGTGTTGAGCAGCTACTTTTTGGCTGGTTGCCTGTGGGACAAACAGGAGGGCATTTCTCAGGGCTCAGTGGAGGTGGCCTGGCCAGCAGTTTTTGCCAGCAGCGCTTGTGCCTTTGACATTTGTTGGTTCTCTGGCTTCTGAAAACAGCATTTCTGCACAAACCAGGCTAAAAAATGTAAAAGATAAATAAATACCTGATTCCATATCAGTGGATTTTGCTCCAAAGAAGAACCTTACTGTGCAGGACCATGAATGTTTCCTACAGAGACATTTTGGCACGCGGTCCATAATGTTATCCTCGTAGTGCTGAAAGGGAAGGGCTGGCAGTGGGAAAATAAACCCTAACTTTAAACCTGCCCTCCCTGCACCTCAAGGAAAATCCTAAAGACAAACAACACTATGTAGAAAAGCATCAATTTGCTAAATTGCAAGGAATTGCTCTCTGCCATTCTAACCCAAAAGAAGGCCCCTTGCCATAGGAGCAGCTCCACGGGCAGTTAACAAGTCCTACCACTTGCCGCTTGGTTTGGAGTTGCTCTCCTGTGTCCCCACACAAGAAATCTTTAAATCAGCAATGCTCACAGTTCCCCCTTCCCTTACAACTGAATAGTATATTTTATCTTCTTTTAAAAGGTTGTTTCAAGGACTATGGCACTAGTGAAGTGTGAAGAAAGAGGAAAGCTGCTGTTCATGGCAGCATGATCCCTCCCGAGCTGCCACATCACAACAGCTATGCTACAAGGGATTCCTGGCAGATGGAAGACTACGGCTTATGATGTTCCAATAGCCACTGAAGTACACTGCAGGATAATGAAGAACATGAAGTATGATGTGAAGCTACATCCTTGATCTTGTCTGAGAGCTGCTGCTAGGACCAGACCTGATGCCTCTGTCCAAAGCTGCTTTCCATTGTATCTAGTCATCATACACTCTCAGGAGGAGATGTCCATTGGATCAACAAGCAGGTATGACTCATTCTGAGACTCTCATCTCTAACGACGAGGAAACAGGAACATGTGTCTGGGGGCAGAGGACAACCTATTTCAACAAGAGGTCACCATCAGATTGGATAAGTTGTGCCCTGCTGCAACTGCTGGAGAACCAGGAGTGCTGTAGTGAAAAAAGGAGCTTAGATGTTCACAAATCTTTTTTTAAAGTACCTACGGCAGTGTTGGCAGATATTATTGCCATAATTCATGAATTCCTGTTCTATTACTCTTGTGTCAGCAGGAGACCTGCTTTTGTATTATGAGGGTTTTTTTTGACTGAAAAATTGTATCTAAAATCTCAGCCAAACGTGGGGTTGTAGAATACCTTTTGCTGCAGAAGTGTCTATACCAGTTTTTTACTGAATTTATTACTACAGATGGATAGAGGAGGAGGGAAAGAACTCATTACTTTCTTTTTTAGGTGGAAGTTCCCTTGAAATTATTCTGGGCAGCAGTAGTAGCTTCTCAAATGGTCACAAATAGCTACAGACCAGAGGTCTAAGAACTGCAAAAGGGTAACTCCTGCCACAGCAATTAGGCAGAAGAGAATGTATGAGGGCACATTCCTTGACCCTCCAACTTGAACTTAACAACAGAGTACTGTCACCAACAGGCACCAAGTGCACGTATTTCAGATAGCAGTTATGTCATTCAAACATGTGGTGATTCATCTCTGACCTTACTATGGTCACATTCCTTGGCAATATGAAGTAACTTTGTCAACAAGACAACTAACAAGTTTTCCATTGCTGCTGAAATTCAGGAACTAAACAAGGAAAGAACATGTTAGAACAGGCTGACAAAGGGGCAACAGTTATACTGATGCTCTGGTAAAAAACACAGAAGACTAGAGTGCTGTTCACAGGTTGTAAAGAGTAACTCCTAAAATGTTTTAAAATGACTGGTCAGGTAAAATTAATATTGTTACTAGTGACTGTCATGTTTCATGGGAATCTAAATCACAGTGGTATAATAACTAGCTTGCATGGCTATAATATGCAGATGAAGTACAGGGTGAGTTGCTAATGGACAAGTGTGTGCCTTCATTTCTCTGCTGCAGTTGGGAACACCTCTTTCCTGTTCAGATTCTTCCATTATCACTGTGACATTAATTTTAACTACATGTCTCAGCAAGCCCTTTTGCACTGCCTGATACTTGTACCTCGACAGCTTCAAATCATTACTTGCTCACAGCAAATAGGTGCCATGGAGCTGCAGTTACTCTATGTAGTTACCCTGCAAAGCCACTCTGGACAGTAAGTGGGTTGTGAATGTAATGTAAGGTGGGTGTGGGGAGGATACTACAGTAGTTTTGGTCTACATACCATGCTAGCTAATTGTTAGCTGAAGCCATGAATAGGAGTGTTCAGTTTTCCTTTATCACCTGGTCTACAAAGGTTGCTTTCGAACAGCTGATTCCCATCTGGTTTGGGGACCGTACTGTAAAGGTTTCCTTACCTTAGAAGCTTTTTCCGAATCTTCCCTAGGTTTCTCTGAGCAGCCAGGGTCTCACTTGTGTGAATCAAAACATGAAGAACAGAGCAAATAGCTTTTTAATCTACCCTGGAAAACAGTTACATATTGGCCCAAGAGATGTGCTGCCAGTTCCCTGAAATCCTCTGCTCACGCAGCTGTGGCACAGAGCCATCGGTTTGCTGTCAGGACACACCAGAGACATTTTCCTAAAACCTACAGCTAGTGTAGGGATGGATTGAACTGCACTAGGAAATGCTAAGCTCATCTGTGGCTTACGAACATCACTTCATCTGGTTCCCTTCCAGAATCCAAGCTGTGTGATGCTGTTCTTTACACCCTGTCTGCCCACAGCAGGCCATCAGGTTTGCTTCAAACGCCATCATCCTGAAGCTAACTTACGTAAAAGGACACAGCATACCTTGCTTTCTCTTTCTTTAATGGGCTGCTGTTTATGAGGCCATAGTTTCAATAACCACAGAGTAAATATACAGAGTCTGAACTTATGTTTTGCACTTTCAACTTTCTGTTATTAGTCTCAGGGTAAAGGGGGTTAAAGGAACTTTGCAGCACCTAAAAGGGTGATTAAAGACTGACTGCAGGCAAAATCCATGTTTTGGCCATCATTTTAATGACATTTGAAAATTTAGATGACCACAAAAATGCAGTAGGATACCTACCATTATCCGGCACACTCAGCATGGTCATTGCCACAGCCAGCTGCAATACAGCAGCACTGACTGAATGGAAAGGGGAGATGAGACTGGATGAACAGGCCATAATTAGGATTAGATGTTAAAGATGACAGATGTTGTTGATTTAACAGAGTAAATGATAATTTTGCTTTATTATAGTAGGTGTGATATTGCATCTGCCATTTTCAGAGGGAGATTTTTTACAATGGATCCCACATAAAAGCCTTTTGCAAATTCATAAAACTGAAACACAGAATGACCCTGTTAAAGTAGAACAGTGGTCCAGAAAGTTGGTGTGGACAGAGAAATGAACAAAAGGCTATTCAGTAAAGGCAAGGGGAAAACCAAAACCAAATGGAGAGACTTTTCAGCTAGAGTGCAGTACTGGGATGTACAAAGTAAAAGGCAAATCTCATTCTGACATACACTACCAGGAGTGTTACATATAAGCCATTGGAAACAATTTTTTTTAACTGAGGTTTTTTACTGAGTAGGCAAGTCTTAGTTAAAATATACCACACTACAAAGGAAGGTACAGTTTAGATCTGCTCCAAAAAAGGAAGGGTGGGAGTGATCACAGGTCTAAAACAAACAATGGATGAAACCTGTGAAATTCCGGAAATTGAGTTTGTTCAGCCTAGAACTAACCCATGTTGCAAGGCTGCTGTGACTTTTCAGCTTTACAGATGTCCACAATTTTGAGAGGTGTTCTCCCATTACTAAGACCAGTTGGGTTTTCACATAAATACAAACTAGAGAAGCAATCAGAACTGGATCTGGTAATCACAAGGTATATAAAACCCCCAGCAATCAAGACATTGATTAAAAGTAGAGCAGTGAGAGAGCAAAATAAAAGCAAAGATGTAAACTATAACTCCTTCTTTTTAATCCTATTTTGCAGCCAGGCATCAAAGAATTGAGCTTTCAAAGAGAGCAAACACTTGCTGACACCTTAGGATTTTGAGAAAGTGTTGGACACTAGATCCATTCACTAATCTATTTCTCCACAGGACTGTAACACAGAAGAAAACAAACCCAAACTCTCTGGCTGCGTTTTGTCAACTTATGTCAACTCTGCTGGTCAGGTGAGACTGTACTGCTACAGTTTGAAGTTACAGAGCACTCTTTATTACAGACTATAAGTACAGAAACTAATTGCTCAACTCTTGATAGTAGAAACTAATGTGCAGTCACGCTGCATTCCCTCTCCTGAAGGCACTGGATTACAAGAGAAACTCTAAACACCTGCACAGAAATGATGGAGCAGGAGTAAACAACTCCATTACACAGTCCTAAATCAAAGGTGAACATCACAGCCCATAGACTCCAGTTGCCCTTTCTTGCTCATCCCGCTGCCCGTGCCCATCCCATCCACAGCTCTCCTCCTGAATGTGGCTCTGTGAAGACCTCCCATGACAAGTAAACTACAGCGATTCAGGAAAAGAAGAAAAAAATCTGAAGCAGGATTAAAAATGTTGTGTCTTTTTATGTTGCCAGGGCAAATTTTGTATTGAAAGTTCTTATATTTTTTTTTAATTAATACATCTATTTTTTTCTTACTTCTCCAAGCTGAAAGGAGAGAAGGGAGGAAAACTACACCTACTCCTGCTTTCCTAGGCATTTGAGAGTAGATTCTGAGGGAGGACTGTCTAACATTAAACTCTCTTAACAGAGTTTACTTAAAGTCCCACTGACATCAGCTGAAGTATAGAACTGAGAATTTAGCTGAAGTTATTTTTAATACTAAACACTTTCAAGTTTAAAAAAAAATACCCACACTTACCCAACCACAAAATATTTAAAAGATATATTAACCATATTGTTTTTAAAAGGTCATTATTGTTCTAGCATGCTATATGGGGTCAATCATTACTCCTTGAATTTTTAGTGATGCCTCAACTGTAGTGTTAGAGGGTTACAAGTATATCCCTAATATGAACCATTTTTCTGTCTTTTTGGAAACAGAAGTCTTCACAGCCACAGACTTAATAATTTTTTTGGTGCGAGTTACAGGATATTGGAAAAAGTACACCCACACAGCAATTCTGAAACTACCAGAACAGATGTGCAGCTTAGAGAAAAAATTAGGGCTTTTCACTTTAAAAATGTCATCCTCTTCTCTCTGTTGCCAATAACACAAATTATTTGGAACATGAAAGTCTCAACATTGGATCAAAATCCACTAATTTCTTCAATCCTTTGCAACCTTCTTGGCTGGGAGGGTTAGGGAGGAAACAAAACCAGAAAAAAACCTTCAGAAATGACAAAAAAGTCCTCCAATGCATTAGTGCTATTTGGAGCAATTATTTCAAGTAAGTTTTGTCAGGTATGTTCTGTTAGATCAAAAGCATTTTGAAGGTTGCATTTTTTTCTTTTCTGAGAAATTTTCACTGAATCTGAAGTGTTTTTACTGACAGCTGCTGGTGAGTACTGCTGAGAGAGAGAGACATGCACAGAGATGATGGAAAACACAAAACCTGTGTTTTTACAGTTTTGGTGTGAAGGGTCTCCAGTTGTGTCTTTTTATTCCAATGTGAAATGAGTATAAATTAAAAAATCCTCTGAAATGATGGCTTAACAGAAACATTATCCTCTGAACAGTCCTTCTGTATGCAAATGCCTGGGGCAGTGTGGGAAAGTAAGTGGGGATTGTAGAAGAGAGTTGTCGGATGTTTCTGTTAAAAAAAGCATGAATTTTGGAGTGAAAAATGGAAATGCCAACAATGAACAATGGCAGCGTTGGGGGAAAACTCGCTGAAGCTCCATGGTCAATGAACTGGGACAATGCAAATGCTCAACACTAGACACCAGAGTGAACTATCCAATCAGTCAAGATAGTTGTTTCTGAATCAGCTGTTATTAACCCCTTAATTTCCTTCTGCAGACAAACTTTGCTGTCCATACTGTTAAGGAGAGGACAAAATGGATTTTTATGAATGGCTTGCTCTGAAAGAGCACTACAATATTCTTTCTTTCAGTCTTAAAAAACAATCTTCCTAGCAAATGGATAGAAAAACTTGTGCCTTATTAGGAGACCCATCCTTGCAGCTTAAACTCCCCCAAATCAGTCCTGGATGAAATATGAAACAGTGAAAACATTCCTGCACTGTCTGTTGGGATGGGTTAGGTGATTCTCTCCTGCTTCCCCCTTTGTATGGTCATTTCCCAATAGTAAGTTTTACACTTTCTTTCGCACACAAGCAAATAATTGTACAAAGTAGTGGGAAGGCAAGATCAAAACACTTTTTAAATTTAGTACCTAGGCACCTGTATACTACAGAATTTTCTTCCTTATTTTAAACGGAGAGCAGACATTTAGGATCACTTTTGGATCGTGTTTATCTGCAGTTTGAACTTCAGCAAGTTCTGTCTCAGAAGTAGTATTTTGAACATTTGCTCTGCCAAATTTCCAACTGATCTGCAGCACATTAAAGCAGCCCCATCCATCAAAGACCTAAACGCATCTGTCTCTTAATTCCTGGTAGTAACGTCTGTACGACACTGGTCTCACTGTGATTCCAGACAAGAACTGCTAGTGTATTAGTCACGCTGCCCTAAGCTATCACCTTCATGAAAATTTTACACGCAGTGCTTACATTTCACCTGTTAAGGAAGACAAACAAATACTTTCTTTTATAATTAATGTAGAATATAAAATGCTTCAGTGCTCTCAAAGGAACAGTAGAGTTAAGTGCTGATCAAAGCCTAGCTGTTATATAGCTAATAGCTGATAATGGACCCACAGGGAATACTTGCAATAAACAAAAAAACAACAAAAGAAAAATCCAGCCCAATGAACAAGAATACCAAACAAGCCTGTAAACTTATGACAGCTACAAAAAAGGAGGAAAAAAATTACAGACTCTATTAATTGACATCATTGGAAGAAAGGGCTTCTCACTGCCAGGATATGAACAACAAGATCAGGTTCTGCACTTTTAGCGTTCAGCCACTTATGAAAAAAGAAAGGCTTGGATTGGGGATGAGGAATGGGTCAGACTGGAAAGTTTATATCTAAAATAAACTTTAATAGCTGTAATGACCTGACTGTAGTCTAGAATAACCTCTTACACAGGAAGTGAAGTGCTTTTCAGCCTAAGGAAAGGAAAAAGAAGGCAGTTACATGTAGTGCTCAGGCATCTAAATGCTTCCTTCTCTACTCCATTTTTTTCCTGATTTATGCTATCCCTATGTTCCTAGTTAAAGTTAGTACTTGTGGAAAAAATACAGTCTTTGCAGAGGATGGAAAACACTCTCTTTTTAGTATTACCACCTTCTTGTCTTGATGTTAGGTAGCAGCATTGACATTCAAACCAATGCTTATGAAATAGCTACAATGCTGGTCTCTCAATGAATGCCAGAAGAATTTACAAGCTTGGCAGTCTGTCAGCTGTCTGATATACTAGACAGAGTGTCAGAAATTTCACACTGAAATGATATATTCTTAAAGATAAGAGAAAGCTATGCATAATTGTGTGAAGGAACTAGATGAGACTGAGGGAGACATTTTTATTCCCAATCAATGGAGAGATTTACAGTAATTCAAGCAGCACAATTAAGCCCTTTAAGGATGAAGCACTGATTGTGCCAAATTTCAGACAGATGCTCTTCCTAGTTAGCTGCTCAACAGGGAGGAGAAAAATAGAAATTGTTGCATCTCAATGTTTACCACTTACCTTCTTGCCTGCAAGAAACACTTGGTGCTTAGAAACTGACCTATGAGTTTCTGCTAGACTTAATCCCCAACTGTCTGAAAAAAATGCCACCTTCCTGTTTGAAAACAACTCAGATCAAGGCCATGGGCTTCTGAGACAATATTTATATGGGGAGAATTGGGGATGAATGCTGGTCACTCTCAGCAGAGGAAATTTGATCATAGAAATGCACCAAAATCTGGCAGTGGGGGAATGTGTTGGCCCACAGGGCAGGTTGCAAGTGCATCTTCTGTCTCTTGTATAGGAAATATAAATATTAAACTAGCTTACTGGCAGACAAGGAGCCTCCCAATGTTTACATGCTATGTTAATTAAAAAAAACCAACCACCCTGAGTGATCAATAACTTCAAAGAGAGAATATGGCATCATTTTCTGATTGCAGTACAGATAACTAATCATGTTTGCTATGCTTGAAAAAGGAGGAGCGTCATTTTATTCTAGTAATTGCCTTCACATCTATTTTTAATTTTGCTAACACCTAGGAGATCAAATTTAAATGCATAAGGCTGCATCATGAACAAAAGCGGTGCACCTCTTCTGTCCTTCCTGCTTGACTTGCTTGCCCCTTGCAGGAAGCGTGGAGAAGTGACCCTGCTCCCCTGCTGTCCCTTAGAGGAGAGAATGAGAGCTGTGTCACACGTTACCATTGATTTTAATCCTCCTGCTGTTGGAGGCTTCACTGATGCATACAGGACTCTTTCAGTGTCTCTGGCCAGGAGAAGACCCTTTTGTTTGTGTATTGGTAACCTAAGACCATTTTGAGGGCTGAATCACCACCCTCCAGCAAGTAACACCTTTGATCCTTCCTTCCCACCATGCCATTTGTAACAAGCCCTTGACAAGGGCCAGAGCTATTTCCTGTCTTCATAGCCACATCCATACCAGTGGACGTCTAACACAGCTTATCTTCAGATGCTGCCTCTCTGCCCTCTGAGATGTGGGTACCAGTGGTCAGAGGGTGGGATGGCAACCCAACCGATGGTGTCTGAATCAGGAAGGTGACCTTCAGTACTGTCACCAGTAACACACAAGTGACACTTTCTCTTAGTCCAGAAATCAACTGCTATCTTTTGCTTGACAATTAGTTGACCAATTAGGTGAGCATGGATCATATGGCCACTCTTCAGCCCTCCCACTCTCTTTTCCTGCCATCACTTGTTAAAGAAAGAGGGATGAATTTGTAACAAAAAGGGAGTAAATCCTTCAGGTAGCTGTTTTAATCTTCATGACAGCATTGCATGTCTTCATACAATGTTTTTGCCAGATGTGCTCAATACAGGTTTCAAAGCAAGCTGTTTATTCTTAAAAGGCAAGGCCTTTCACCTTCTACAAAAATAAAGACCTTTTAGGGTTTAAAGACGTACAGTCAGAAAAATGTCACAACACTTGGAAGAACATTACAGATGTAGCATTTAATCCTGCTCCATTTAATTCTTAATATGTTAAAGCTAATATGGGTTTAACTAAATCCTGTGTTAAATACCCTAGATGCCATTCTGTTCATACTGAGAATAAATGCATCTTGCAGCTACATAGTGCCATGGCAACTTAGAGGTGCTAAAGCATGGTTTGTCAACTGTTGTATGTACCTTGCCTCTTCTGGTATCTCTAGCTTTTACGAAATTCAAGATGGGGTAGTTTGGCAAGCTGGAGCACATTCCTAAAATGGAAAGGTACTTACATGTAGTAGGTTTCTTTTATCCTTTTTATATAAATAAGAAATGTTTGGAAGTGAAACTTATTTAGTGAATTGCAGAACCTTTATCTTAGATAAAAACACCCACAAACTGAACAACCCCACCCCAATAATATGCATCTTCTGATTTTAAGTACAAGGCATTTTAGGTGTGGGGAGCTTGTTTACTACAAAAATAATCATCTGTTTGGGCTTTTGTTTGCTTCTCTACAATGAACAAGGTGTCAGTTATCAGTGACATACACCTTAGCTAATTTGAACTGCGAGATATTAAAAAAAACCCTTGGTGATTAGCTTTTTTTTTACATATGCTACAGTAATACTACAGTAATTAAAATGCATGCTAATATAGTTAAAGGCATACAATTATAACTTTTGTTTTGAAATGTATGCCAGACAGGTAATTTGCTGGGTTTAGACAACATGTAAAGGTAGAACATGTCATTTTTAAATAATATAGTCATTGATCAGGCTCTTTTTTGCCGCCTTTCTACACTCCTTTTGATGTAACCAAGACAAATTGGATTGTCTGATATGAACTGAGGTAATATGGATGGGAGGAAAACACAGGAAGGGAACTATCTTGATGATCTTCTTGGTTTTGATTATTTTTTTTTAAATCACCAGAAAGTCACCTTCTAGAAAAGAATGACTTGTTGAATTCTTGTGCTTCATCAGCACCAAGAAAGGATTGCCATAGCAACAGGAAAAGACTATGCATTGTAAGAATACCCACAAGCTGAACAAGATAATGGTTTAAGATAATGTCCCAGTAGCATGGCAAAATGCCAACCAGGGGTGGGAAGGAAGGGAAGTGGCATTTTTACAATGGCGAAGAAATTTTAAAAGAACTAATATTGTAAATGTGAAATATATGTGAATTCAAGGCTAATGGAAAGTACAAGACAATGAATCAAGAAGCTGTATGGCCCATTTGTCTGGGGAGCAAAACAACAAGGTTTCTTATTGATAAATCCCTGAACTTGTCTCTAACGGTCAACTGCAAGTGACTGATGTGTGTCTTTGTGATCTTCCCTTTAGCGTCTCTGTTAGGGCATCCAAAATGTTTTGCAGCTAGCAGGAGTTGTCCACGCAGTAACTACACAGAAGCAAACATTTCATGTAGGTCAGCCGTCAAGCAGAACCTGCTTAACATCTGGTAATTATCCTTAAGGTCTGATCCAGCACTGCAGTTTAGAGGTGAAAGGATCATTATATTTGCCTTCTGGTGTATCTGTCCTATTTGGACACTTATCTTTGATCCCCTCCTACAACATTTTTCATTCCTCAAAGTTCAATTCCACAGTATTTGAGAAGCAAAACTATAAATCTACACTTAGTTCAAAACATGAATCAGGATGAGTGCAGAGTATGACACTGAATGAGATTTAAACCATGTGATACTTGCCACAAATTTTTTCCTGATTATCTCTTTTCACTACAAACCACCTGTCCTCAACTCTCATGTTTTGTTAACATCTATTTGAAATGAAATAGGTGACATAACAATAAACATTACAGATAAAAACATGTATGAAATGAGAAATCCTGTACCTAGTAACTGATGCTTTCAAAGCCATGTTCTTTGCAACCATTTCTTTGTGGCAGAGTGCGTGTGACTGTTGCTTTAGCATCACTACAAGTGTTTCTGTGAATTTCCAAAGAGCTTGTTGTCTTTGCCCCTTCAGCTGTTTTAGTGAAGGAGTAAATTCACACTGAGAGTACCGAAACTGTTCCAGCTCTGGAGCCAATGGGAACCATTACTTACACCTCTGATTTTTCCACTTTCTCTTTCAACACAATTTGTGTTAGAAAGTCTTCTAGCAGGGTTTGGGAAACATAAAAAAATCCTCAGTGCAAACTGCCAATTTGCTAATGCAAAGTGACACTAAACCCAAACATTTTCATCTACCAGTCATCAAGATCATCTGTGTGCAAGGTTGCACAATCTACAGTATATAGTTTTCCTGAGACTGAAACAGAGTGAGCTGTGTCAGAGAGAGTTTTACAAAGACCGAGTTGTTTTTACACGATACCGATAAATGAGTTGCTGCGATACCTCCTCTTTGTATCATGGAAATGTCACCCAGAAAGTCAGGAATTGTTCACCCACACCTGAATGTCCTTTCACTCCTGCCCTGGTGAAACACCACTCCCCTGCTGTGAAATTTCTTTCTACCATAACTCACCTGACATTGTTGCTCCCCTCAGTGTACAGCAGTCCCTCACTACAAGTCTTTAAAGCAGTATCATCTTTTTCCCTCTATTGCTGCAGAGCACTGGAGAGGACAAGAAGAGGTGTCCCTAGCTCCCAGTCCTACTAAAGCTTCTCAACACCAAAAATGAAGGTGGGTCACTTGCACTCTGGCTGTCCATGACTGAAACAGTCAAGTCAAGTTCAGCTATGGCAATGAGATTTTTTTTACTGGGCAGAAGTTAACAGACAACTTGAGCCAACCTAATTGTATGCTGTATATTCCTTGATATCCTTCATGCTGGCTCCATGACCAAGTACTGCAATTAATCCAGAAGAAAATGTGTAAGTTCGTAATCTGTCAGGTGAACAAAGGTGAATCACCTCAGCAAAAGTTTCCAAGACGAGACTGAGCCAACACAAGGACAAGCATAGTAGCACGTTGAAAGGACAAACAAGATCTCCCTCTTTTAACACCAGGAGCTATTAGGAACAGCTCAACTATCTTGAATAAATCCCACCACAGTCTTTTACTAGCTTGCTGTCTGTAGGAAAAAGAAACCAACCAAAATTAACAACCAAAAGCCATTAGCTGCAGAAGATTCACAGCAGCAGTGCCTCCTCAAGAAGTTTACGACACACTTTTTAAAGACATGAGTCAGTGAGGTATCTTTTAGGAAATGCGCTTTTATAGAAACAGGAGCATGAAACATAACCTTCAGGTACAAACTGACCTATTAATTTCAGAGAAGAAAGAGACTACTAATTTGTGGTGAAAAAATTCAAGTAGGAGATTGCATGTTATAAACAGGGAAAAGACATACTGAAATCCTACAATGGCATGGCAGCAAGGAGGGAATGACAGGTTTTAGAGCATAATACTGCTTGTATAGATGTTTGGGACCCTCAGCCCTGGAATATCTACCTCTCCTTACAAACCTTTGTCCTATTTCTCTACTGAAGAAGAGCTGAAAGGAAATGTTGCAAGGAGTTGTTTGACACTGCAAGAAAAAAAATAATCCAAACCCCAAAGGTGTGATCTTGGCACATACGGTTAAGAAAGACATATATACCTGTCCCCTCTCATATAAAAACTGGCAGATAGATGCATCCCCAAACACAACAGGCAAAGACTAATTGGTATCAAAATCATTATGGACCCAGTTTTTCCTCTAGCATTTTCATTTTATACCACTGTAAATCCATCAGCTTTGCCAGGACAGGTTCTAATTTACACCGCTACAAGTGAAATCAGAATCAGGACAAAATAAAAGAGAGGGGTCGACATACACCTGACCCTATACATCTAAAGGGAACAGATTTTTTTTTTAATTAAGTATTTATCTGACACCCAAGAAGCAAAACAGAAAAAAACCCTCAAAATTTAGGCACAACATATACTTTCAAAGACTGTCAGTCACAAAGCAGGATGACATTTCTGGGATCAGCAAATTATTTTGGCTTTCCAGCATTTTCAGCATGAGATGAATACAATCATGACTAATGGGATTTCCCATTAAACATGGCCTAAGGAAAGCAGACATTTCAGAAAACAAATCAGCACTTTATATAAATATATTTATGCCTAAAATTAGATTTACTTTTTTTGTATGAAGCTGACTACAATATACTCACTTATTGGGAATACAGCAGAAAAAATGCTACTGTACCTTATTTATCTGTACTTGCAACCTTTTGCCGACTACATACCCGATAGTACAGAGAAAGTGCTATCGCAGCAGCTAGGTCAAAACTCAACATTCAAACAGTGTAAGACTTACGGAAAAGAAAAATAAAGCAGAATATTAAAAAAAGGCAAGAAAAATATCCTGTAACTGCATTTAGAAGTGGTGGCAAATTCCTGTCCTACAGTCATCTATCAATCACATCCACTCAGGTTTGTTTTTCCTTACAGAGGGTGGACGTACTTCTTCTCTGAACTGCTCTGCTGAGCTAACGAGGCATGCACCCCAGCTTACCTGAGTCTAAGTGCCACGGGTCGGTAGCGGCCGACATTGGTGGGATGGTGAGTGGAGATGCTCCACAGTTGGATTCCACCAGTTCTCCTTGGATGTGGACGTGAGAGGAGGCGTTGGTAGGTCTCAGAGCTGCTTTGAGTGGAGCAATCTGGTTGAACTGTACTCTTGATAGGCAGCCAGTGAATCCTGGAGTGTTGTATTTATATATATCTTGGTCAATCTTCCCAATTTCTATGGGAAATTAAGGAGGAAAAAAAAATTAATGAAAGCAATTCATTGCTTTGGAAAGCAAGGTTGGTCTGAACACTTGATTCCCAGAGCTCAGTTCCCAAGTCCCTCTCTCAGTAGACTGAGAACTTGTCAGACCCTGCCAGGTTTCTTTACATTTCATTACAGATTAAAGCTGGAAACCTTCAGGCCTTGATGTGACTCAGTTGCACTGCTATGCTATCATTAAAATGAAAGGCTGGTGTGAAGGAGTCATCAGAGAAGAGAAGGTCAGGAAAAAAAATCTTTTCCCCAAGAAGAAGTGGCAAAGGACAAGGCAGAGGGACAGTCACTGCCAGGGTCTCTCCTCCCAGCTGAAGCTGCTGCTGCAAGAGATGCCCCTTCCTCCACCCTGGCCCATCATCCTCTAGCCCCTTTTGGTGGGCTGGGACCACTCTGGTTCACTCCCATCCCCCTCCTGTCTCCTTACGAGGAGACCAAGTGTCCCTTCACCATGATACCAAGTGTCCCTTTGCCAGGGGACCACACGTTCCTTCGCCAGGGGACCATGCGTCCCTTTGGCCCGAGGTAGAAAACTGCCCCTCTCCAGCCTCTTTCCTTCCCCCGAAGTGGTGAGAGGTGGCAGGAGCCTGCCCACCCCTGCTGCAGGCTGAGGAGCAGTGTGCATGCTCCCACGCCTCCGCAACCGGGCCTACGTCAGCTGAGAGCCTGCCGCAAGTCGGCCATTTTATACCTCGCTGCCGTGGGCTGATAGGCAAGCTGGCAGCTGGCATCCATGAGCAAAGCATGGGGCTCTGCCATTGCTCTCTAAACCAGCCATTGTCCCTCAAAGTCACCCCCCAAGTAGCTTTCTCCCTTCTAAAACACCACTTAAAATGATCCCAAAATGGTAGCCGTAAAACGTGGCACATGCCCTTACTACCCAGGAACCTGCAGGCTGCTCACAGCTGTTTTAATTCTGCCAGGACCTGTTGCGACAGCCTGAGTCAACAAAACCAGCACTCTCTGTCAGCTGGCTGCGTTAGCAGGGGTATTAACATTTCAAAGCCTCACTGCAGTGCCTAATATAATATTTACATGGCGGTGACGAATTTGGCTTCCTTTCATGGAGTGAATGGAAAGGATGCACGGCAGCATCATGTTTGTGCTGTACCAGGGAGTATTGCTCTGGAGGCACTGAGACACTCCAAATCACCTTTCCCCGGGTTGGCAGGGACAGGAGTTAACGTCTGGCCCTTGAAGTCAGTGGAAAAAGTCATACTGAGCTGAGCAAAGCACAATGATATCCGAGGGACAGAGAACAGTGAGCAGCCCCAGGTTGTTCAAAGGCAACCTTTTCAGATAGGAAATGATAAGGGTTTGAAAAATGGTGTTTCTGGAAAAAAAGACATCTGTAAATCACAAGATTGTGTCATAAAAAAGAAAGAAAGGAAAACAGAGGTGGGACAGAGAGGATTCTCCTGAGAAGTGTGAGGAGAAAGTGGGAAAGAGTTTTATTGTAAGAGTTTGGGGAAGAGCTGGGAACCAAAGCTCATCTGGGTTTGAGTTTTTCTACCAAAAAAAAAAAAAAAAAAAAATCAAATCAGAATTATTAGAAAATGCATTACTAACCTTTTGGATGAGTCTGTGTTCTAACCAAACCAGGATCAATTATATGAGGTCTGAGCTGCTGACTGGGCTCCCTAAAAACTACCATGATACATATGTCACTTCTATTCCTAAGAGTACTTATGGTTTTGCATCAGGGATATGTACAAGGAGTTTCAAGGCTACAAACCAGGCAGGGCATTTCAAGTATACTTTATTTTTGGGGTTTACATGTTAAAGATGAAGTGGGGGAAAACTGGTGGAAATTGGACAAATCTTGAGCACGAGTAAAACAACTTCTTGGTTTTCACACAGAACTAAGCTGTACCTCTTCTGTCTTTGCAACCATATTAGAATGATAAACACAGAACATTTAAATCCCGCCCTCACCTAGCATAAGGACACAAAAGGAAGATGCATAATCTAAAAATTAGTTGCATTAGATCCTTATGTGATCCACTGTACAAGAATGGATTTTCTATTCCCCCCATTTTCCCTTTTCCTTCTTGTTTGAGAACATCCTTTCTCTGCCAGTGCTTATCCAGCCTGTATCAATATTACAGCCACAGTTCACAAGCTGGCAGTGAGCAGTGACTACCACCTGTGACAAAGTGGAAGGATGCTCAGGACTCAGCTAGAGACTAGCTTAAATGGATTAAAATAATGGGATTAGTCACGTGAGTCTCATCCAGCTCTCCTTTAAAAAAGTAGCTTGACCAAACAGCATCTCCTTCAAAAATTTGATAGTAAGTAAAAAACCTCACATGTGCATGCACACTTTCCATAGTTAGTAGAAAAGCTGTAGAAAAGCCAGAGTTCTTGCATTCAAATGCTACTTGTAGAGCGTATCACTCAGAAAAGCTTCCTATGTGACCACAATATTCACTGCCTCTTATTTCAATTAAATATTCATGGTATATTCAGTGAATAGCTGCAATTTTGAGTAATCCTTATAATTTAAGAAACAATTAGAAGACCATATTTCTCTTTAAATGCTGTAACCGCTGTCAATAACAGTTTAGTGACTACCTTTTATTCACATTTTTATATATTCTGTAGAACTTCATGCAGCAATGCTAATAGCCTCCCACTCACGATCCTGAATGACAAGAACAAAAATCTATGAATATGATTGTGCTACTTTAGCAGCTTCAGCACCATTCTTCTCTAACTCTGTGATAATAAGTGATGGATCCTGAAAGAATTAAAGAAAAAAACCCTAAAACCCTAACAAGGCACCTTGCTGAAGACCTGCATTTTTGTTTAAAACATTGCACAAATGAGAGTTGTGCAATTCACCTCGTGCAGATTTACCACCAACTCGCATCACATAAGTGCTAAAACAAGATGGATTGACTTCTATGACTGTGAACATGTTCCTTCCCGTGCGTGTCCCATGGGGCTCAGCACGTCGATACTCTGTGATGTTATGCCATTATACTTTGCCTCCCTGTGTATTTGAGCCTGCTATAAACCCATCCCTAGAGAGTGTAATGATGATATAATTAAATATGGCTTTGTTGTCATGACTAAAATTCAATTTTCTCTCTATAACAAAGAGGGGAGAAAAAGAAAAGAAGATGACAAACACATTATTTTAAAAAGGGCAATGTACAATGCAACTACTTTGCATTGTTCTAATTTTCAGCACATGAGCTAGTGAAAAGTCATATAAATATTACAGTATACAGTATTATCATTACCTAATAGGAACATTAGTATTACTGCTTTCAGATCTGATGCAGCAATCTTCTGCTGGCACCCTACCCACAAGGATTTCTGTAATGAAAGACTTCCAAAAATACCACTTTTAGGCCTTTTTTAACTTCAGTTGGTTTAACCATTTGCTCCCTTGGTCACATAACCTGCTGACTTGAGATGAAGACCATGATTACAAGACAGAGACCATTCAGGCAAACCCATTCTAGCACAGATGCACTGCAGTATACAAATCCTTAACACTGAACATTCACACAATAACTACACAACTGCCTACCCAGATTACTTAAACATTTTAAAAATGTATATAACTAGTACACAGTATACTAAGAACCTCACAGATGTTACCCTGTCTTGTGTGTTATCATTCACTGAAGATATACTTAACATCAATTACCTGTTATTTATGTTTTGTTATTTCTTTAAGAGTAAAAAGATACAGGAATTTAATCTTCAGTTACTCGTTTTGATTTCAGGGCTTATGTTCCACGGCTGTGGCAGAAACGTGCCACATAGTGATGAAAATAATACTATTTCTCTATTGAAAATTATGTGCTGCTATTGAAGAAGCTCTTTTCCACCTAGGTGAAAAGATATAAAGAACATCTATTTTCAAGAATACTTATGACACAAGGCACCATTAATGAGTACCCAACAAGTTGAAATTCATTATTCTATGAATCTAGAAGAAACCAAGCAAAAATAAATTGTATAGAGGAAAAAATTGTGGCTGGACCTGCGTATAAGTAACAAATGTATAAGTAGCACATAGCAATACTAATCAGTGTAATTAGGTTATCTGTTTTTTAAGCCTTTTTGCCCTTACTACGTTACCTGTAGATGCAGAGTTGGGGCTCCTGCCTAGGCACTATTACAAGACAAACAAATAACAGTTTGGTTCAGATTATTACCAAAGGTGATCTAGTTAGCATGCATCTGATGAGCTACTTGTGGAAGCAGACATGCTGCCAAATACAGTTTTTATCTACTCTCTCCCTTCTCTACTTTCCATATCTACCAGTAAAAGATTTATAGAGTAGCAAAAAGGGCCATAGCACTTCTAATAGCACAAAAAGTTATCGCACTG
Source organism: Aquila chrysaetos chrysaetos (assembly GCF_900496995.4). Classification (NCBI taxonomy): domain Eukaryota; kingdom Metazoa; phylum Chordata; class Aves; order Accipitriformes; family Accipitridae; genus Aquila; species Aquila chrysaetos. The sequence goes on from NC_044006.1 coordinate 25,541,514, forward strand.
CTGGAGAGGTCCATCTCTGCTTAATTCTACCATTTATTTTTTATCCATTCTTGTAGCATCACTTAGACTAGAGAAAACCAGCCTGATTTAGTGGAAAATAGATTATGTGTTTGATCCCACAGTCCTGAGCAGTTTTTTGATAGATGAAACAGAAATGCTTTCTATTTATGTAAAGTTCCCCATGTGAGGATCCTAGAATGATTTGCATGTACACAAGGCTCTGCAGCACAAAGCTACACAATCCAGCACAGTACTGTGCCATACCAGTACAGTCGTGCCACATGTGGAAAGATGGCCTCAGATTGTGTTACACACTGACCTCGGAAAAAGGGAGAGAGAGTTAGCCGTGAGGGAAGAGGGAAACACTCCAACTGCAAATCTTTGTAAACATACAAAACCTGGTTTTATTAAACATACGTGCTGAACATCTCTGCTGAATATCTTTTCTATTCTAGCTGATCTGTACATTTTTTTCTTTATACGACTCTGAAATGCAGATTGATACAGTAAGTTATCATAAATTCTGAACTTTGCACAGTGTTCAATACATACAGAGAGAATCAAGGCATCTATTTATTGTGAATTATGTTCCATTAGGAAGGAAATGTAACAGAACTTGAAGTACAGTTTGTGGGTATGCACAACAATGTATGTAATAAATATCCTGTTATGAATTCCCTTGGAGTTTTCCAGTGATGCCCTTCAAAGTAAAAGTAAGGCATAGCTAAGGGTACTTCTGGCACAGCAAGGCTCTCAGTAACTGTTATAGCTATCTAGGTCTTCTTCTTTGTCAGTGGGAAAGCTCTGCCCAAAGTAGCACATAGTAGGGCAGGGAGAATAAAAGCACTATATACTGGAGTGATTTTGATTGTGACAGAAGATGCCTTTTAAACAAAGGAAAGTGTCAGCAGCACAACCAAAGCCCTTTCAGTTTAACTTACCAAAGACTATTTTTTACACAATATACACAGGACATCATTTGAGTTTTGCTTTGAAAATGGTGAAAAATCCAGCTGTTTGGATTTAGGACAATGACCTATTTATATGTGCCCTTTTATGCCCAGAAATACAACAGCCTAATGATCCTGGAAAGAAAGTAACCATAACAGTAGTGGGAGAAGTTCAGCTTTGCCACAGGGTGATATTTCTGGCTGAACTACCAGGATGCTGTGCTATTTCACTTAAGATTAAGCATCCACTCAGCGGGTAGATAGAAGGTAATCCATTATAAATCTCTATAACGCTTCAGCTAGCTGTACTAAATTGAGCCTAAATTATCTCTATATAATATTTTAATAGACTGCACAGGTGAATTCACTGATTCAATTAAATGAACCACTAATTGCTTTTGCGTCAACCTTAGCAATAGATTTTCTCTTCGAAATAAAGCACCATGTGCTCTCTTGTCCCCTGTACTCAGGAAGATATCTTGTTACATTACCTGCTGCTCAAAGATCAGCCCAATCAGCATCTTAAGCATGTCTCTGTTACTGCATCAGGCTCCATATAATAGAAAGCAGTTTAAACTCTGCTGAAAGGAAGCTATTGATTTCAAGAAGTCACAGTCCACAGAGATTACTAAAGCATTTTCTCTTACTTGCAGTATTTTATGCCTAGATGAGCAGTTCAATGCAACATCAAACCCTGGCATCTGCCAATACTTGAGGACTGGCATGGTGTAAAAAACCCGAGAGAATAAATAAATTAGCACACAGTCATAGGGAGAACCTATCTGGGGTGGCACATACCTGCTAGACCAAAGCCACAAGGCTAAAAAGTCCATGTCAGGAGCAACTACTAAACACCCAAAAGGGGGATAACACTGGATAAAGGGAAAACTATGTTCTGACACATGGTCTTCTGATGAACATCCTCCAGTATGAAGATCAAGCACCTGTTTGCTTACTGGCTGTTTGTATCTTCTCTGTCCTAAGATCAGCAATTTCTATAAAAAAGCATACTAATACCACTTAACTGTGTAGATACCACATGTGATATCAGATATGCTAAACACCCGCAGTACGAAGCAAAGAAGCTAAACTCCCAGAACGACATTTAATGAGATGTAGTTAATGTAAAACTGCAAGGCATGTATGGGTGCTGAACTAAGCTACTATAAAGACTTTCCATGGCCCTCAAATTTCCCTGGCTTTTCATTTCAGTCTCTGCATTAAAATTCAGTAAGTGTTCCAAACCGAGTATAAAACAACAGGAACTTTATTTTGTCCATTACTCAAAACTGAGCTAGTGCATACTGCTCTCTGGACACTTGTACCAGTGGAACAAGATGCTTTTTTTAAAATGTTGAACAAGATGCTCAACATTTACAGAGAACTTGTGACAGGGGTGCTGGGGGCAGCGAAGGGGCACATGGGTCCTGAGAACGGCGACATGAACATCACAGGACCCAAGTGCAAATGACTACCAACTGCTCTTCATGCAAAAATTCAGATCCCATGTAGCAGACATGCTTTTTTCAGTCCACAGGTCTGCAAGGGCCAGGTGGTATGCAGATGTCTCCCCACATGTCCCTTTCCCATCACGCTAATACGCTTACGCTGCCCAGGGGCCTGCAGGGATGGAGTAAATGTGGTGAGAAGCTGTGGGGTGGCCTCCAGCCCCCATGGGGCTGGGACAGCCATCCTGTCACTCCCTCTTCTGGCACACGTCGTGAGAGACTCACTGTCCCCTTCACTCTGGACCCCGATCAGATTCCAAAGTCAGAAGCCTTCAGACATGCCTATACCTGATTGCTTTCCAGAACATTCAGGTGCTGCCCGCAGTATGGCCCTATTGTGTGACGTAGTCCTTCTGTGGCTATTTTAACTTTTTCATAGAATGGTTTGGGTTGGAAGGCACCTTAAAGATCACCTAGTTCCAACCCCCCTGCCATGGGCAGGGACACCTTCCACTAGACCAGGTTGCTCAAAGCCCCATCCAACCTGGCCTTGAACATTTCCAGGCATAGGGCATCCACAACTTCTCTTGGCAACCTGTTCCAGTGCCTCACCACCCTCACAGTAAAGAATTTCTTCCTAATATCTAATCTAAATCTACTCTCTTTCAGTTTAAAACCATTACCCCTCGTCCTATCACTACACTCCCTGATAAAGAGTCCCCCCACACTTCTCCTGTAGGCCCCCTCTAAGTACTGGAAGGCTGCCATAAGGCCTCCCTGGAGCCTTCTCTTCTCCAAGCTAAACAACCTCAACTCTCTCAGCCTGTCCTCATAGGAGAGGTGCTCCATCCCCCTGATCATCTTTGTGGCCCTCCTCTGGACCTGCTCCAACAGGTCCATGTCTTTCTTATGTTGGGGGCCCCAGAGCTGAACGCAGTACTGCAGTTGGGTCTCATGAGAGTGGAGTAGAGGAGAAGAATCACCTCCCTTGACCTGCTAGCGACACTTCTTTTGATGCAGCCCACAATGCAATTGGCTTTCTGGGCTGCAAGCGCACATTCCTGGCTCATATTCAGTTTTTCATCCACTAATATGAAGTCCTTCTCCACAGGGCTGCTCTCAATCCATTCATCGCCCAGCCTGTGTTTGTGCTTGGGATTGCCCCAACCCATGTGCAGGACCTTGCACTTGGCCTTGTTGAACTTCATGAGGTTCACACAGGCCCACCTCTCGAGCCTGTCAAGGTCCCTCTGGATGGCATCCCTTCCCTCCATTGTGCTGACTGCACCACAGAGCTTGGTATCATTGGCAAACTTGCTGAGGGTGCACTCAATCCCATTGCCCATGTTGCCAACAAAGATGTTAAACAGCACCAGCCCCAATACTGACCCCTGAGGAATACCACTCATCACTGGTCTCCACTCAGACATCGAGCCATTGACCGCAACTCTCTGAGTGTGACCATCCAGCCAATTCCTTATCCACTTAATGGTCCATCCATCAAATCCATGTCTCTCCAATTTAGAGACAAGGATGTTGTGCAGGACAGCGTCAAATGTTCTGCTCAAGTCCAGGCAGATTATGTCTGTTGCTCCTCCTGTATCTGCCAATGCTGTAACCCTGTCATAGAAGGCCACCAAATTTGTCAGGTACGATTTGCCCTTCGTGAAGCCTTTTTCTTTGTAGCTTTACCTTACTTATTGTAACTTTTCTGGTTTCCTTTTATAAAAAATTATAGCTTGTATGGAATAATTTTGTTTAGACAGTTTATGTCTAGATTGACAAACTCACTGACCACCCACTGAAACACGGAGAAGATGCTATTTGTGGTGTATGAAGCACTGTGCCAGAAACCAAAGGAAATAACATTAACCCAGCAGTGCCAACCAATAGAGTTGCACAGCAAACACACGGCGCTTTCATTTGGTCTGACACTGAAGACGTGACCTTATCCATGGTGCAAGCAAGAGAAAAATTACTTATGAAGACTGTAACAGCTCAGTGCATGTTTCAGTTGCAGCAGCAGCTTTATCAGCGTTGCCAAAACAAAGGCCATTTCTTTATGAAACATTCCTGATACTTTCTGGGTAAGCTGGAAATGATCGAACTACGTGAAAAATACACAGGACTAGAGAACCTGAGCCAGCCTGGAAGCTGTGCCGTGGCCCTGGAGCACTTCCAAAATCCAGTTGCTGGTGGAGAAGTTACAGCTTTCGGGTCACGCTGTAATGGAGACAGTAAATCACTGATGTGAAATGTACTCCTGTCAGAGTCCCATTATTGCAGAAGTAATAAAGACTAGTGCTGGACTGCAGCTTTTCAGTCCAAAAAGGCACTGTGAAAAATGCTATGAAATGAAGATGTTATTTCACAGCAGCCTCCTTTCACACTGCCACAAATGAAGAGGGTTTGAGAACAAGTTGGATTTTTTTTCTGCCCTTCTGTACTGATAGTATAGTTACTGAATGTTTCAAGATTTCAAACAAGATGTATGATTTCCTGTAATTTTCCATTTAAAAATTTCATGTGTAGCCAACAACAGTTATTATTCAGGAATTCACAATGCCTTTTAATGAAAAGGGAATTAACTGATGCTGCAAGGTTCTTAGTAATTGCACTGTAAACACTACAAAACTAAGGCCAATAGTAAAAGTGAACATCACTCTTTCAAGGAAACAAGTATTTTCTTCACATTTTGCTACTGACTCACTGTATAACCTTGAGTGAGTCATTTCAGATATTCATGTTAAACTCTCCCCCTCCCTTTTAGTAGGACATAGGGAATTCCCCCTACCCTCTAGCTGGGATCTGTCTCACTTGACATGATTTTGAGATCTAAGCAAAAAAGGTATGGGCATTGCTTTTAAATATGAAAATAAAATCAAATAGTTATTTTAAACACCCCATAAACTTCTCATGACTTTGGAAAGGTCACTAATGGAGGCACAGATTGTATGGCACATTTTCATTGATGAAAATGAAAGCTCTCCCAGGGGTAATGGAACAATGCAAAATCAGGGGAAAAGAGAAGAAATACCAAGTTTCCAGAGAACCTTTGTTGCCAAGGAATGATACCCAGCATGCAGACATCAACGGGAAGTCTTGATTTTGGCAAAAGTCTTCAAATGTTCCCACTCAAGCGTGGCCCCCAAGAAGTGTTCAGCTGGGGGCAGAACTTCAATGGGAGTGAACAGTCAGCTCTGTGCCAGTGGGACCAAAATTCCCATGGGTTTTGGGGGAAGAGAGATCTCTCCATGCATTGCCCTTTATAACCAACTGTGAGTGGTAATACAGTCATTTCATAAATTTGTGTAGCATTTTATTTCTCCATTAGATGACTAATCATTATTTCCAGATACCAGAGGCAAAAAGCTCAGCCTGTTCTTTAAAGCAGGTATCCCAAAGGTAGGGAGAGCTAAAAAGAAAGGCCATCCACCTAAACGATAGCCTGAGCTGACAGAACAGGACACTAATATTGTTCAGTCAGGCTGTAACACCTACCTTGACTGCAAACCCTCCTGAGGGCTAATGGAAATCTTTCAATTGAGAAGCAAAGTGCTCAGCACACACTGATGTAACCCAAGCTGCAGAAATCAGCAGTTCTCAAGGCAAAACTGCATAAGGAGTATCTGACAGTTAGCTTCAGGAACATTTTTTTTTTTTTTCTGCCACATTCTCTATCTTCTTCACATGATGCAAGAGCAATGGGATCACAGGTTGAGGGCAGCAGCAGGAGAGCCACCACCAGGTTTCATCCACAACAAAGAATTAAATGTTTCATCTACTTTTTGTCTGCAGGTAGGCTTGAAACAGAGTGAGAGGAAGCGGATGATGGGGGAGGAGAAGAAATTATATAGCTGAAATTTCTTTAAAAAAACCTGAACAAACCACAAATCTAAATGACTGACAAAATAACTAAGTAATTTTATCATCAGAGGTATTTCTATGAAAAAATAAAAGTTACCACTGACAAAACATCCTCAGAATTAGCTGGGACACTGTATTTCAGCAGGATTTATAAGCCATTCTAATTCATGCTCATGATAAATAATCTTCACAGCATCTTTTATAACCCTTAGAGAAGGATGTAAAACACATACATAGATGTCGCATTACTATGCAAAAGAAATACGCAGTTTCATTGCCTAAATGTGCTTTTATGTCTTATGGAAGCTGGCTGCAACATAACTCAGCAAATGCTTTTCAGGCCAGAAAAATAAAAAAATAAATAATCAGATACGAGTCTTGCAGCCTGTAGTCAAGCTTAATGTGTCTTGGCCAAACTCCAATGCATTTAGTTATACTGTGCTTTTGTCAAAACTATATTAAAATAATATAATTTCAGTCTGATTATTACTTTGCAGTTTAATGGGTACCCTTCTATGACTATCTGCAAATGTCCTCATACTACGCTTTGCGTTCTGTATCACCAGCCTCAAATATCTTAATAATACTGCAGTCTCATCAAAGTGTGGGTAGGCTGAAACTCCCTCTCTTGCCTCCCTCCTCCCTTGCTTATCTTACTCTTTCACTTAAAGATGGTGAAAAAGCTAAATAATGACTTGAAGAAGATTCATGGTATGCAACTAAAACTGGAAAATTATTTTTCAGCAAGATATTATTTTTATTCATATACTATGTCTTATATTATGCCTTATATTAACCTTCTGTATTCCTAATTCTTTTAATTAAAAAGGTAAGGATCTGCAATCTGTTTGTTAAGAAACCACTTTTAGGGATATTATTATCACTAAGATAAAACTTCTTTATCAGTCCCACATAATTTTTCTTATTTATTTAACTTAAAAGAAATCCATGGCTATTGCACCTACAATGGTGGATTTCAATGCAATGTAACATATAAAGAAAAGATTTTTGGGAACTGACATTTTTCAGAAGATATGCACACTGCCACATTATAAACAAGCAGTGACCTTTCTAAGTAGTGGCAATTTTCATTCAGTTATCAAAAGCCTGAAAATAGGAAGCAAATGAAAAGCAGAATGCCAGCAAGGATGAGAATGCTATAACTTAGTTGGTCATTTTTATTCCAACATTTTTATTGTTTGCTTTACTTCTTCATTTGCAATTTATTTTTTCTCGGACCAAAACATTCACTTTTTGTATAGACAATACCAACCTAGCTGTAGTACTGAAAAACACCATTTATTTTAACAATTGGAAAAATACTGTAGGACAGTGCAGGGAAAAAGAATCAATTTCACTTCTTAAAACCAATTTCTTTTATGCTTTCTTCCCAGTATTCCCCAATTTGAAGCTGAGCAATTTATATTTGAACAGTCTCTATTACATCTCAAAGTCAATGATGGGGTTGATCCAAGAAACTCTAAAGGCTTTTGCTTCTTTTCTTTGTTACACGTATGCATATGTGAAATACTCTTTTTGTATTTCCTCTGCTGGAACATTCTTACGTGCAATAAATTCACTCCTGAAAAGTATTGCTATTCGATGCACAATGTCAAATTGTCATAAAAATTTAACAGCTGCATTAGATAGAGCAATGACTTACCTAGTTCATTGTTCTCTCCTCAAAAAAAAAAAAAGGTGTCTGATAGTAGATGATTCACAAATAGTATAACAGCATGGAGCATGTAAATGATCCCCTCCCAGATCACCTTTTCGGCTTCCCATAAACATGGGCTTTAAGCCTTTGAGATGAAGGTTGCATCTTGCTTTTTATATTTAGCTACCTGCAGAACTGTCTCCCATGAATGTGTCCAATCTTTTTGGAAACGATTAATGCTTCTGGCCTCCACAGCATCCCATACCAGTGAGTTCCAGTGCTGAACTACTCACTCTGGGATAAATGCCCTCCTGCAGCTCATTTTAAGGCTGCAGCCTGGCAAGGTAATTGAGTGTCTCAACTTCTTGTGTTGTAGAAAGCACTGCATACCTCCACCATTATAGGACTGTTACTGTATCAAAATTCGGGTAGACCAGCTAAATCACCCAAAAAGAGAGCTCTCAATCTTTGGTTTAAAAGAAGCCTTCATGAACTTCAGTTAGAGTAGCAAAGCCCTGCAAAGACCCTCTCCACCTCTAGGCAGTGGAAATCATGATTCCATAAGGCATGAAATGTAAAAGCATTACACCATGATCTGGAAACTGAAAACGCTCCCTCTTTCAACGAATACAGTGGGGATGAAAGAAATAGGTGTGGTTTGATGCCAGCCAACAAATTTCACTCCATGAGAAACAGTAAGGAAGCACGCTTCCTTTTCCAGTCCTGCCAATCTCAGGTTTAATACATATAGCTTAAGTGGACCTTTATTGCTTTTCTGATCAGATGCAGAATATTACATGCCAGGCATCCTCAGTGTGCATATTTCTGCAATTTCTATGATTTGCTCATCCACGGTCTTATTCAGTACGTAATGATAATAGACATTTTGACAAAAAGACACAGAACTGCGTGTGTGGAAGGATGATGGAAGAACAGGACCAGACAACATGTAAGGACTAGCTCGGTCACTACCTTTGCATCTCATTAGATAGTGTAAACTGAACACTTCCAGCTGGCCTCAGTCAAACTGTGCACTACCAACATGCTTTATCATTATTATTATTATATCCAAGCATGGAACAATATTCCAGAGTAGAATCTGAGGGCACAATGCCATTTGCAGTATAATGGCTTTGTTAACAAGCTGTAGCAAGTGCTCCCACCCAAATACTGAAACATAGCTTTGGCTGCTTCTAATCTCAAACCTAACTGATATCTTTGGAGGGACAGGGAAACGTTTGATCAAGCTGCAATAAAAGTAAATATAAAAAATATCAAAATTATAGCATCTTGCTATGCTTGCTCTTGCACAGAAATACATTAAAACAGTACATTAATGTAGTTCAAGATGCTATACTGACAAGAAATACTGTCATTTGGTTTTTTTTCTTAAATCTTGTACTAGATTAAACACTCCGTGTCACACGAGCTGGATCAGGAAGCAGACATGGATTAACCCGCTCCTTTTACAACCAGTTCGAAAAAAAATAAACAAAAACTTACAGGTAGGTCACAGCATCAGCGTCCGAAGATGATCGAAATCAGATTGCCCTTCTTCATCCCGTAGAGATGCCCCTCTCTCTTCTCCCCAGCCCCCCTCCCCCCCCCGATTAAACTGAACCCCACGCAGAGAGAAAGCATCCAAGACAAGGTCGGGAAACCCCAAACACCAGACGGGCATCCCGGATGCCTCTCAATACGCATCGCAGCTTTGTTCTGGCAGACGGACGGTCAGCTCTTTCTCTAGCGGCGTCTGGTTTGCAGGCGGCGGTCAGCGGTGCTCCCCCCCGCCCCGAGCACGCCGCCGGCGGCAGGCGGGCTCCCGGCGACCCGGCAGCCGCTGCGGAGACCTCGTCCCTCCCGCCCGCCGCCTCCCTCCAGGCTGAGAACTGGTGCCAGCTCATCACACGAGTGCCCCAAAACCCGCGTGGGGTGCCCCGGCAGGAGCAGCCGCGCGGGCTGCCGTGCCCCCCGCCTCGCAGGGCAAGCCCCCCCCGCCCCTCCGCATCCAGGCTACCTGCCGTCTTCCCGTCTTCCCTGTCCTCCGGGCCCTCGGGACGGCCCGGCCGGGAGCCGCCGGCCAGCGGCGCCCCGCACGGCAGGGCTGCGGTGGGGAGCCGGCGGAAAACGCGGAACGGAGCGGAGCGGAGCCGAGCCTCCCCCGACCTGCCTGCTGCGGGCGCGCCGCGGCGGGCGGAGTGGAGACGGAAATACACGGACTGGATCTGGAGTGGGAGTGGGCGCGGGGCGGGGGGCAGCCGGGAGCCGGTGGCGGCGGCGGGTGTCTCCCCCCGGGGACGCCGCTGCGGGCAGGTCCCGAGGCCGCCGGCGCGGCCGGAGCCCCGCCGCGCTGCAGGGCCAAAGCCCTCTGTGAGAGTCGCAAGCAGCCCGCAGCCCCCGCAGAGATGGGGGAAGGTGCACGTCCCGCTCGGCCACCGCACTTGCGTTTCTCTCGCCAGCACCGATTTTTTTTTTTTTTTTTCCCCAGCGCTAAAGGGGCGTTTAAAGCTTTGAGATTGTCTTTCTAGAGGATGCTGCTCAGCATCAAGAGGCAGTGCTGTTAAGCAGCCATTCTCGGGGAAAAGGTAGCTGGAGGTTACTCTGGTATTTGATGAGTTTTGAAAGGTACAGTTCAAATACGTTTGCTTTTAGTTTCCTTGCATACAAGGGCAAGGAGAGCCAAATAAGAACCCGCACAGAATGGTTTTAATAAGTTAAAATTACTGAGATGACCTCGCCTCCTGGGTTTTGAGACGAAAGAATGGAGACTCAGCAGCCTACAGAGCACTGGAAAAAGGAAGGGTTAAAACAGCCAATTCCCAACACAATATCCACCTATTAACCCACAGATTATGAGTTCACCTCTTCCTTCTCTGCCCTCCTCAGACTGACAAGTGCCTCCTTGCTCTCTCCTCCCCCCCAGCTCCACCACCACCTTCCTCCTCTCATCCCTGCTCCGGCACCCATGCTGCCAAATGGAGAGAGGGTCCCTCGTGCCAGAGACGAGGGGAGAAAGACAGAAGGATCAGATACAATTTGGGGACTGACGTAAACACTGAAGAGTCAACAATAATAATGTAGGCTACAGCTCACACAGGATGGCTGGGCTTGGCCATTGCTATCTGCCGCTCATCTCACTGCTACCGGCACTTGTGGTGGCACCAGCGTGGACACAGATGCTGTATGGCTTCGGGGGAAGGAGGCTGCCAGCGCTGCCTCAGACCAGAAGTATCACTGCAGCCAACAAAATGCACTGGCTGGAGCATAGATCATTCTACGGGCCTGCTCAGCTTCTTCTCCAGTGAGGAGCCAGAAGTGAGCGCATGAAGCCCAAAAATTTAGCACGTTACCAGAAGCGTGCCGTAATGGGAATAATTGATCTCCGAGGAACCAGGATGGAGGAAACGTGGGACCAGAGTCTCAGATCACGTAAGTCGTCACTCCAGAAGTCAAACAAGAGATAGTGGTACTCATCAGCAGGACCTCATCTGAGATCTTTACCCAGCTAGCGTGGTATCACATTTAGCCACATCAATTCAACTCACAATTTCAGTATCCCGTCCCTGTCCAGGACATTTCTATATTGTTCAGAACAGCAAAACTTTCAGAAGGTCACGGCTGAATCATTCAACTCTTACTTCTAGAGAAACAGCCACAGTTACCATCTCTGCAACAGTTTAGACAGAATATTGTTTAGATATATTCCAGAATAAAAGCAGTAGTTGCTCCTCTCCATATTTCCGGAGATACAGTACTGCTTACATATTCTTTGGGTTTTTTTTTAATTCTATCTTTTCTTGTGTTAAAAGGGGACCACAGTTTCAAGTGTGAATTATGATTTTTTTTTTGGTACAGCAAGCGTTTGCACTTTTGTAAAAGGTGCCTCTAATTTGAGCTGTTCCCCTCGCCTCTTACTTGTGCTGTCTCAGTACGGACGTATCTTGAAGAGTGTTTGCCATAGCATTTCATTAACACCACTGCATGCACCAGCAGGTACTTTCCTCACTGAATGACCATAAAATGATCATATATTTAAAATTCTGTGATGCTCACCTCTTGACTAAGCATGGCTGATCTTTTCTGAGATAAAATAGCAGCAGCAGTAAATACTTGACTGAAGGGCTTTTTCCTATTTGGATTTATTAAACGAGAATGCAAAATGGAGGACTTTATTGAACAAAACTGACATCGACAGTACATACAATCTATGTATTTCTGAGGAGGCTGCAATCTAAGACCTGTAAACCAGCTGCCATTGTAATTTTACCGAGGTCTATTATCTTTGGTTTTTCTGAACCAAGTCAGCTTTGATGTAATAAAATTGGGTCCTATTCTGCACAGGCACACAATGTCCTGGTCTCTGAGTATTTGACATAGAAAACTCACAGAGAGCTTCCTCAAGCCCCACAAGTAATGCATGAACCTGCTTGCTTTTATAACGAAAGAAAATATCTGTAAATGAGGAATCTCTAAGTGGTGAATGGTTGTTTGTAATAATTCTAGCGAAGACAATATGTAATTTGTGCAAGCAGTAGTTCAAGGCACGCAGAGTTTAGGAGAGAGCTGAAAGGTCTCCCAGCATGGCAATCTGCAATTTAGAGATATTCAGACTACATTTAAATGAGTTGGCCCAAGTACTGGAAGCCGTTTAGCTGCAGAGGAAGAGAGTTCTGTGCAGGGTATTTATTCCACCTCTTGGAAGTATAAAATAATAATTTAGTAGAAGAAGACCCTGCCAGAATCAATTTTTAATTGGCTGTATACATAAGCTCTGAATCTGAGATATAAACAAAGGGAATGGAAAATTCTCACTTATAATGAGAGACAATTTGCTTGACAGGAATGTTAATTTCTGGCTACAGAACACTGAGGACAGCTCGGGATATATGGTAGAGAAGGAGCACATCACTGGTAGATTTCTGTTGGTGAATAACTCAAACCAGCATGATCTTAAATGTAGGTGTCCCAACACGTATGCTAATAAAGTTCATGAAAAGGGGATGATAGGCATGTCTGCTGTGTGTGGCAAAAATCCCCTCATTCTCATTTCCTAGAGACTTCAATTTGGGATACTTGTGCTGAGATCCCATGCAGGCAGTAGTAAAGCATCATTAGATTATTGAAAAAAAAAATTTTTTTTCATAAAAATTTTACTGACTATGACATAAGGTAATTAGTTTGGACTTAATTATGATGAATAAAGATGACTTAATCACTGGACTGGAAGATGGTGGTTGCCTAGGGACCAACAATCATAACCTGATTACATTCAATATGTGATATATGTGATTTAAAAACCCTAACTGGCCAAAGTCGAGGCAAATAATGAACAGCAGCAAGAGGGAGGAGAGACAGGAAGAAATCTGTGGATGGAAGTGGATGTTTAAAAATAGCTTGTGTGTCAAAGAGCAAAGTTCCACACTTTTAAGACTTTATGCTTGTATCATATGAGGATGTGAGAGTTCCTTTTAATCAGAAGAAAACTCAAAATAAAATCTAAGCCATATATGCTTATTTGGATCTATATGTTAGTGTTCTCTAAGAACTCCTGGGTGTAAACTGAAGAGATTACTGTTCCTACAGCGTTTGATAGACCTTTAAGTACTGGAGTAGTTACAGAAGACCAGAAAAGTCCTTAGGTCCTTTCAAAAAAATTAAAAATTGTTAAACAATATGATGTTAAAAAATGAGTTGATTAACTATTGGATAATTAGCCTGATACCACTTTTCATAAAAGCAGTGGAAGAAACATTGTAGAATTCTGTAAGTAAGAAATAAATGAAAAAAGGAGTAAGTAAATAAATGAAATCTTCAAATAAATGAATAAATAAAAATGTTTCCTTAAATAAATTCCAAATTTCAGACTTTGAGTACAAGTTTGGTCAAGCTATATGACTGTATAGATGGACTACATTTTAGAAAGGTGTGTGTGCCTTCATGGCATGTTGGATTAATGAATTCAGAATCCACAATATCCACAAAGCACATGCTCAGTGGAAGCAAAGCATGCATCATATGCTTAGAAGCTACCTAAGAAGGTACGAAGAGCTAAAGAGCTCTTTAACCAAGCCAAGAAAGGCATATCAAGAGTCAGGATCTGTCAGCAAAAGCCAAACACATCATGGAAATAAACTGTGCAATTTTTAAAGGTGTAGCAGACTAACTGTTGAAAGAAGCTACCCAAGGAGGAGATGACTTCTAACACAAAATGGGTGCCCCTTCTGGAAGATGTCTTTTACACAAGGAAGTTTTTGGAACCAACAGAGAGGTTTCATGAGCTGAAAATTCAGCTTGATGTAGCAGTCCTTTCTGGCCATGAGAGCTCTGGATCTGCTACTGAAATGAAATGCAAGTTTCTACTCTGAACTTTCCCTCTCTCTCCTGAGATTTATAAAATAGGGAAAGATGTGAAGAGGAAGGGTACTCTTCAAATGGAGGAACTACTGTAATGTTTGCTTCCTGAATAAGTGAGTGGAAGTTATACATATGGAGATCTTATGTTATAGTTATGGCAAGGTATACGATATTGGGGACAAAAATGAATGAATATACAAAACCTTTTCATTATTCGCTGATACTGAATACCCTTCATGTAATAAATGAATAATGTCTTCTAATGTCATAAATACTACAGCTACAAGCAATGGATGCTTTCTATTCAGTATATCCAACAGAGAAGGCAGAACTTGCATTTAGCTCTTATTTCTGCTCAAGAGGGGTGAGAGGCTGAAGAATATAGACAAGATTAAGAACACATCTTCTGGCTATAATTGCAATTATTTCTTAATTAAGGTTTGGGTTTTTTTTTGTCATCATATTGGGGCTATTCTCTTAAAGCAAATGTAGCCTATCACAGTGAAGTTGCAGTCTGAGATGGGGATTAGAAACTAATCGCATGTGCTACAGTAGCCATTCTCCAACACTGTTCACGCTTATGGACGGTCTGCATAGCACCATTTTGTGATCTGAAAGACTGTGTGAATAATAACTACAGGAAGATCCGGACAGATATGCAATTTACAGAGTGAGAGTTCACCTTACAGTGAAAAAAGGAACTGCATTTGCTATCTCAGTAAACCACTCTCTTAAAAAATCCATCCTGCAGAGCACAGTTTGGAGGAGGGAACTTCTGCTCTAATCAGCCCTCTTCTATTGCTTAAAGGAGTTAAGTGTGATTCGACTGAAGTGAATGAACAAATTATTTTAAAAGGTCCAGGATTACCCAGGATTACTTTATACTTCTTGCTCCAATTTGCATGGTTCTGTTAAACCATGCTTCAACACAAGCATTTTTGGTGCTATCTAACTAGGTTCCCTCTCACTCCCTCTGAAACCTATATTTAAACTGATGGCTGCTCTAATTGAAGGCAGTGGAATTATTTTTGGGACTCACCACAAGTGCTTACTCATTTTGCTAAATGCTCCTGTCATTATTAAATGACGAGTACCCTGTCATCACCTGATGTGTTTCAGTTCCAGAAGCATGTTCAGCTTTTCCATCAAGTATTTGAACGTGAACAATATGGCCTTGTTTTCAGTATTACTTTTGGCACCTCTTTCATGTTACTGGAACATCAATGCCTGTCTCTAGCTAGCTTATTACACCAACCTCTATTGCGCACTCAGAGTTGAAGAAAATTTGTGCAAATTTTCTACGATTCCATGTGTCATGCATGTGGTGAGATCCCCACTATTTATGAAAACATAGTTGAAAGACATCTGCAGAGCCCCCCCTTTCCAAAAAGGCTCTGCAAACACACCCTTTTAGACATAGAGAACCTGGACACAAGTTCAACTGGCGCCAAAGGGCAAAGGCCCCTGTATTGGGTTTGCGTGGCAAGGTTTTGGTAGCAGGGGAGCTACAGGGGTGGCTTCTGTGAGAAGCTGCTAGAAGCTTCCCCCATGTCCGACAGAGCCAACACCAGCTGGCTCCAAGTCGGACCCATCGCTGGCCAAGGCCGAGCCCATCAGCGACAGTGGTAGTGCCTCTCGGAGAACAGATTTAAGAAGCGAAAAAAAAACTTGCGGCTGGGACAGAAACTGCAGCTGGAGAGAGGAGTGAGAACATGTGAAAGAAACAGCCCTGCAGACCCCCAGGTCAGTGAAGAAGGAGGGGGAGGAGATGCTCCAGGCGCCGGAGCAGAGATTCCCCTGCAGCCCCTGGTGAAGACCACGGTGAGGCAGGCTGTCCCCCTGCAGCCCAGGGACGTCCACGGTGGAGCAGATATCCACCTGCAGCCCGTGGAGGACCCCACGCCGGAGCAGGTGGATGCCCGAAGGAGGCTGTGACCCCGTGGGAAGCCCACGCTGGAGCAGGCTCCTGGCAGGACCTGTGGATCTGTTGAGAGAGGAGCCCATGGAGCAGGTTTTCTGGCAGGACTTGTGACCCCATGGGGGACCCACGCTGGAGCAGTGTGTGCCTGAAGGAGCAGGAGTGTGAGGAGTCCTCCCCCTGAGGAGGAAGGAGTGGCAGAGATAACGTGTGATGAACTGACCGTAAACCCCATTCCCTGTCCCCCTGCACTGCTGTGGGGGGTAAGTAGGGAATTTGGGAGTGAAGCTGTGCCTGGGAAGAAGGGAGGGGTGGGGGGAAGGTGTTTTAAGGTTTGGTTTTATTTCGCATTA
This sequence comes from Aquila chrysaetos chrysaetos, assembly GCF_900496995.4. Classification (NCBI taxonomy): domain Eukaryota; kingdom Metazoa; phylum Chordata; class Aves; order Accipitriformes; family Accipitridae; genus Aquila; species Aquila chrysaetos. The sequence goes on from NC_044006.1 coordinate 25,558,061, forward strand.
CCCTACACTGGCTTGATTGGCAATAAATTAAGTCAATTTTCCCCAAGTCGAGTCTGTTTTGCCCGTGACAGTAATTGGGTGAGTGATCTCTCCCTGTCCTTATCAAGACCCACGAGACTTTTGTTATATTTTCTCTCCCCTGTCTAGCTGAGGAGGGATAGAGCAGCTGCGTAGTGCTTAGTTGCTGGCTGGGGTTAAACCACGACAACCCCATTGGCTTCACTTTTAAACGTGCACCACTGAAGACACCTCCAGATTGCTCTGCCTGGCTCCATCCGGTACCAAACACAGTCAGTGCCATCTGTCTGCTAGAGCTGGAACTGCTTTTTGCAACTGCCAAATGAGCAATTAGTTTGTAGCAAGACAAGTCACTTGACCTAGTCACCTATAAATGGGAATAAGAATATTCACTTAGCAAATTTGCTATTATTTAATAAGATAAAAACACTGACTGAAATTCCAAGAGTATTGCCATTATTTTTTGCTGTCATGAGTACAGAAAGTTAGAAAAAATGAGGAGATCTGTTAAAATTGACAACAGAAAAGCTACATAGTGAGCCCAATTAATTAGTGTTATCATAGCAATACCATAGTGGAGACTTAAGTCTAAGCCATTCTCTGTTGTGACAAAGAACAAGACAGAACCATTATCTTTCATGCCACTGAATGAAAACAGTGATGCTTTACCTTGGCTTATTAAGTTAAACCACCAAGTTATAGCATAGGATGCTGAGTTGAAAGTCTCAGCCAGCCTTTGGCTGAGAAGTTAGGAGCAATCTCAGGATATTTAATAGAGATAAATACCTTCACCATATCTACTACTGTGCTATTTGATTGCAAGACGACCTTTCCAGTAGTGTAACAAGGCTTATTCAAAGTTTATCGCAACCTGGGTGAAGTTCTCCCCAAAGGGCGATCACACAGCTGGGGTGTTCTTGTGGTCCTGTGCTTTAGGCTTCCCTGGGAAGCATGTTTTCTGAGATCTGCAGCCCCATGAACAATTAATCATTTTTACTCTAGGGCCATATGGTAATTGAGTAACACCGTAGTTCTTCTTACTATGTGGGGAGATTATCTAGGGATGAGGAAAAGAGACATGAAAGACATTGGAAGACTTTCTTTAAGGAAAAACATCATCTTGCATCACATGTGGCATATGCTTCCAGTAACTGGTCCATACATTAAAAAAGAAAACTCATCAAACATTTTAAACACTGGTATTGGTTCAGCAGTAAATCCTCTTAGCAAATACAATCTTAGTATGGCAATTGAGTTGATGTTAAAAGAGCTGACCCTAAATAATAAACTCAAATTCAGGGAGGTTCCCTTTGGAAGCCATCTTGGAAATGGCTATGCTTTCATGGAAATTTTGAGCAAATTGTCACTGATTTTTTTTTTTTCTGCACATGCTTGTTCCAAAACAAGAACTGTAGATTGAAGGCTAATTTTATGGATGAGGGGGTGTGAGAATACTGATACACATGGCCAAATGATGTTGCTCGTGGCATACTGAGGACAGTTTTGGTAGTAAATTAGACGTACTTGGTAGTAGGAAAAAAACTATGAAGAAAACTTTCTGACCTACAACATGTAGGCATTCTAAATAATACATAATGGGATGGTGATTTAGCTAAAACATTTTAACTGGAGGATTTCCAGTGCTTTGTTTCAGATCTTCAAATAACTTAATCAGTGAAATATGGAAGCGAATTAGGAGGAAGTGCATGTTACAATCTCTCCAAGCATGCTCTCAAACTTGGCTCTAAATTTTAGGGATTAAGCTAGTTTCCAACATGTAAGATACATCTCAAACACTCACTTGAATATGTGTGTCAGTTCCTGAAGGAATTGTAACTTAAATTTCAACAAACTGGGAAAAAGTACCACAGTCCTTTTCCTGCTTCAAGAGTAAACACCTGGACAAGAACGTTGGCATAATGACTATGGTACTGGCTCTTTAGTTTGGGAAACCTACCTACAAGTCTCTGTGCTTGGCCCAAGTTGCTTTTGGCCTCAGTTTTCCATTTATAAAATGAGGTAAAAGGCATTTCCTAAATTCTTAGCTGAATTTTGAGGCCGGATACATTTGGAGGTACTTTACCATGAGGAAAAGGTGTGGAGAAGAGGCACATCACTCTGTTGACAGTCACCACCAGAAGGTCTGCACAAAAGGCCCAGAGGCTGTGATAAATAAGTGCATTGCTATGACTGCAAGAGGGAGTGGGGCATGCTTCCATTCCTTCATGGCAACGGGAAAAGTAAGATTGCTCTATTCTCTTTCAAGTAAATGGAAATAGTTATGGAATAATTGTAGAAAGAGTTTGTATCACTCTTGCTGACACACCTGCTCACCTTCTGTATGTTAGAAGGCAAGACTATATGAAAATGAACACTACAAGCATAAAAGCTATTCCGTTGTTCAAGGACAAGGCCATAACTGTAGGAGGTTGACTCTTTTGTCCTCCAGAAAAGAGGTGCTTAGTGTCAGCAAAAGGACCTGGAAGGCCTTTTGTATATGTTTCACCTCGCAGATCTCAGGGCATTCATTCCACATAGTTATTCCTGCCAAAGTTTGATTCTTCCTCTCTTTTTAGGGGGACTGCCAGCCTGTTAGTCACTCTGCTGGTGATGCCTTTGTTGCACACAGCCTTTGGTGAAGGTTGCTCTCCAAAACAAGTGCAGCCTTAGGGCAGCTGCTTGAGCTTTTGTGTAGTTTGGGAGCAAAATTAATTATTCCTAGTCTCCCCAAAAAGCAGACTGCCACAGGACTTAATTCTTGACTGCAAAGATTATGAATAGAAATCTGAAAATCAGGTTTTACATATTTTGCTTAAATGACACCTTCAGCCAATGCCCTTTTGAATACATGGTCAGTGTTTTTTTGGAGTGAGCCGTGTACTCATGCGGCTCCTCTGGAGTTCACACTTCAATTTAGGAAATAAATATGATTTCCCCTGGCTAGTAAAATTTCCTGGCACCTAAGTGTCAAAAATAACTTGTTCCTTTTTAAACAAAGTAAACCAATTACAGATCACCATGATTTCACTGTATGACTTCTAAATTTTCTGGCTCATTACTAGACCAGTAACCTTTACAATACAGATCCAACTTACTCTCAATATATACAAATACAAGACCTTGGTTTGAGCTTTTCATGCACTTCTGAGGACTCAAAAAATTGAATTACTGTCATGTCTGAAAGCCAATGTGTTATTTATCATCTAATCAGCTATAATTGAAAGTAATAATTATTAATGTAAGCAAATACAACAAATACTTCATGAGGTTTAGGATATATTTTACCCAGATAACAATAATGTCACTGACAGCACACTGCAAATACCAAAGACAGATTCAATTGAGAAGGAAATTCACATCTTAATTACTGACATATGATGATCCAAACAGCAATAATTACTCCCCAAAATTAACTTCTGGAAGTCTGCTGTAAGAATGGAAAGTCAGCTTGTCGTCGCCCGCTAGGAAGCCACTTGTTCTCTCACTGCAGCACCTGCTCAGTTTGCTGTTTTGCAAATCACTGAATTTAGGACAATCAATCAGTGTAATTTTGTCTTCACAAGCACTATGTGTTTCCCTCATATGAGGTACTATTATGTAAGAGAACAGATTTTTCAAGAGATAAAAGGAAACCAGCAGCCATTATCTATTATTGGAAACAGACTAATGCTATACTCATTATAAACACACACTTCCTAGTTTTATTTGCCTGACAATAACTTTCATGAGCTAAAATAAATCAGTAGACTAAATTTCTTTTGCTATTCTTTGCCTCTGTGCTGTAGCAGTGCATCAGAGGTAAATCTCTTGCTTCCTGGTGTTTCAACTGCCATAGCAGAATGCTGGGTCTTGAGGACTTCGTCCCTCCTGATGGAAAGACATGCCTAATTATCTATGCAAAGAGTGGAGCCTGTTTTCAAAGGTCAACACTCTCAAACAACTTCCACAACAGGTTTGCTGCTCTGTTTAAAAAGGATTTTAATATTTAAAACTCCAGAGCTGTGACCTGAAGGTACTTCTGCACTCTCCTTTAGAAAGTCACCATCACCAAAGTCTACCAGCCATTAGCTAGGTTCACTTCTGAACTCTGCTGTTCCTCACTGAATTTTTTAAAAATTTTTTATTTTAATACCACAACATTCTCTTTCTGCTCTTCCCATCCAACATCATGTATTTACTGCCTACATGGATTTTAAATTGATTATAAAGGAATTCAGGTGAGCTTCACAGCAGCACTGTGATCATTAAAACACAGCACGCTCCTGTTAGAATAATACTCATGGGTCTCTGAAAGAAGACGCAACTTGTTTTCAGTTTGTCAAAATTGCTAGCATCACAACTTGACAGCCAGGAACAAAGCAAGCACAATCCTTTCATGCACAGGCTATTCTGTAACATCGGCATTGTCAAGGATTCCCATTATTTCCCTCGAGTTGAACTTTGAAAATTACTCTAAAGGCTCCAGTTGAATTGTAACACAGTTTGGTTCAATTGTGAGCCATCATAGCCAGGTATTAAAAGGGAATAAAAAAGGAAATAGTAAAATTGAAACTTCTATGGTTTTGATAACAAGTCAGCTTGATTTTGACAAGGTATCAGCCTGGTATTTAGGGATCAAATCTGAAAGGAAACAAAATGCAAGGACAAAACCAAGTCTGTTTGCAGCAAGGATTGCTATTTGCAACATGTTCAGATGTGTTTAGCCTGTGATCATCAATGACAGCATTTTGCATTGCAGTGCAATTACTAAACTTTATCTCAACATGAAGAACAACTATGAAATAAGAAGTATTGTTATATACCATTGAAGAATTAAATAATTTTGTTAAATAGGTTTAGAAATCCATGTCCTTGTTGCAAAGTCCATCAGTCTGGGTCACCAGTCTCTCCAGTATGCAGTCTGCTCCTGTAAACCAGGAACTCTTTCAAGCCTGACATTTCCCCAGAGTATTATGTAAACCAGGTTCTCTCTATAAAAAGAAGATAAAAGAGCCAACAAAAGAGTATCTATAACGTGTATGTAGAGCTCATAGACAGAAATTTGGCAGTAAGACAGGAACTTGCTTTATGTCTTTGCTATCTTGAGTCAGGAAAACTGAACTCCAGGGTTCTCTACCTATGCACTATGTTGAAAAGAACAGAAACGAAATGTTCCTCCTGATTAGAAGTTTAAAAAATAATTGAGTTTTACGATATTGAAGAACTCATTAAAAATATCTATTTAATATCCTCTTTAGGTAAAATTTATCTCCAAGACTGACAACGCAGAACATACTTGGAATGGCAGGATGCTTACAAAACTGCTGCGGTGCCTCCACAGCTCCGACCGAATGGGCCATGTGCTTCTTTGGTCAGTCAGAAGGCTACTGCTGCCATCGTCTTGTTACTACTGCAGGTTTTGCAGTTGTGCGTAGACAGATGGCATTGTCCGATTTTGAACCGTTTCTGAAACTCTGGATCTCACATCCCAAACTAGCAGACTGGTTTATTTTCCACTACATCATTCCCGCTGACACTACAAATGTACTGCGCAACTGCCTCTGAATCCTGCCAGGACAGTCTCCAGCACTATCTGTCTCCATCCTATTGAACATATGCTGCCTCTGTAACAAGTTTACCAGGACAGAGGCTGGCTGATCATGTGGGTAATTCAAGAAGCCTTAAAAAGCCCCCAAACAGCCTGAAGAAAAGGCTTTGCCTGTGCAAAACAAAGCTGTAACCAGGGAGGCTTGGATTAGACTGTTGTATGGGACATGCCCCAGTTGTACAGCAGGGAAGCAGAGAAGTGAAAACGGTAGATGAATGTGTAGGGCGCATAAAACTGGGAAACAGACTCTATTTTTTATGTGAAACACTGATCAGGCTGTGAACCACTGTAAAATAGCAGTGATATGATGTCTCAAGAGTGTAACACAAGGGCAGCATTTGCCAGGATTCAAAACCAGGCCTGTGATCAGCTGTCCTACAGCAATGCATGGTTTTGTGCAAATACAAGAAGCTTTCACTACTGATATTTCACCAAAAAAATGTCCTGTAGCAGATGAGGAAAAATGAAACTGTTGTCAGACAGCAGAAGCAATGGGGAGCAAATAAAATGACAACCTTGGAAGTACAAACATTTTTCCAACCACTTCCTGACTGCCCAGATAAAATTTACAGAACAGAAATGCCTCTTGTTGGTACACTGCGGTATGAAGACTGAGCATAATCTAATAATAACTGGGTACTTCACTTCATTTGGAGTGTCTGAAGTCTCTTGACAAGAACAGAAATGCCGCAGCTCCATGTCACAAAGAGATTTATTTCCTGCTGATTTGAGATTTTATTTTTTTCTTGGATGAATGCCCTTTCAATTTCTAGAACAATGCACCAAGGGTAAAAAGGGATAAAGGATTAGTTATGGTAAGATACCAAAGACAAGAAAATTAGATAATTAAAATAAGATTTTATTTTTTAAAAATGACTATTTAAGACATGATTCTTTTCTTCAAGGAATTAATTTCTGCTTTCCAATCAAAAGGGTAATATTGAAGAAACTGGCAAAACATTAGATCGAAATCAGAGACCCAACTAGAAAATTAGATATTTAATTAATATATACAGAAATGCATGAACTGTAAAATCTCCAGAATGGAAGAGTATTCAGATAAGATTTCACTGGAAGATGAGAAATAATATTTAAATTGATAAAGAAGCTACAATCTTTAGTATGCTGAAGCATGCACACATTCTAGGAGGAAATCGTTTTCCTTCTACAGTCTGCTTGGTATAATTGTCTTAGAATTTTTTGTTTAGCTTATATATTTCTATAAACATTTATAAAAATAACCATATAAAAATCAACCTCTATCAGACTTTAACATTAATGTGTTAAGTAAGTTTTAGTCAAAAATACATATATGTTAAACTATCAGAGCAGAGAAGCAAATCTTTGCAGTCCTAAGGTGCTGAATCATTTGCAGTATGAATAAGAGAAGGACACCAGAGAATTAGTATTAGAAGAAAGGACTCCAGGACCTGAGGAATTAAAGAAAAAAGCTCTTCCTAAAATGTGCAGAGGTTTTTGGCAAGTCAGCTTAATAAATGCAGATTTTAAGTAGAATTTGATGGCGTATCTGGAGTAAAGCTTATGGTGTTTTATGACATGTTTGGCACCACATGTGTCAACAGCTTTCTGTTCAAGTATTTGATGATGATTATGTGATACAGGTCACCAACTATCTGTTGTGGTTTCCCATTCAGTGTTTTCTCCCCATCCTCCTCATTCACCACTGTTTTTCCACATGCTCTTTATTCACATTTCAGTTGTTTCCTTCTTGTATTATCATCAGTTATATCTTTTATTCTGTTTTTACATCTACACTTCCCCTCTATTGTTTTTTTTACTCGCTTTTTGGTTTTGTTTTTTTTTTTTTTTTTTTTTTTGTGTGTCGGGTTTCATGGAAGCAACACTGCTGTTTTCAGATCTTTTCATGTCACAATGTTCAGGCGCTTATAAAAAATGCTTTTCTTTGAGATTTCAAGCATTGGATGGTTGGTCTAGGCCTCTGAGTGATGTGGATTGGTAGACTGAGGTGGGGAGGAGAAGATGGTTGTTGTCAAGACACCCGTTTCACACTAGAAGAGTTCTTCACAGAAATCTGGAAAAATTGCATTATTTGAGAAGCCTCAGCTACTCCAAGAACATATGTGTATGTGAGAATTTCTGTGCTAGGAAATCCTAGTGTTCATCACGATCTCTGTGTTGAAATTTACTGAAGTACTAAATCCCCTAAAATATGATATGCTTCCTCCATTCCTTGATACACAGGCTATTACTGATTGAAGCAGTTTGATTTAAGTTGAGGAAAGAATTAACGATTCTTTTGCCCTAAAAACCTGCACTTCTCTTTCCACCCATACTTCCCCCCTACCTGGGAAAAATAAATACTTTAAACATTGTTGGTAGTTCCAATATAATAGTGAGCTTCGCGGTGCTGACATGTCTGACAGCATTGAAAGGCACAGAGAACATGTAATCTGACACATCAAAAGATGTACAGTGAGGCTGAAATTTACTAGATATGGTGAATTTGCTGGTCATAACATTTATATGTGTATCTGTTAATGTAGCCACAATGTTCCAGTTCAAGGTTTGTGCAAAGCAGAGTTTAATTTCACAGGCACAATGGCAAGTTGTCCAAGATTTCCGAATGACAAGCAACCTTAGCTGGGCTGCAGAGTGGATGCAAGTCAGAAGAAGAGCTGGAAAAAATGAACAGTGATAGGTGACCTATAAAAGCAGTTTGTCTTTTCCAGCAGCCGACAAGCTGGTAGGTACATATCTGCAGAAACTCTTTGTGAATAGTTATAAAAGGCTGTATTTGAGCATGCTCAGCACCAAACTCTGCAAGAGGAGCTGAATACTGACACAAGAATTTCCCAATATGAATTAAAAAAAAATTTTTTTTATACTTGGGATTTTTGTGGGTGAGTCCATCTGAAAACCAGAAAAATTTTAAATGAGTATTTTTTCATTTCTCTCCTCTCTACCTCCAGTTCATTACTAACAGGAGAAGTTTGATTCAGGCAGCAGCCTAGATAATAAAGGTGAAGGCTAGACTGAGATTGCAAGCGCTTAAATTGTAGGAGGACCCTGTCCTTTTGTCTTAGAAAATCTATGGCAAATTGGTATGTTTGCCTTAAGAGGCTAGTTGATGTGTTTGTAAACCAGTTAAATAGCAAAGCAGTGAGGTTGGTGGTTAGAGCAGGGGACTTTGTGTCAGCTGCTCAAACTTGAAAGGTCACCATAGGTAGCACTGACCACACGATCGTGTTCATCAGCTTTCCCCTGCGTATGGAGGGGGAGAGCAACTTGTCGCTAGCTTTGTCCATGATACTGAACTCCTGTGACTGGAGGTCCAAGAGGATGGATGTGTGCCAGCACAAAAGTTGATGCTCTCAGTTTGAGATCTGTGAAAACAGCACGAGCTGAAGCCAAATTGTCACATGCTCAGCTGGGACAGTTGCTCTGCATTTTGACAGGAGTTTGTTAGTGAGCAAAAGCCAATTCACAATAATTACAAAGGAGCAGACAGGTGAGGTAAAGATGCATTTGCTCATTTGCCTCATGGTCAGGCAGTAAGAACAACTCAAAGAAACAAGAAAAACTGCTACCTTCCATGGACAGATGATCAAATGCAGTTTTCCAAGCTGTACATTCCTCCAGTCTGGCACCACAGGAGCAGGACATCCCTGTTTGATCCACAGGCACCTGGTGTCAGCCAGCTGTCTAGCTTATCGACTCTGTTGCTTTGTCACCACCGTTTTGTGCCCCACATCTGTGTTTCTCACAGCTGGGAATAGAGGATAGTGTCTGAACCCTGTGGTGAACAACTTACTAGTTAACTAGTTCCTGGTGGGGGAAACAAGAAAGAGGGTAGATCCAGGTCTGAACACAAACTGGTTGTCTGTCAAGCTCATCATGTCCCGCTCTTCCTTCCTGTCCCCCACTCCCTCTCTGACCCCCTCAGAATAAAGTGGAAATGCAATGCAACTCTAACATTTCCCATTTATTTATTTTCCTGTATAAGGACAGTGTGTAGCCTATCATCCTCATTCCCGCAAAAAAGTCCTTCATAAATTTAATGCACTGATTTCAGTGAGTTCCTCAGCAGAAAGGACTTGGCACACTACAAGCAACACCCAGGTACCAGATGCAATGCAAGCTCAGCTGCCAGCCAGGTATTCCTTCATTCCTGGAGGGGACACTATTACAAAGTCAAGATAACAGTTTTAAGCAATTAAGATATGCTCTATGCATTAACGGAGAGAAATCTGTGGGCTCCTGCAAGCTTGCTGGCACTTCTTGGAGAGCTGCTGAATAGGCTGCTTTTTCAAGGTAAAGAAAGCACCTGAGAGTATATGCCAGTGTAAAATGCCATTTGCTTCAGCTGAGATAAAGCGACAACATCGCTTAAAAATACTGCCTTCTCATTCTGGCACAGGAGCTCGGCAGGGCTGTGTGCCTTGTGAGATGGCTATGTCAGTTCCTTTGCTGTGCGTGGAAATGCCCGTGAGTGTCTGTGCAGGGTGCTGTGGAACAGTGCCTTCCACGGCAGGGCTGTGGGGGCCGAGAGTGGAGGAGGCTAAAGAAGAGAGGCTGCCCAGAAATGTCTCAGGTTCTTGCTGCTGGTGTGCCCTGGGGTAAAGCTGAAAAGCAGCCTTGACTGCAGACAGCTCAGTATCGTGGTGAAAAGGTGCAATTTTTTAAAATTTAGACCCATTCTCCAAATGTACTGGTTGCTGTGCCAAAGCAATTCTTATTTCAATATCTCTTCTAGTACTTCAACACTTTATACTCTAGCACACTGTGTTGACTGGCTTTTTAACTGACAACAACAATTTATTGAAAAAGAATGACCTTACCAGAGAAAAAAGCAGATCTAGGCAATTGAGAAAATAATTGAGTAGCATCATTTACTGAATGCAAGGGTCCTAGCTTGCCTTTAGCTGAATGGATGCTGGTGATAATTTGAAGAAGAGTGACAACTATCTTGAAGATATTTGAAAAAACCACTAGCTTTTATATGTGATTCTCGTCATAACAAAAATATTTGAGGAAAATCACTACTAGTATTTTTGGACACCAGTTTTGCAAAACAAAACAGGAACAACAACAATCAAAAAAGTTTACCACAGATGAGGTATAATTACAATGCATGAAATCCGTCCTTCATTGATTCATGAAAATGGTTTATTTGATAGGAGTGCTGCAAGCAGGAGGAATGCAGTGACTGCATTTTATTATTGAATGCATAGGCTAGGACAGTATTACAGCAAGCTAATAATATTGCAACCAGAAAAAAATGGGAAATTATGGATAGGCTACCCTCTTAAAAAGGAGGAAAAAATGTCTGTCAGGAATTTCCTTTTTAGAAATGCACCCAAGGGCTGAAATGTAATGATCAAACAACAAACGATTTATAAAAAATGATCCAGAAAGGAAAGCAGTTCAGCCACCTAAGTAATGAAAACTTGGCTATAGGCCACATGGCACAGAGCAGCACTGAGCAGAGGTACTTGAGCTGGCTCAGATATTGGAAGCAAGGTTAGCAGAGCCTCCCAGCTCTGCTAATGATGCTAACGACATCCTTATTGAGGCATCCTACCCAGTGCCATTAGCTCTGCTGAAGTGCAGATTTTCAGGTTTCCTTCAAGATGGGAGTTAGTCCCCAGAGAGGCACAGAACAATAGTAATGTGGTAACCATGATGGGAAGGTGACACCAAGTAGGCACCCAGCTGTGTGCATACAGCTTGGCCACAGCTGCTGAGCTGCTTCCTCACCCTTCCTTTCTGCTGTACCCTCCCCACCAACCCTTGTGGTTGAAGTTTCCATTGCTGATACCCCCTGACCACCTCTTCCCACAGAAGGGATGGCCCTGCAGCCAGTACACCTTTCAGCATGGTCATTAGGGCAGAGGGAGCTCCTACAGCTTTCACCAGCTCACTTTCTGACCCTAGTACTTTCAATCTCCAAAACATGATCAGTTTTGAAAGATTTGATTGCCATCATGAACTTCATTGCTTTAAAAGACTGTCTGCTTCAACCAGATGAATATTCAAGTGGAGATGATGCTAAATTTTCTCGTAGGAAAAAAACCCTACAAAACTTTTCAACTTTTCCACACTGTCACTTGATATTTCCTACGGGTGGAATAAATGTTTTTCAAATACAGTGATCTAATGTGGAATAAGTTCCTCTTCTAAATTATCTCATGATTAAAACTAAGAACCTTACTTGATACTTATGAAAAGCAGTTCCTTTTACACAATACAGTTGTTATTATCTGAACCACTAACAAAAATATAGGGTGCATTAGAATCAAGTCCTCAAAATGGTCTTTACAGATCATTGCCAAACTTAAATTGTATTGTAGCTGTTGACTGCTATATGTAAACATTTCCTACTTCTCTTGTTCAGTGTGTGCAAGCGTGAATTCCTCTTTAAATTAACCCATTAAAGCCTCAGTAGAAACTTTTACTATGAAAACAGCATAAGAAAACCTATATTTAAATGTAACCTATCAGTTATTTTAGCAATTATTTTATTTCAGCAAGTTAATGAGCATTAAAAGCACCTCTGAGAAATCAAGCATCCATGTTAGGGGTGGAACAGCTGACGGACAGAGAATAAAATAATCTACCTACATCTAACCTCTGAAAGTAATTTGAGGAATAAACCTGAGACTTTCAACTGCCATTTTTTTCCTAGACTACTTAAATGAGATGTTGGGGGATATTAACTTAAACTAAACAGATCTTACCATGAATTCTAGGGCATTAGAGATGACTGCATGAGGATTATAGTTTTAAATCCTCTAATAGATGTCTGGAGTTTGCACAGCTTGTCTTTTAAACTTTTAAATTAAATTGGATAATCTGAAGATTATCCAAACCCATATTCAACTGTCCACCTTCATATATTCTTTCATTGTATCACTTTCTAGAACTTTCCAGAACAAACCCAGATTTTAAAAAATGCTTTGCAATTCTTTAATTACATGCCAGACATCTAAGACTTTATTATTTGAAACAAGAGGCAAACACCAATGCACACAGTTCCTTTCCTCTCATGCCTTATTCTAACACATCAGGAAAGAACTCCTAGCTTAAGAGTCTCAGAGGACCTCAGTGGTTGCAGCAGGACTTGAGAGTAGTGAAGAGCATCTTCTTGAGTGCTATGACAAAGACATTGTTGGCATTATTAACTTCCTTAAAATTCTATAAACATGTACTGTCCAAAAGCCAGAACTGTTCTTTAGGATGTATGTTAACGTGTCTGCTGCAGAAGTCACTCAAAATAAAACCAGTTTGCATGACTCAGGGTAATTCAGATTATTTCTAAGCCTGACAGATCACAGATCCGACTAGGTTAAGTTTTATTAGTGTCCTGTTTGTCCATATTTAAAGCATGAGAGCAGCATTAACATTAATTAGTAACATTAGAGATACTTGAGAAACTTTTGGCAAAATACAGTATCCCAGCCTATTATCTGGTCATTTTTATTCCACACAGATGAATCACAGATGGGCCTCTGGGCTACACAGAATTGGGGAGAACGAAAGAAACATCACTGTGAACTAGTAGAAAAAATGTTCTTGGCTCAGAACAAAGTTATTCTACTGGGAAAACTGTATTTCTTTAGTGAAAAAAAAAAAAAGAAAAAGCATCTTAATAAATGCTCTGACTACTATTACTGCAACATGTAGTATATAAGAATTAGTACAGAGACTGAAATATATTTACATAGCAGCACCTGTATATTACCTTTAGTATTAACTATTAGCTACAGAAGTGTCATGGTGTGTTTGGGGTTAATTCATGGTGTTTTGGTATGCGTTAATTCATAATTGCGAAAACAAGGCCCACATCTCAAGAAGGACATAGTTTGGCAAGTTTTAAGTTAGTTTGCACTTGACATTTTCTAGTAGCCATTTATGCTCTCCCAAGAAGCTTCTTCAAAGGATTTAATGGGAAAAATGAAAAAGAGAAAATTAGGCAATAAACTTCATCTTAAAAGAATTCATTACGGTCTTCTGAGAATGTGTTGCCAGTTCTTTATCCTGCACTGCTGCTCCAAGATTTGTTATGGCTTATAAAGCTTTTGGACATTTTTCTCCTTTATTTCATTGGGGAATAGAAAAGGAAAGTGCTCAACTGTTACAGTAGTCTTACTAAATGGTAAAAAATAAGTAATATTTGGATTTGCCTAAGAGAAAGTAAAATGGTTTGAGAAGCTGTATTTGAAGTTCATGTCCATCTATTTCTCCTGTAACTTTTGCAGTCACCAGGCTTCTGTACTTCTAGACTCAGATCAGTTTTAGCCTCTGATACACTGCTGCACTTTCCCACATGCTCCATATACTCTTTTCATATATAGGAGATGAGTTATCAGAGAGTTCATAAGCCTTTGCATGTCCTTTATAATCTCTGACTCTCATCCTGTGATGCTAGGAAGTCAACTTTGGCTACTATCTTATTAAATGCATCTTTTTGTCTATGTTTAAATTAGAGGGAAACCCAAGATGTTACCTTTGAAAAATGGAAAAAGAGTCTCTAATTCCTGGTCTAATTAATGCAGAAGTAGTAGACCATTCCCATCTTCATTTGTCACGTTATTAACTGTCTTGCAAAGAATGCCATGAGAATGTAAAAGCAAGAAACAAACTAGAGGTTGCCATTAGCCAAAGGATGCTGGCAATTATGTTAATTTTATGTTAAGTGAGTATTTAGTGAGTGAAGAAGTACATATGTTCGAGCTGCTAAACCAAAATCAACTCAAATTTGGCTGAGAGAGATAAGACAGCTTGATGAATTACACTAGTAGTGTTCTTCCCTGAAGATGTCTTACAGTATGAGTATTTCTGTGGTGTCTCATCCTCTATATCTCAAGAAATCATTTTCAAATTATTCTAAAAGAAAAAGGTGGTTTTTTGGGGGAGAGGGGATTCTAGCTTGAGTATTTTAATCAATTCAATTTTTCTGACACTCAATGACAAATATGTTTCTCTCACTGGACATTTTTGAACTGTATATATTATGGTGAAACCTTTACACAGTTTGGATTCTGCAACTGGTAAGAAGGATCAGGAGACAATTTTGTTCAACAAGCATTTTTATGTAACAATGAGGCAGCTGACAATCTCTCCAAAATAAAGCAGGGAGGACTGGTAAAATTCTGAACACTCTCTGCAGAAAGCATAAAATAGGCAGGGGTAACAAAAACAGTGACAGTATATGTTATCTTGCTATCAGACTGAATAAAATAGAATATTACCTTTTGGTGGGAGGTTGACTGTAACCTTACTCAACTGCTTCATTTGCAAGTGGAGTACAACCCTGATATTTCAGTAGCTGAGAATCACTGAGATAGATAGATTTGTAAGTTCATGTAGTCATAAAGGAGAGATTTCTGGAAAGTGGTGTACATTTATGGGAGAGGAAACAGGCTTCTCTAAAAAGAAGGTTATAAAGATGTGAGCTTATTCCTGTTGTATTTAAATGAGGTGTTTATGAACTAGCCACTGTACTGCAGATTAAATAGAGTTTTATTATGGCATCTAAATCTAAGTATCAGTAGCTGTCATGGTCAATGGCATAACACTGCTACTAATATGTCAGATTTAATATCAGAATAAACAACCAAATTGCAACACAAGGAGCCATTAGTGATATCGACTGTGCTGTAGAAAACCTCTGAATCTAATTCAGAAAGCTATTTAAAAACAATGCTATCCCAAGTACTGTACTGTACTATCCTATCCTATCCCTAGTACTATATGATACTATACTCTTGAAACTGCTAAAATTGTTGTAAAACGTTATTCAAATAAGACAACATATTTTAATACAAAAAAAAAAAAAAAAAGACATGACAGAACCATTTCAAATAACATCAAATAACACACCAGCAAAGACAGTTTCCACGATGTTACCAGGAGCATCTTTCACCACACATGACTTTTCAGAAAAATTTACATCATTCCTGTGTCTTGGTGAAAAATTTTAGCTGTTATAGTAGATGTCCCCATTGAAGACTTGTGAGGGTCCAGACTGTTTCCGTATTTCCCTCCAAAACCCATTCTTTTATTTCTGATCCAGAAAACAATCCAAATTATTAAATAAACCCAATTTGTTTCATTTCCTTAGATATATAAAGGCCTACTTGTTAGACTAGACCTCCTATATTTTACTGGCTAGTAAACAACTCCTTCCTTCAACAAGGGGCAAGATCCTGCCTTCCCCCCTTTGGTGACTGACTGCCATGTTTCAGAGTGAAACTGTGTCAGTACGAAACTTATCTGAAATATGTTTCACCATATATGAAATGGCACATGAAAACCTTAGGTGGTGCAAAGATCTAGGTGTATGTTTGTAGCTTGTTACTGGTGACTGTCTAAGACGCAGCAAGCAGCAATGATGGGTTTGGGGTGACTGATTCCGAGCATCCTCCTCCGAAGAACACCTTAATACCATGCAAATAACCAGGGACAACCAGTCCATGTTGAGTGGTATCGCAGCCATATTGCTATGGCAAGTTTTATGCGAGGTCACTGATGCTACTACAACACCTGTTTTATCTACAGCACAGATGTAGCTGAAGCTATTGGAAATGACATGAGCAATCTTTTGAATAAGTTCCTTCTCTGTAGCAACTAAGAGTGTTTTAACTGTTCCCTGAAATATGCAGATGAAGAATACATTACTGTACCTATCAGAAAGGGCTTATTTCAAGAGTGTATACATATATAGCTTTAAAATTTGCTGGGCAGAAACACTAAAAATAAGACATCAGTCAGGTTTTTGTTCTGTAATTTAAATAATGAGAGCATTTCCTTTAAAAGAAATGCAAAGTAACCTATGGGCAAAGGTCTGGCTTAACAGCAAAATGTTAAATTATCTTCCCATAATTTATTTCCTTCCCCTTTTTTTTTGTGATAGAAGGAGTTAAGCAAATTATTCACCATTAATAATTTAGCCTATGAATTTATAGTTCTATAAAAGCACCTACAAAAAGATTATCTTATCTTCACATTTATTCATTCCTTAATATTGTTTGAGGAACACGCTTACTTTATTATACTATGTCTTGATTATACTTACGCAGAACAGGTGACTTTTTCTTGTGCAAAGAACAGCAGCGCAATATAGAATTTACATTCTATATAAGGTCTACTTAAGGCTGTGGATTAAAACACAGTTTAGTAGTGCAAAGATTTTACGTTGAGCCTTTGAACTGAGATAAATTTCATCCTACAAAGCTGTACAGCTTAAAACCTATCTGCATGGACAGGTCCAGACTTCTCTGAGAGAATAAAAGCCATCCAGACCTAAGGCAGCTCTGAGCCCCAACATGCAAAGGTGCACTAGTGCAGCCCTTTGCTAGGGGCAATGGTCCTACTCTCCTTTCGGGGTTTATTATATCAGGTGCAGTAGCACATACCATGAATTTCCTATCTATGTCACACCCCAGAAGCTCTCACATCCCTTGCCCTTCCCAAGCTTCTCCAGCAGTCTGAGCAAACTCTCTCCAGGCTCTAGGAAACCTCTGGCGCTTCTAGCCTAAGTGGCCATTGCAGATCAGAAAAAGGACACGGGCAACTTCAAAGTGGTACTGATGGGAGTGAAAACTAGGACAGCTGTTGAGGGAGAGGGTTGACTTGATCCCAGTGATCTTCCAAAACAAGGGACACAAGTCACTTCTCTTGTCTGTCTGACAATCTCTCTGAATCGGACCACAAACTTGGAGGCACAATCTCTTGAAGAGATTGTCATTCATCTGACCAAAGATGAGAGTTTTAATTGCAATATTTTTGTCAGGCTATGAGTTGTTTTGTTCTGATTTTTTTTTCCCCACTCCTTCACTTTCCTAAGTGAAACAAGTGTCAGATAAAACTGAGGGTTTTTTCAATTGTCAAATGAGTGAATTTTGAATTAGATATAATTTCTTTATCTGTCCTTACAAGGAATGGCATGTAGATAATCTGCGCCCTCAATCAAAATAATCTGGCCAGAATGGATATTTCTACAGCTGTTTCTGATCAAAACATGGGTGCATATTCATATTATTTTTGAATGTTTCCTATCTGGAGCCATGGGCAGAGGTTGCTCATGTTAGGTAAAATAATGTAAAATTTAAAGATTTGTGCCTTGGCCTAGTAAAGACAATTTTTTGTCAATTCTGTCTTTCTATTATTTTAGGGGAGATCTATTCTGATTTTTTATTTTTCCTTCAAATATAATTGGAGGAAAATTATAACATGCTCTCACTTTCCAGTTCAGGTATGCCTTTGGCTTTCAATTTTCAGATTGTGTAACACTTTGTTTTATGATTTACAAGCCTTGAAGATGCTCTCAGCTCTCTGATTTTTCTGTCTATGCCATTATAATTTTATAGGGCCAGCAACAGGTTTTATTGATGCCCTTTGTGATCTTGTCATGTTCAGTTCCTCTTTTTGATCCTTTAAAGCAGCTACATTTGAAATAAATTACTACTAGATATTACACAGAACAGGTGAAATAGTTCCTCTCCTCCTGTGGTAGGGAAAAATTGTCTAACTAAGACATGCCACCTTAATAAAATACAGAAGTTAGGAAAAGGTCACTCTAATTACTGAAGTTTAAGTTTTCATTTTATTCCATTACTTTTAAATAGTGTTATCACACGGTTTTGAATGTCAGATAAGACTTGTGCAAATACTCTGTTCAAAATGGCACTAACTAAATTAAATGTCTTTACGATCTCCTCTTTTTTTTTTTTTTTTTTTTTTTTTTTTCCCCAGAGCCAATAGATCAATACTTTGGAAAGAACTGTAAAGCAATGGGATTATTTTCTCTGCAAGATTCTGTAGAGCGATTTATATGAAACAATTTTCTGAGATATCTTAAAGCATAAAGGAAAAGAACTTTATAATTTAGGAACTAGGAGACTCTTGCATTCTGTTACAGGCTGGTACGCGTGCTAAAAGAGCATAAGGGAAAAAAAAAAAAAGGTAGTTGACCTTCTGGAGCTGTTGAATGCCCACAGATTTGAAGACTAGTAATCAGTGAAGTTTTTTTACAGAGAATAGTGCAATTAGCAAATGAAAGGGCAGCCACCAGCTACAAAGTATGAGATAGGGGCTGAGAGATGAAGAATGACCTGAAGGGCGGGAGTGAAAAGTTAGTGGGAGGAGATGACTCCAGCAAATTTTTGGAAGAGCAGAGCCGGCTATACTCATGACTACTGAGATTACCATAGCATCTAATTTAGTCCAGCTTGTCTGAGGTCTACCTTCTTTGTCTCTGGAGCTGCCAGCTCACCAATGCTGCAGCAGCTGAATCCTACAATATTCTGAAAAATGGGAAGAAGATACAGCATGGATGCTGAGAGGCAAATGGTATCAATGGATATTCTTGGCTTCTCTTCATTTCAGTCCTCAAATGAAAGATAAAATTCACCTGGGCTACCCTCATTTCTGCCTCAGAAGTTGTTGGGGTGGAACTGGCAATTCAAAGTGTTTATGGTGTCCCTTCAGACGGGAGGCCTACAGATGGGAAATGTTCCTTTCTGAATAGGGCTTGTAGGTAGAATTTCTCAGAGAAACCAGATAGGTCAAAACCTCAGAGGTCTGAAAGAAAAAAATATTAACTTTTATGTTGGCTCTTGTTTTAACTAGAAGAGCTATGGAACATTTCCACCATTACCAGAAACGCTTCAAAGAGTAAGATATGGACAGATAGACAGATCTGAGGTCAGAGAGAGGCAATGTTAAATCCAAGAGGAGTTTCAACCAGGCTGATGCTATTATACAGGAGAAGGAGGAGAAGGAAAATTGTCCAGATGTTATATTTTTGTATGATAATTCATGTGTGACTCGTGCAGGGGAAAGCACATCTTTAATATTCAACTGCTACTGTAGCAGGAGGGCTCCTAATTTGACAATATCCATAGGCATTCTCCCTGAGATTACAGTACTGAATGTTAATGCTGGTGCTTAGAAATGGAGTAGCAGGCAGTTACTTTGAAGTAAATTAGTGGATGAATTTTCTGCATGCTAGCTATATTCTTCTCATTATCAGTCAAAGTAGGCTAAGCTACCCTGCACTCAGATTATCTGTCTACACTGCAAAATGAAGGAGAGCCACAGAGCAAACTCAAGCTGTGGAGCTCCGACTGCCACACTGCTAATACATATAATGAGGTGCTAACCTCATGATCATGAGAAGTAGTAGATACATGTCAAAGATGTGTAGTAGAAGAATACTTTTAGATTATTCATAATCTATTTACAGCTCTGCATTATCTTCTAGGATCCAAATTTAAGAGCTTAGCAAAGTACCTTACAGTATCAGAGACCTAATTCTAAACTGGTATTTGAATCGACAATTTCTTTGATTAACATTAACTTCCTATCAGATTACATCAATGTCAAGCAGCATACCCAAACTGAGTGCCAATGATGACAATGCCTATGTCCTTCACAGAATTTTTTTATCAAGCCTGTCAAAACCCCCTTTTCAATGACGGTAAAAGTTCTCAAAGAGATGAGATGTTCATCCTGTGGCATGAAACAAACCCTCTAAGTGATAAACCTCTGCAGTTGTATGGAAACATGGACATTGAAGCTAGTTTTGAAAGTGTAAGATGTTTTTGGTAGGATGAATTATATTGTAGGTAATTTCTCTTATTCAGCTAGAAGTGCTGAAACATCAAACGGCCAGGCTTGTTCTATGGAAAAGAAAGTATCTTATTTAGTAGTAAAAAATGTTACCTCTTGGAAAAATTGCCATTGTCCCTGCTGGTAGTTCAAAGGATTTTGAACTTTTGCCTCCTATTATTCAGCATCTATTTGTGGAGAGATGCCATGCAAGAAAAAAGCAGTTCCCATTTCTATACCTGACCTAAGCCATGTAAGCAATGTCATTTATCTCCTACTTTTTGTGAAGTTTTTCTACATTCTCTCCTTTGCACACTTGAAACTAATTACTTGGCTAGATGTAAGCTGGTCTTACCTCCCACCAGTCCAAGGCAGTGAATGTCACAATGAATCCAGAAAAATGTCTCCTGACCAGTTTTTATTTTCACCACACACCCCAGTGAAGAAACAGAGGAACTCCAGCCAGGGAACAATAAAAAGATCCTTTCACTCACACCAGGGAAATAACACAGCTAGAGATGGAAATTCTACCTCTTCTTCTCGAGGAAACCGTCTTTTGAAAAAAGACTCCAGGCCCCTGGGGTTGATTTCCAGGACGTCTCTAGTTGTAGAGTGATGGCAGCTACTTTTCTAAGAAGGAAGGCAGATCTGAAAGGTATTTCCCTTTTTGCTGCTCTTATTGGAAGTACCTGAAGAACACGAGGGTGAGGCAGAGAAATAAATGGAGCCTACAGAGATTAGCTGCAGGGACAATGGTCAGTTCTGAAATTGGTAATAGGTGTTATAGATTACCTGTATTATGTTGATTGTTTCCAAGTGGATACTTAAGTATTTTTGAAATGATATCATTTGATTTGGAGTGGTTGGTGGAGATGGAAAACAGACAAGGAGCACATATCCTTTACTTCCCTGCCACTTTCTCATGAACAACTCTTGTCTGATCTCAGTGTTTCTGTGCTCAAATATCCTATTCAGAAACTCTCAAATTATTTCTGTTTACCAGAATTATGCTTTTATAAAATCATGTTTAATTATGTGTAGCTAATTCTTTATAGATACATTTTAAAACCCAAAGAAATACTCCACTTTCAGTAATAAAGTACAGACTATGACATCGGTTCCCTATACAGCAAGTTGACATAACAGAAATGGGTGTAGGTCTTCAGAAAGGATGTGAAGACAAACCTAAGCATTGCATCCAAAACAACTACACTTAGTGGGAAGATCAAACCTCTGCTCTATTCTGCCTCAGTAATGAGTCTCAAGTTGCAGCCTAAATGAGAATGTAGATTCAGATCTGAACTGTGACGTATAACACTTCCTGTCACGTTGTCTACTTTTTGTTTTTTCTCTTCATAGCTGGTCATCTAGATAGCCAGCTTTTCCCTCTTACCTCACCCGCGTCAGCCACCAAAGCCTAAGTATGTTTAAATAACAGATTAAAGAACTTCCTTGAAACATTAGCAATTCCCTTCTATCTTTTTTTATAAAATCCTTCATTTCTCTAGTGCTATTATTTTTATTACTACACACTCATGTAAAACAGGATTTTCATTCATTGTCTCCTTCAGCTTTATTTCACACCTCAAATCATACTCCATTTTACCTGGGTGAGAGTTATATACTGAATGCCTTTACCTCCGGTTTCCCAGAAGGTTAAAAATATTTTATATCATTGTTTTTCAAGCCAGTGAACAACTGCGTTTTCTGGAAATTATTTCAGGAGAGCAGAAAACACCTCAACTTAAAGTAGAAGAAATGCTCCCTGATTACAACTGCGATTCAATAATTTCTTTTTTTTTCTGATATGACCCTCCTGCTTTACAGAAAATATTGTGAACAGTTAGGAGGCACAGAGCTGTTTTGTCACCATTTTATTAATCAGCCATATTGTTGTAACACCTAGAGCAGAGATTGGTGTTGCATTGTGGTAGGTGTTGTACAAGTGATAATTTCTGACTGGCAGCAGATGAGCTACCACAGCAAGCACAGCTGTGGCAGAAGCGGCTGCTCCTATGCAAATAACACTAATAAAAATGGAAATAAGACAGGTGGAAGGTCAGTTTCTTAGTAAGATTGTTCCAGAGTGCTCTTCAAAAACCTATCTATCTTTACAAATAGGGCCTTGCATTCATTTTTGACGACAAATAAGGATTGCATAGTCTGGGAACAACAAAAATGAATGTAACTGATGACAGACTAGCAGTGAAATAGGAGGCTACTCCCATATTGCCCATTTAGAGAATGTAATTGCGGGTCGGTACAAATTGTAAATTGATATACGTATCCAGATCTTCCGTTGGAGCTAATCCCTCTGGGCCACTGAAATATGCCTAGCCAGTAAGATGTGACAATTAGAAGCTTTAAAGATACTGGATTCTGTGTCTACTTTGCCCTTCAAACTGCTGCACTCATGTAACCATGTTAACTGCTCTTCCCTCATTCAACATTACTCTGAGATTCGCACAGTAAAGCTGATCAATAGACGTGGTCAGTTGCACAACAGTTTTACATCAGGAAATCTGTGTCTCTGCAGAGAAGTTCAATTTTTCTTTGGCAGAAAGAACAGGTGGGTTTTTTCCTCTTTAGTTCCAATTTGCTCTTTTGCTTAATAAAATATTCTATTTTGCAAAGACAGTAACATAAGCAGAGAAGAGGAAGCAAAAGAACCATATTCCCAACCTGCTAATATAATCCTATGATGTTAAAAAATGAAGTATTCAACCCCAGGGGTGTACAATGTATAACAAAAGCATAGAATGGATGACAAATAGCATCTTCAGAAATGGTTGTCTGAGGCTTAAAATCAAGTAGCACAGGAAACCAGAAATATAACCTACCCGCAATCACTCCTTCAGGGTTGTCATGGTTTAATCCCAGCCAGCAACTAAGCACCACGCAGCCGCTCACTCACTTCCCCCCCTCCCAGTGGGATGGGGGAGAGAATTGGAAGGGAAAGGGTAAAACTTGTGGGTTGAGATAAGAACAGTTTAACAGAACAGAAAAGAAGAAACTAATAATGATAATGATAACCATAATAAAATGACAATAATAAAAAAAAGGATTGGAATATAGAAAACATGTGATGCACAGTGCAATTGCTCACCACTTGCCAACTGACACCCAGTTAGTTCCTGAGCAGCCACTCCCCCCCCCCCTCCCCCCAGTTTATATACTAGACGTGAGGTCACACAGTATGGAATACCCCGTTGGCCAGTTCTGGTCAGCTGTCCTGGCTGTGTCCCCTCCCAATTTCTTGTGCCCCTCCAGCCTTCTTGCTAGCTGGGCATGAGAAATTGAGAAATCCTTGACTTAGTCTAAACATTACTTAGCAACAACTGAAATCATCAGTGTGTTATCAACATTCTTCTCATACTAAATCCAAAACATAACACTATACCAGCTATTAGAAAGAAAATTAACTTTATCCCAGCCGAAACCAGGACAAGGGTATCCCAAGGCCTTTCCCTGTGCCCAGTATTTAAGTTAGCAGAGGAGCTGAAGGCAGGCATCAGTGATAGATGTGATTGCTTTATGCTTCCTGATGACAATCTTCAACTGTACCATAGGTATTTATGGGACAGATATTATCAGGACTATGTTTACTCTTTCAACTTCTAGATATGATACTTGCTTTTAATCGTTCTTGTCAGGTTACCATATTTATAAAGAGTGAGGAGAATACAAATTGTAAATTCCTAGGTATTTAAAACTTCTCTTATTCCATAACAAAAATCAAATTTTATGCACTGACCTCTGCTATTTTTTTCTTTGTATAAGTCTTTATTCTGAAAAAGTCCATTGACTCCTATGATCAAGCTTTTGACATTAACAGGCAGAATACAGATATTGTTCTGTTACCAAGCTTCATTTCTCATTTGGTAGGATCCAACTGTAACAGTCAGAGGAGGCTTAAAACTCTATTTTCAACAACATACATGACTGCAAATGAGGCAAATGTGAAGTGTTGTGGGTTTAGATCCGTAGGAACAGAACTGGTTTGATAACTGATTTTATTTGGACCTCTCAGGTGGTTATCATGCCTTTCAGTCACTGCCAATATTGAAACAAGTATCGTAGACATGAAAGGTCATATCATGGACCCTTTGAGCTGCCCAGTTCTTGCAGCTCCTTTAATCTCCATGAATGCCTAAAAAAAATTTCAGAATGTGAGTATTTAATCACAGCAAAGAAACCAGCACTAGGACATGGGGTTATGTGGGAGACAGCTGGGTGGACTTTGATTTCGTAGTGCTATGAACCTGCTTAAAAATTCAGCTCAGAAAGTGCAAAGACTAAACCTCCTACTTGTGTCACGGTTTCACCTATGTGGTTACATGACTATGTTGCTAGTTCACCTGCCAGCTCAGCAATTCAAAGGAATAAGAAGTGGTTTCCTTGCAGAGTTCTGACTGCACTTGGGGTATTTTAAATGAGTGTAGTGTAAACAATATTTCTTGCTTTCTTTCATTTTGTGTTTCTTCCATTTTTTCTTTTCACACCACAGGGTACAGTGCATTGTTTTCTTCTGTGTTTTAGGAGTTTTCCTTTTCTTTCCCTTCACTCTTATTTATCTCTTATGCTGCAGTCTTTTCTCTGTTGTGTGCCTATCTCCATTTTCTCTCTCTCACACTCCTTGTTCAGCCTCCTCCAGAGCATTGCCTGAATAGAATGGCTGGGAAAGCGCCATTTTCAGCTGGATCCAAACATCAATTCAAAAAAGTTAAGCTTATTTACAGGGCTGAGCTGTGGAGGCAGTAGCAAAGGAAACAGAACGTCTCTGGCAATGAATCCATTATAGGAGATGGACACTGCAACACCCTTCAGCTGATATTTTTGCTGACAATCACCTGGCAGGAAAGAGTCAAGCCCCATTCCTTGCCTGCAGAGTTATTCCAGCTGCTGAAAGCTCTGCCTGAAGTCCTCCATCCCCTCACCTTGAATTAATGAATGAAGAAGCCAGCAGCCTGGCTGAGGCAGACAGTCAGCTCCAGTCCAACTGCCCTAATTCAGTGTGGTGAGGTAGGAATGCACCCAGTTTCCAGACATTCACCAAAATCAGACTGCATCATCTTTTGTACTATATACAGAACTGACTTGGAGAGTACCAGAAAATAGTTCATGTTTCTCTTGCTAACCAACCATTTTAAAGGCTTTTAATTTCCTATTTCACAGAAGTTCAACATGTTAAATTTTAGAAACTAAACAAATGGAAAAGTGTATCTTCAAAAAGTCACATTAGCTATGTGCTTTTCCACTTCAAAAATCAGTGCACGGGGTTCACAGATTACTGCCTTACAACACTAAACAAAGAAAAGTTTACAATTTTCTGGATTAAACCCTTCACTGCAGTTCAAGCAACCACATCCCTGTACAAAGCACTTAGAGGAAATAATATCAAAACCCTCTTATCTCTGAAAAGGGGAAAAAGCCCTCCTTAAAAGCTGTAAATGTCAGGGGAATAATTGCTTCCTGAAGTGACTAACCCTGGAAAATCATGTAAGATGCCAGTAGTGGAAAACTTAAGCAATGGAAAGTAGGATGGCCTAAAAGTAAGGCCAAGCCAGTTTAAGATGCATCTGTATTGCCTCCTGAGTTCAGCTGGGGAGCTGGCCGGGAAGCTGCTGCACTGGGAAATAACGATGAGGTCCAAAAAGGGAATGGAAAAGGTATAGATGAGTGTTGCTGTAGGTGTTACAGACTTCCAAAGGACCTTGCTGGTGGGCCTCGCAGCGAGAAAGTGACAGTTTTGCCAGAGCGATGAGGAACAGTTAGAGCACAAGAGGATGCACTGGGTAAGAAGGCTGACTGCATGGATAAAGGCATTATACAAAGCATATGATAACTTCACAGTGAATGATAATATTAAAATTAACTTCAATATCTCCTCGTAGAAGCAGTGGTCTCAGTGATTTCCTTGTATTCTCTCCACCTGGCACTGAGAGGGTAATGAAACTTCACAAATACAGTATTACAAATGTCTCTTTACCCGTATCTGTCTTTTTCCACGCATTGGGCAGGCAATCACTTATTTGTGTGCATATCAGCCTATGTGACAAGGTGAACATAACCCTTCCTTTAGGTAACTCCAGCATCACCACTTTCTAGTCAAGAATGACATGTGCAGCAAGTGTCCTGCTGCAAACACAACACACATCAATGTCCCATGTGCTTATGGTTTTCAGTATTCTCTGAAAATACCTAATAAAATAATCAGTTATAAAATGAAATCTTACCTATAACTTTTCCTAGGAATAGTGCCTTTGGGGAATTGAACTGAATGTCAGATGCTGTTGGCAGGCTGTAACTTGTTGGAGGATAGTGATCAAGCTGGGGAAAGAGAAAAGAAATTATGAGTATTTTGAACTGATCTGCCTTCTTACAGTGCTACTGAATCAGGTCTGCTTTATGGAGCTTATGCCACCACTTAAAACTCTGTCTGATATGCTCTGCTTTCATTTTGATAAAGGGAAAATAACAGTTAATGCCTGCCCTTCCATATCTGCCATCTCCACAGTTCCCAAGGTCTGGAAAATACCTATACTGGACATCTGTTTGTTCTGGTTGCTATAGAATTACTTCAGCTTTTGCTTGTGTGCCTCAATATAATTGCTAAAAAATAACAACAGCATCAGCATCAACAATAAAACAGCTTATTATTTTAATAGAAAATTTCCATTTGGGACCTATGTTACTGCTAAAGCTAGATTTACATAGCTGAGAATTTGAGACTAATGCAGGTGTTGGGCATTCTCCTTTTCTCTCAGAAAGTCATAAATTAATAAGACATACTTTTTTTGCACTTCATGTTTATTATTTTCTTGTTGAAATGTTGTTCAATTTAATTGTGATGACACCTAGTGAGACCTAAAAAATAAATTCAAGAGTAATCAACTTAGCTAAATAGTTTAATCTATAGGAAATTCATATTTTACCCAATGACACACCAATCACATTACATTAACATATTTTTTCCCTGGTTTTTAACTATTTAACAGAAAAATGTGAAGAGAGAGGACTAAAATAAATTCCCTATGCTTAGTAATAGCACTATTAAGATAGTTCAATACAGCTCAATAGTTTTGATGTTCACATTTCATAAAGGTAATTGAGGTGAATTTTTATCTTTGTTGTTACTTATTTTCTTGGCTTTACGTGTTTATTACACAGGCTTAAAGAGGGCAGAACAACAATTGTTTATTTTATTCTGGCCTTACCTTGGCACAAATCAGAACGGAAACTCATATATGTGATTTAAGACTTTACAGGGTATAATAGACTGCAGAAGTAATTCTGGAGAAACCGCAACACTAAAGGGCATACAATTTTTTCACATATCTTTTTGCCATATTTCTGATTTCAAAATATGATTATATTGGATTAGTTTGCTTTAATGATACTGCAAATGTTCAATTCAGTGGTTAAAAGTAAATGAATGGCAGATACCATAGAACTAAAGGGCTGAATCCCCTGATACCCTGGAATACTGTGAGCTCATGTACTTGGAAAGCCTACTGATGTCATATCCATGAATCTGCAGAGGCAATCATCTCAAAAAACCTATAATAACTGGAAAAGAGGGGTCCTGTCTTTCTTATACTGCCCCATAAAACCCCAAGAAGAGAAATGTATATACATAATAGACAGAGAGGGAAAATGTTCTCTGCAGATGACAAAAGACATCTAGCGAATACTCATGTTCAGAAATGATTTTTAATTGATCATAACTAGTTTTCACACTGATTATTTAAAATTTGGCCATGAATGTTTATTATCATGACTGCTGGCTATTTCCCAATTTTAAACTGTAGACTTTCGAGCTAAATATATGGAAAAACATAGTTCCCTTTTCTTACTCAGAAACTAAGACATTTCAGTTTGTTCAGAGTATCTTGAACAGCTTTTCTCAGATTTTTAATAAACAGCAGAAATACATATTTTACCTGAAATTAGAGTTAAATAATTTCAGCTGAAAAAGTTATTTTTGAAAGGGTGTAGTGAAGTGAATACAAAGAGTTAAAATACAAACCAGATCTCAACCTTAACCACAGCAGGTCCTACAAAGTACAAACTCCAGTTAAGTGCTTGCTGCTGGTTTCCCTGGTGGAACAGAAATCAGTGTTCCAGCATCCAACATCACAAGTGTCAGACCTGTTGTCAATGGGCGCTGCAGGCATATCAGGTGAAAAAGATACTACCTTCTTATTTCAGAAGACAAATAGGAATGGCTCAGAGCTGTCATGGTGTTTACCAGTACGGTTATTAAACTAAAGGTATAGACTTTAGAGAGGCAAATCAGCAAAAGATTGGTGAAAAGACTGATCCACAAAACCCTGATTCTCCAGCCTCTCATATGTCAAGAATTTAACCTCATCTAACTTCTTTGCCTGCAGTGGAATTATTTCTGATACATTCTGATCGCACAGGATTCATCTTCTAGGTTCTCCTTTTGTATGTATGACTTAAAATATGCTGACGTAACTCTGATAAAATAATCCGGCATACTACTGTGTACATTGGTATTTGTCGACATCATTGACATTAAAGTTCTTTCTTTTCCAAAATCAATTTGGAGCAATGTTTAAATATTTCTTTTTATTGTGACTTGGAATCTGAGCAGTGGGGTTGATCAGATCATCATTAATCTGATAAGATACTAATAAATCATAAAAATCATCATCAATTTATCATTTCATTTATCAATGTATTGTGGGTATGCTAGAGCTATAGCCATGGTCTGGGTGTCCACTATCAGAGTAACTATTAGGAAAAAGTAATAAAAAGGTCATCCCTGCCTAATGTACAGGCTGCCTCTACCTGAGAATGCTAATTGTGTCTGCAGGACATACCTGAAAATGAAAAGTCAATTTAAACGAATCACTGTGAGCATTTACATGCACAAATACAGAATATCAAATCCTGCCAGCTGTGGTGGGGTGAAACTCCCTTTGTCTTCAGTTAGTGTTCAGGATGTGGAAAAGCTGGTCCATAATGGATTCCCCTGGCAAATCCCTACACAAGCACAGCAGGGAGGCAGAGGCAGACCCATATGCATACCTGCACACTGGAGTCCTCCAGTGGGACTTCTGTGGCAAAGCTCAAAGAGAGAGGCTGCAGCAGGGCATGCTGGTGGTGAAACCATGCAGCATTCTGGTGCAGCCGAAAAGGAGTCAAAGATACGAGCAGGCGTGCTCCTCTTCCCCCCACCTCTGAACTGTTTAGTTAGTGGTGATCTTGGCCAGATTGAAAAAAATAAATAAACACTTCCAGTGACCTCATCACCCCTCAGGACTTCAGTGTGGCAGAGCATACATACCATTATGGTGCAGAGGCAAAAGATCCTGCCACGCGTGGGAGCCAGGGATGGCAACAAAGAGACTAATGCTGTGTTACATTGCAGGCTCTAACACATACAGCCAGTTTACTGCTTAGAATTATTAGTTTAAACTGAGCTCTTGTACTGAATCGATAACTGAATCAATTTACCCACATAGATTTTCCAGATCTCACTGAAGTCAAGGAAAGATTTCAGAATGGGTTCAGCTATTAATTGTTTAAGGGTTTAACGACTCTGAAGTTTTGGGTTGTTTCGATTCCTGGTTGAAATAAATCTCCATTTAAAAACGGTTGATACTGATTTCCTGGCCTTGCCATCAGCAGGGGCAAGCATTTCTGCTTAGCGATAGAGCCAGCTCCTGCTCCACTGCCAGCTCTGGCATCTCTTGTCCCACGGGGGATGCCTGCATTGCTTTCCATGGCCAGCTTTGAGCTACGCCCTTCTCTAATCCTGGCACCTGAAATGGAATGGTGCACCACCAGACAACCGTGAAGGAATAGTGAGATTTCTGTCCGCCCACTTTTATTGCTTGTCTTTGTTCGAAACTAGCATTATCTAATAAAAGAAAACTTTTTTTTTTAGAGACACGTCACCTAGGATTTCTTCTTAGGTCAGCGAGTAAAGGACCAAGCTGAATTCTTTCCAAAGTTGTGCGTGACTGCCATCCAGTGGGTGCTCCAGTGTAAGCAGCTAGAACTGAGCAGCCTGCAGCCTTTGTAGGAAATACTAGGCTATCAATTCAATGTAAGACACATAATGAAAACAGAATTACTACTGTCAAATGATATTTGAAAAAAGATATTACATTATTTAATGAAAATTAAATAGAACCTCTGCATACACAGAGGTTGATGTCATGAATTTGTATTAAATTACAGTTTTTAAATTATATTTAAGATTTTTCATTACATCTACTTTTCTTTAAAAACTCATTCATTTCATTTGAGCTTAATATAAACACACAGTGTGGCTTTGAGCGTTACACAGATGAAAGTGGATGGCAGTTTCTGAGGAACTTGCAGTTTCAGTTCTCAAGTCACGTCACGCCAGAGCAGACTGTCTTTATCTGAAGTTGCTGGGATTTAAGCAGAAGTTCAAGAAAACGCTATTTCTTTTAAATTACTGTTCACTTAGATAATAAAACTAATCTTGACGGGAGTGCTGAGATTAACAGACATATCAATGTTGGCAAACATAATGCCTACATCACCTTAGTAGTCTCGGGAAAAAAAAATATAAAAAGATATATATGTAAGGTATATATACATAAGCACACATTATATTAACCTTGTGGGTATATCTACAGCTGTATCATTGTCAATCCAGCCTGTGTGTGTGTACTGCTACAAAGCTAAGGTTTTTCTTTATGCTGAAGAGATTTTATAAAAAAAAAAATTTCAAAATGATATGGAATAATAATGCTGTAAGGCTTAATCTCACACCAGCTGAAGTCAATACACCTTTTCTATTGACTTCAGTAATAACAGGATAAAGAAGGGGCTGTGTCATCATCATGACCAATATAGTATTTCTCTTCTGCTTTATTATGATTTATCACCCATACGAAATACTTCTCTAGACATGGACAAGGGCTTTTTGTGCTAAGTGCTATAACATTGCATAACAAAAAGACAGTTCCTGCTCAAAAATGTCTACAAGGTTAGAATAGACTAGGTGTGAGAGCCCAAGCAAATGACAAGCTGGTGTGCAGGTTTTTAGATGGAGCTCCTCCCAGTGTAGGAGAAAGCAGGAAGTTGACTATGAAATTCAAATAGGAGATATTATGACTTCTTATTGGTGAAATATAGATGATTATTCCCCTGCTGAAAGGTTAGGAAAAAACTTACAAACAATTATTTTAATATTGTGATATTTGAAAATATTTTCTTTTTTTTTTTAACACAACAGAAAAGGAGCAGATTCAGGTGGCAATTGTGTAATTCCTCAGGCTGATGAAAGCCACTGTTACTGCAATTCAGCTCCTTCCTTAGTGTGGCACTGGTGCTTCACTGATCTTTTTCTCCCAGGTTAGGTCCCTGACCCAGGTTATTGTAGATCAGATCAGAGCCAGAGCAGGGACAAGCCAGAGACTGTAAATGAATAGTAGATCCAGAGAAAAAGGCAGGACCATAAACCCAGCATTTTTTACTGGCTTAGACTGTCACAGACCTGCAGTCTCACTGCTCATCTGGAGCACAGGAGGAGGCACATACCTCACCAGCATGATGTGAGGCAAACTTAAGGTTTGCATTGTGCTTTGGGCTCTTCAGATGAAATTTCTATAAAGGTATAGTTAATACTGTTTTAGGAACCACTCCAAATCTCTTTTGTTGGTTTAATGCATTGATTTAGCCTTTTGCAGTTTTTTTTTTAAATAATTGTCAACTGCGGTCTTTTATGATGAAGTCTCTTTTTGCACAGATTTAAATTAGAAACATGATCAACATGGGATACAGACACAGAAAAAAACATAGATACATTGCAGAAAAAAATAAAATAAAGGTTTTTTTCTGTTTAAAAACTTGAATCCTTTATGTGCAATAAGCTTGCATATATTCTTGAAGCTGCTGTTGCTCTGATAAATAATGTCAGGGATAATTTGCCTCACTGTAAAAAACCACAAAAACTGGGATAAAATTTAAATGGAAATGTAGATACATAACTCAAAATGTAACAGAAGCACTGATAAGGAAAAGGACACTATTTAGTCTGGCTGCCTTCAATTGAAACAATTCTCTGATGCTTCTTTCACATATCTGTTGACTTTTTATTGCTGTCTTTAATAGATGAATTACAACAAATGTTAACAGAAGCAATAGCAGTCATATAAAGCCAAGTTATTAAAATTAGAGCTCTACCTCAGGTACCTAACGATGACTTTCACAGAACATTAATTTGTCCAATGTGTGCTACCATATAATGGAAAGCACCTATTTCACGTTAAGTTTTGACTTTTTTAGGCTTAATCTTAGACTCTGAAAATACTTAATGATTCTTTTGTTCTTTCCTTGTTTCTTTAATTCCAGTAAAAATGATGCCAAACCAGCAACCATACAGGCCAAGGAAAACACACACATGCATCACTGGAAATACATTATAAAAGAAGGAAATAGTCTTAGCGTAAGCCAATGTAAGTAACACATGTTGTGAGGTGGATAAGCCTGCTGATACATTCTGCAGACCTTTGCTCTGCTCTGATATGCAGACTGAGGTGCTATCAGACTGCACCATACTTGTGCCCTGAATGCCCAAGCTTTATTTCCAAAGGAAACAGGGGTGTAGGGTGAGGAAGACATTTCACTTCTGGGTCTTATCACGATATGTGGCCTAGACATAGCCAAAGTTTGGGACAAGACAACTGAAAAATTCCTCTGAATCCAGCAATACAGGCTCTGCTGAAAAGATGTGAGAAGGATGGATATGTAAAAGAGTTCCTCTCCTATGGAGTGGTTTTACAGAACAGAAAGTAAAGAAGAATATTATTCCAAAAGACCTCAAGGTTTGAAACTATCTCAGCTGACGCAGAAAGAGGGTAAAACTTTTGTAAAGATACATACTTCAGCATCTGCCGCTGCACCTCTGCAACAGCTACAGGGAAGGCAGCAGGCTCAGGTTTTACAACCATGAAACCACAGGGCGAGATGCTACCCCCAGACAGGGCTCTATGGATCATGTTTTCCTCACTGTATATCTGCTGGTAAGAGAAACATCTGACTCCGTGTTCTAATCCTCAGGGTAAGGATATTCAACCTTTTGCTTACTGATCAGTGAAAGGAGGTCTTGTTTATGAAAATATTTATCTGACTTCCAGCTAGCTGGAATTCGATGGGGATGTGCTGACTTGGCAGATGCCACTGACCAACTCCATTGTGCACAAAAGGGAAGTAGAAATGGCTCATTTATGAGCTTCCTGCCTACCCCAAACTGCTGTTTTTACCTGAAAGATTGTAAGTCACACTGTAAAATAAAGCAGCTGACTAAATTCAGTGAAGGATGAAATCAACAAAACTGCTAGGAACTCATGGACACCCTGTAAGCACAAAGGAACAGGTAAGAAAATTATTGGTCGGTGAATTATTCATTAATTTCTGATTCTGATGCATATGATTTAAATTCTGTTCTGCTGTTTCTTGCTGTTGTTTACAGACTCTTTTGAAAATTGAACACCTAGTCTTCTGCAACATCCGTAACATCATTATACTTGGAGGGAATTTGAAAAAATTGCAAAGATCAGGGTCTGTATTTCTTCATATTTTGGAAAACAGATGGAGTTTAGGGTTATAGGAATGAGATACTATATCAATATAAGCTTTATTTTATTTTCAAAATTGCTCATATCAACAGCTTCTTATGCTACTTTCTCACCTATTTGTGAAAAAACCTGTATTTTCAAATCTGAGCAAACCCCATTTTCTTGTGACTTCTGATTGAGAAAAGAGCTTAGCAGCTATGGGTTAACTGAATGCTAATGCATTAAACATGCAGATGTAATGTATGGTTCTGCTCTAGAAAATGGTCTGAGTTTGCCTTCCTGTTGCACTAGCATTTTAAGTAATACATTGCCATTGCAGAATGGCAATACATAGTGGAAATTATGTATCTCCAGGGATTTTAAATAATTCATTTCAGCAGGAAGGCCTTTACTATTAATAGAACAAATGATTTTTTTTTTTTTCTTTAAAGCAAAACCTGCTTGGAAACCAATTAAATGTGCTTTTAATATAATATAATTGCCTGATTATTAGAAAAAAAGCAGAGGGCTACAGTTGCATTGATTTTAACTATAGTTTACATGTTTACTTGTGGCTAGAGTTCCGGATATTTAAAGCATGTTTTATTCACGCCAGCTGCTATGGAATTTGTAAATAGTGTCTGGTTGTTTTCTTTCAAATCATGAACAGTACTTCCCCATTCTCTAACGGTCAGTGAAATGCTAGTTAAACCAGACTTCAAATTAATCAGGAGTCTAGACAATTTTCAGCACTGTCCAAAGGATGCTGTGGCAGCATGTTTGCCCAGAAAGTGAAGGAAATAAATAAATAAAGATGGCATTTCTACATCATTTTGATGGCATAAATACCATTACCATGTCTAATCCTAGGGTAAAGGTTTCCAAAATGTGACTCAGTGTGAGAGTTTTCAGAGAAGAGCTATAAAATTTTTTTATGGCTCAAAACTTATAGACTTCTGATGGTAAACTAAAATAGTTCAATTTATTTAGCTTCTTACAGACAAGATGAAAGATGTTTTAATCAGCATCTCTAAGAAAGTGTGAAGGGGAATGACACCTGACACCAAACAATTCTTTCATCTATCAGGCATAGACACAAAGATCCTAAAGTTAAATGCTGAAGTCTACAAAATTCAAGCTGTAAATGAGGTGCAAATTCTTTACAGGAATGGCAGTTAAACATTGGAAGACATGGCCAAAGGATATGGTAAATTTTCTATCATTTGAAGTCTTTAAAGCTAGATAAAATGTCTTCCCAGAAAATGTGTTATACTGCTATCATTTTTTGGGTTAGCTGCAGAAAATGATTTGGTGAAATTTTATGACCCCTGTTAAGCAAGAGCTCAAACAGACCAATCATATACTTTTGAGGCTTCAAAACATGAGAAACACAATAGTTAGGTATGATTCTACAGCAACAATAATGATAGGAAGTGAAATTATAGCCCCTATTATAGACTGAAGTCTATGAGGAAGTTCCCACTCCCTTTAATGAGATGAAAATTTAATCTATAATTATAAAAATCTTTGATAAAATCATTGCATTTAAGCTTGGGATTATATGCAGACTGCTTTGCTCTACTTCACCCATTTTATTTTATTGCTATTATGTTTACCATTTTATTTTGTACTTCAGATTAGTTTTGAATTAACTTTCTATGATTTACATTTTTTAAACACCTAGAGTTTGCAAATGTTATCTCTTTTCAAACAGTGCAGACTTCCAAATGGAAATAAGAGAATGGACTTGCAAAAATCCTGTTTCTTCTTCTCGGTTTCATTTGGGTAAGAGTCAAATATTTCATTGATTATTTTTCAGAGAAGATGGGTATTTCTACTGCATGCCTCTGGTGAAGCTGGAAAATGGAGATCTGTACAAGTAAATTTTCTGGATTATTCTCAATCTTAACAGCTGAGTTCAGGTCAAGATTTTCACAAAGCCTCATAATTAAATTCACTTTGAATGGAGTCAGCACTTAACGCTGTGAATATTTGGTATTGTTGTGTATAGCTTCTCTACCACAGTTCTCCGTATCATTCAAACCTGAAAGAGAGAACTTTAAGTTCTCCTTCCATACCGTCTTCTGAGCAGATGTTCACCAGCTGCTAATAGTTGTCCTGAAAGTATATGGATGGGTTTGGGATGCTGGAGTCCTGAAGCAGTTGCTCAAGTCTAATCCTTTTTCAGTAACAAAGAAGGCATTAGAAGCTGTGACTCATAACCCATTCCTAGAAATGGCTTTAAAGCAGGTATGAAGAACTGGAGATCTGTTGAGAATGTACAAGAATATCTTAGTATGGAAGATGAGAAGTCCAGTCCAAGTCTGTTAACTATATCAGCTCTATTCCACTGAAAATTAAAGCACATCACATAGATTGTTTTTCTTCTCTTTTTCTTTGTAACACGCTGATATAGCTTTGTGCAACAGAACAGAAACATCTATGATCCAGGTTCCACCCTTATTTTACTCTGGGGACATGCACAGAAGCAGGAGTTATGAGTCTTGCACTAAGGATACAACTGTTGCAGTTCTTTAAGGTACAACTTAAAGCCTGCTGGAATCAATGGAAGGCCTTTCACTGACTTCAGTGGGCTTTGGATCAGAACCTCTGCTAGGGAGTTTTTGTCCTTGGCTTTCTTAAAAGATTTTACTGATGTGTGAATAGTGTTAATCACCCATGAATGCTTGGTAAAGAGTGATCTGGTTTTTATGATATGGAAAATACCCTGCTGAAGCATGAAACATTTTAATGAAGTCAAACGAAGTAAAACTTGCCCTCCATGACCTAAAGCTGAGCTCTTGAAATGTCATTTACTGGGATAATGCATTCCCCATCTGTCAGTCTGGGCTTTTTCTTGCCACAGGTGAACTAATGCAGCCTTGGAGGTGTGCCATGGTTACTAGTATCTGGTTTTTTACTAGAGGCGAGAGATAGGAATTCTTATTAGCAAATTTTAATTTTGCCCACATCATGGCAACAACAGAAAATAAGCAGATCTTTGTCCCTGAATTTATGTAATTTGGTTTTCCTGACACCTAAATCAACTGTATATCCTTAATCTTATCCTTGAGAAACCACTGGCATCACAAATTGGAGCTTGTTATTCAATGTAAAACTAATTATTGATTTGTCTGACGTCAGTGAATGTAGAAAACTGAAATATAAAAACCTTTTGACAGAGGCTTTGCTACTTCCTTTAGTCTTGACTGTCTTGGTATGTTAGGAATAGGGATGTAATGCTAATGAAAACAATTCACACTAAATATTTGTTCTTGTGCTTGTTTGTTACCTTATGGATAAACAATACTGCGGATATTTTTACTTCAAAGCTCACCTGAAATTCTGATTGATTGGACAGTAACTCTGTTTTTATGTAAGTAATCAGCGGTCTCCTGTCTACCAGCATCGGGTGAGGTCTCATAGAGTTCAATAATGAGTCTTTTACTGTGTTTATATATAAATGAAACTCCTGAGAATCATGATAAAACTCCGGTTCACATAGTTCATATAGTAGCAATTTATTGCCTGGCTGCAGATTTTTTAAATCTCTCTGGCACTACAGGGTTATTACAGTAAGTTAGAAAGACAGGTATTCTAAGTATGAACTTGCTGTTAAGATCTCAAAAATACTGAGTGCTCTTGAATTGAAGCTTTGATGAGAAATAAATCCTTCTTGTGACATTTTTATGCCATGTAGAGATGTGGAAGCGTGAGCAACAGCACCTGGCAAGCAAGCTGTCTTCTTTAAAAGCAAGCAAACCAGCTGCTCATCAGGTTGGAGAAGGATTTAGCAGGAAATAAAAGTCTAGTCAAATGTTCATTGCTCAGATCTGCAAGAGAAAACTCATACTTTATGATTTGCCCTCTGGATACTGAGAAAAATTGTATTTATATCTTCTGTATTTTGAGACACCATGAAGAGTTTATATTTGAAAACAGGACTCATTTTCAAGTGAACAATCTACTTAGTAGATCCAGTTCTGTTCATATTGGTTCTCTCATTTACAGAATGTAACCAGATAAGTAACAAAATCAACTTCCTTATGGAGAATAAACAAACTTTGATAGAAATCTTCTGTTTCAGGATATGGCAGGGGCAGAATTTCTGGATTTGCTTTGTATGGGTCCCTCCTGTCCCTATTCTTGCATGTGCATCAGACAGATCATCTCATTTAATAAGCCTCACATATATCTGCTTTCTGATTACATGAACCAGCTGTGTTTTAAGCACACTGATTAGATTAAGAAATTTTTACCTCAGCAGAGCAACGCTAACCAAAATGTTTCTGGCTCTTCAAAGCCCTAGATAGGTAGTGGTCTTATAAAACACTGGGAGGAAAAAAAATTGTTGGGCCCCAAATGTAGGTGAGCTGATGCAAGGCTGGGATACTTAACTGTGTACATATTTTCCAAGTGGGCAAGATATCTTATCTGATCCCTTCAGAAAATAATTTATTTAGTTTTACAGCTGCCTAAATCAGCCAGCTATGACTCCATAGGAAACATGCCATACCTCCCCAGAATAGAAACATTTAGCAGAAGGGAACCTAACTGTAGGTCTTCTTTAGCTTCCATTTAGCAGTAAGAGAAATAAATCCAAATGCAACAGCATGCAAGAAAGATGCATATATCAGTATATACCCCTGCCAACCTCCAAAAGCCTGAAAAGTGTTTGGATGTATCACCTATATATTTTTTAGATTATCTGGCATTTTACAAATAATTTTATGACAATTCTACTTCAATGCATCCAGTGTAATTGTGAGTACCGAGAGCCTCAGTCAAATGACATTGTAATGCACTGAAAAGGTCTCCTTTTGATGCCTTGAAATGATATCTGTCAAGGATCTATTTTAATCTTTAGGTAGATAATACTGTGACAGCTACTATCCTTCACCTTTTGGCTTGGTTCCCAAGGAGACTTCCCTTTTTATATTTCATTTGTTATTCGTTTTGGTTTGCTTCTTATGAATTATCAAATCCAGATTAATCTATCCCATCCACCTGACCCTCCTGCCAACAAAACTGTTCTCAGACCCTGCTGCAACCTCCATGTTTGCAGATGTGACAACCAGGGAATGAAAACAGAGTGCTGTAATGACCACAGAGAGAAAGCTGCCTGGAAACATTGATTGCTTCTTGCAGTGTTCCCCTCAGTTATTTAAATAGTATTATACTACCTCCAAGATTTGTAAACTGAGATACAGAGAGATGAAGATCCTGCCTGTGCTGTACCAAAAACTAAATAAGCTAGAGCTATGCGCCTTCAATGATACTCTCTGTCTCAGACTCCTGTCACACAAACACTTTAGCATCTGCTCATCTTTGCAGAACAGCTCTTCCGATTTGACTGGACTGCAGGGTAAATTTAAATTTAAAGACATTCTCATTTGCAGACTAAAGACTTACGGCATGATATTTAGTTATCTGTGCATCAGGCTCTACTGCCATTTAAGACGCTGTACGGTATCCCTCCTGGCTTCCAGCTGCTGCTCCAGAATGGTGCAGGTTTCTCCTACATCCCAGGTTATCTATCAGCCCAGATGTCTCTGATGCCCTCGAGCATCTACAGTGACACCTGTATTAGCCCAGCTGTGATCACACTAGAATGAGGATTTCCGAACAACATGAATTGATGCAATAGAGGGAGAGAATAGCTTTTGTTAACTCCTAGGAGTGCGATCAGCAAGCAGAACCCCATCTACTGTACTTTTTATTTCCTAAATTGCACTCGTCTTCAGAGGGATGGAGACCATCAAGATACAAAATGCTACAAGCTACAAGTAATGGAATCGAACAACCTACAACTTACCTGCAGTACTATGTCCCGTCCATTCCGTGTGATGTTAACAGTATGGGGCTGTCCATTAGCCATGTTTCTGTGGTCGACATCAATGTTATATGGCTCTTTGGTGCCTCCTAGGCTGTACCGAATTTGCAGATTCCCTAGTGAAAGAAATGTGAAAAGCACCCTCAGGTGTTTTGGTCTTTATTCACCAGCTATTTTCCCCTCTTTACTTTCACACACAACTGTTATCATTTTACACTTAAATTGCTCTCAGAGCTGGTCTCTTCAGTAGGAGAAGAGCTAGTGTTTGAGACTATAAAGCTACTGGGCTGAAAACTGCTTCTAGTTTATAACCCAGAAGCATGACAATGATCAGCATCTCAAAACCAAAGTGTTTGTAAACACTCTAGATTGCAAACCAAACAAATTGGAGCTATGCCTTGAACAATATAGACAATTGGTACAAATTTGAGAACATCAAGTAGCACTTGTGATTATTATACTTGCTGCAGTAAAATTCTTTGAAGTTATACAAAACATGATGTTTTCTAAAGAATAAACCATTGATATGCATTGAATAAAGGCAAAATTACAACAAATTAACACAGACACAATCTACACAAGGGACTTTCTTGCTCTCACATTTCATTGTTGTTGACAGGTGACCGTCTGGAATTTTATGGAAGTTTTATAATATACGGTGAAATGAAAACTTCAGGTTATATTGTTAGAAAAGTATAGTCAAGAGTGGTTAATTGATATTCATGACATACTGCCAGACAGATTTTTCTTTTCTAAACAAAAGTGAAGTGTCTGCTCTTCATAACAAATGTTAATATTTGATTAAAAGGAAGGATGTTTGAAAAGCGAAATGCAGACCCCATTATTGATCAAAACTGGAAACATTCTGGCCCAAAAGAGCAGCCTTAGACCTTTATAACTATAGTTATAAAGGGTATGATGTGGGATTTCTCTCATGCACCTTCTTTCTTCCCCATGAAGTGAAAAAAATGAATGGCATGTGGAATACTCATTAACTTACCCCATTAAAGAGAACGGTAGTAAAATCATCCTAATTATGATTTTCATGTGACACTAAGGCATTATTTGGAATCAAAGTATATTCAGTTTATATACACTTTTAATACTGTAACAGCAAATGGTCCATATCCAACCTTCAACCATCACCAAAATGTTTAGGACCTTATATACTGTGCTACATCCATATTTTAGCCACCTCAGTGGGTATCCAGATTTTCAGAACAGTACATTACACTTTCCACGGACTATTGGTGATATTGCCATGAGTTCAGCAATTAAGGTGCCTACATATGGTTGCCTGCTTGTCCCCTCCATAATGCTTCTTCATGGCATGGATCTGACTGTTATAGCAGGTTTTTTTGTTTGGGTTTTGGTTTGGGTTTTTTTTTTTGTTTGTTTGTTTTTTTTTGTTTTTTTTTTCCATTTTGTTTTGAGAGGGAGTGTTGACTAATGAAATCCCACTAAATTGAACAGTTATATCAGTACAAAATCTAGTATAGCAGAATACAGGTTCAGGTCCCATGTACTTTACTTTTACATGACAAGGTGAAGAGACTTTCTCATTAGTTCAGAGCTTCAGCTGGATGTCAGCCTGGTGTTATTATCAATTGTGCCTTCAATGGAGAGAGCCCAGAGCAGTTGCTTACCAGATGGCTTGACAAGCACAGCCATGAAGTCCTGGGTATAGGAGCTGATGTACAATAAGACACAAGGTGACTTGGTGGTACTGAAGCTGAAGCTGAGCTCTTCTTTATTCAAGTTGAGGTCAGGTGCTGTGGTCTCAGGATCTGTAGAACTCAAAAGTGTTCGGCTAACTAAATCTTTCATGCTAGTCCCTGGGGAGTGGAAGTTGTAACGAAGCCACATTCCCTCTTCAAAAAATGCTCCAACATCTTAAACATAAGGAAAAAAAAAGAAAAAGAATAAGATAAATTAAACATGCTAACACATTTTGGATGAAACATATTACTATTGACTTGATCAGTACTAATCTGTGCATGTTTCTACTGCTGCATTATTTAAGCCCTTTGCCAATATTTTTAGGTCAAGAGCCTCACTATTTTCCAAGGAGAATGAAAACGACCATCTCCATTTCATTGGTGGGTACCTGGGTTCACACAGCAAAGGAAAGATTTCCTTTGGGTCACACAGAAGGTCTATGCCTATATCTTGTATCAGTACTACAGACCAGAAGAACCATGCTTTAGATTTATTCTCATTGAAGTCTTGCAGTAGATAATGCTCCAAAGAAGGAGATACAAGGAAGAGAGATTTAAGGGACACCGTAAGCAAACACTGTCAAGAAAAAGGAAAACCAGCAATTCTGACCAGCAAATTTGAGTGGATTTGGAAGTACCCCACAAAGGAATTGATGCCAATTACAGCACCTGAAAGATTTGAAATAGGATTGGACGCAATGCTAGAAAGTTATCCACTGCTAGCACAATCCTTCATGAGAACTGCATGACCAGGATGCCCTTATGGGAGATAAAATTAACTAGGGAGCTTGACTCAGTGGGGAACAAGACAAGAGACACCTGAACTGCAGCTCCCAGGAGGTGTTACCCAGACAAAATTTTCAAACCGATCTGAGACAAAATGCTGTATTTCAACACTCTTGACAGAAAATAAAACTTTTTGGCAGAATTAATACTTTCACCTGAAAAAGCATTGTTATTACTTCTCATAATAATGCAGTCCTGCCTATTTCTTAACATTAAAAACATAATTCAAGGTGGACATTCTTACAGTGAAGGCTGACGTTGACAGCCTCCTACGGGAAACGCAGCACAGTTGCCTACCATTGGTAGTCTATAACCTACACTGGACTGGCTTCCTATGGCAGTCACTTAGTGACATTGTGGTCCTGGATAGGCTTTGCTGTCTGGGACAACATCATTAAAGGAAATTTTTAAATTACATGTGAACTTAATTGAGAAGGTATGTTCATAAACATTTCATAAGGTATTAAAGAATGATGAATAAAGATTATGAGCACAGCATATGAGTACTGTATTTAAAGAACAGTTATAAGCAATGCTTAAAGATGTGACCAGTCTTTAAAAAACTCTTTCATCATTTACTACCTTCCTACATGATGCAAAGTTGCCACAGATTGGTACAAAGTTGCCCATCCAAACTTCTGAAAGATCAACATACTATCTTTATTTTAGAAGAAATTTTAATTTTTATTCCCTTTTAGCATTTGGAGTCTTCACACAGTTCTAAGCAAAGTCTTTGTCTCAAAACATATGAAGCAAGATGTCCATTTTACAAGCTGTGCAGTGACATAGAGCAAGTCAGGAAAGAGCCTGCAGACTTTATTCAGAGTAGCCGAGCAGAGAAAAGATAAGAAGACAGGTAAAATTATAACAGAATTTATTGATGTTTCTTCCCAGAATTTTGCTAAATCTAGTGCTGGAAAAGCTTTATGTTTTCCTGTCACCATACAAAAATTTTCCAAAACTCAAAATATCATAGTCACTGTCACTGTGCGGCTGTATAAAACATGGAGTCAAGTTGTGGTCCCAAGGTGCTATAAATAATTCAATCATTCTGATAGATTTATAACTGTCATTTTATAGGAGAAACCTTAAATCATCCTGAAACAGTTATGGGAGAGGCAATTCAGTTTAACAACTATATTTTGCAGTAGACTCAACTTAAGTACTCCCGGATTAAAAGTGAAGGGTTCTA
The DNA here is from genome assembly GCF_900496995.4 of Aquila chrysaetos chrysaetos. Classification (NCBI taxonomy): domain Eukaryota; kingdom Metazoa; phylum Chordata; class Aves; order Accipitriformes; family Accipitridae; genus Aquila; species Aquila chrysaetos. Next base: position 25,601,358 of record NC_044006.1, read on the forward strand.
TCCTGAAAATACTTCCCCAAATTGTGATGCCTTCTGCCGTTAACAGCAGTGTTGAAAATAAGTGTTAACACTTACAAATCTAAAGCAGTATACACTGTAGCTCTAAGTATTTGCAAGACTGACTTAAAAATATCCCTGTGACCGCTAATTTATTCTTCGTCAACCTCTACTTGTAGCTCACGCAAGCTGCTCCTCGGGCAGATGCTGTATCAATTATGCTGCTGCGGCGCTGGCAGAACTGCTGGCCAGAGCCAGCGCGCTGGTCCCAGCACGCCAGGCAGCCCTGCCATTTGACACTGCCATTCTGCTGGCGGGGACCGCATCCCCTGCGGAAGCTCTGTGTACGCACATAGCATACTGATGCAAAATTATGTTTGCCTCTGGCCTGTTTACTGCTTGCCATGCCTTTTATTTTAGGAGTGATCTTCGGGATTGCCTGGTGCTATGCTTGCCCAGGGCCTCATGCACTGGGAATACTGGGACCTTCAGTCCTGACCTCAGCGCTGCTCTGGGGCTGAACTCGAAAGAGTGCAACGCATTTTCCACAGCTGCAAATGTTAAGAATTGCTACTTTAAATGTTCATTACTACAAAGAAAGCTTTAAGTAAATGGTGCTCTCTGAAATGGTAAGATTTTTTTTTCCCGAAAGGGTTTCATGACAGAGCAAAGAATGTTCTGTACGTTTAACTTGATTTGTGCTGAGAAAATAAATTTTGGTATAGCTGTATTGTTACAGGCATACAAGCTATTGTAATGAGCCTGGAAATTGTCCTTACGTGCATACCACCTCTTTCAAGAGGAAGGGTAAGAGGAAAGTTCACTTTGGCTGTTTGAGTGTATTAGGCCCTCAACAGGAAGATACTGAATCCCCTCAAGTTCCAGCTCAGCAAAGAAAGACGTTGATGAACACGATTATGCTCTTTACTGAATGAAGCTGAAGTCATTGCAGCAGGGCTGCAAAGTGCTCAGCAGCTCACAGGAGCAGGCTGTTTAAAGTGTTAGAAAATATCAGTAAAAGCTAAAGGATAATTTTGTCTATATTGAATGCAGGTATAAGATGACTTGGAAATGCTGAGGGCTGATCAATGAAAAAACTATCTACTTGGAGGTCACAAGTGTATCATCTTCCTGAAGCTCTGAAAGAAGGAATATTGAAGTCCTTCATTCAGAAAACCATTCAAGTTGCCTGAATAAAATGGGTAAAATGCAGCACAAACCCTGCTGCTGAAATGTCGATGATGTTTCCATGTACCACCCTCTGCTTTCTTTTGTAATATTTCAAATGCTATCTGAAAAGATGAGTCTTGGGGGATCAGGCATAAGGCATAGTGAAGGGGTTCCTCTGCAAATTGCCCTTTCAAGGCAGAAGACTTGGGAAAATAAATGTGGTGGCAACAGATCAGTTTTCTTTGGAAAGCGGTACCTGTTTCTATACGAATATGCAGTGTGGTCATCCTCTGTTGACAGACTTTGCAAATACATACAGTTTGGGCTTGCTTTGTAGAGGAACCCAGAACAGGATTTGTGGATCATTAGAAATTATTTTATCAAGCGAGATGCATATCCCCAGTGTGAACTGCACATAATTTACAAAAGTGTCCAGCTTCAATTTGAAAATGGATGAAGCAAAAGCTGATCCAAAACTTCAACAAAAAAATGCACATGTACCCAGAACTGACAAACTTATTTTGAAGGTTACAGTTCTTTGGTCATCTCCCCAGTCTCCCTCTCTGCACTCAGCTACTTTTACTTTTGTACACTGTCATTATGTCTGGGATCAAGAGTATTGAAAGGCTGGATGAAAAAGCCAAATAGCTAAAAAAAACCCCATTTCTCTTACAAAAAATCCACAATCTCATGACATTTCTGCGCAGTGTTGCAGGCCTAAGAACCTGATTCTCCTTTGCTGCTGGTTTAACATTAGTGAAATGTCAGTATTGATTCTTCTCTTCTCAGATAGTTATAACGATTCTGGTAGCCAAACACTCAGTCACACCCAGAACTTGTCTTCTTTCTCCATTACTTTTTTCTCACCTATGAAGAGCATTGCCAGCATTGCACAGGTATGGCTGAACACAGCTTCAGCAAGATTTTCTAGCTGGAGGCATATATAAAAGATACAGAACTCAGCAGGCTTTAGGGCAATTGAATTGGCTCTGCGCTGACAGTTAGGATACGAGTGTTAATAGGGACTGTCATGAATCAAGTTCAAGATATTACTCCTAATAAATAAAGAAACAACAGATCTGTGGAGCTACCACTGCCCCCCTCCCCCCAAAACCAAATCCCACAACAAAACAAACAACAAACCCCCAACAAACCAACCCCAAACCCCAACAAAACCAACCAAACAACCTAACAATTTAAACACAGGAGCTTTTCAAGACTGGCACTGCAAGAGGTGGAATCTACCTTCTGCAGTAGGACAGCTATCACTGTCTCACAATAGTCATTTCACATTTTTCGAAGTAAACTCAAGACCTAGTTTGCGTCACCTTTCATCTGGGGACCAAGGAAAAGCAATGCTGGTTACTTCTCTGGTATAACTCTGGCTTTTTTGAGGCTGGGCCTTCAAAAAAATCTTATTAATGGGCAGTAACAGGGTAAAATCCCTGCCTCAGAGAAGCTGGAGACAAAACCTTGACAACTATGAAGCCTGGCTATGACACATGAAAAATGCAGCAGAGAAAGATTCTTGCCTCTTTGTTTCACAAAGCTGACTGAAATGCCACTTTAGAGCTGTAAGCATGTCCCTTCTAGAGGCCCTAAATGTATCCTTGGCCCTGCTCAGATTTGGTAAATTAAAAATATTACTCTTGCCAGTGCTCAATGCTATGTCTTCCCTGCACAGAGTTCTGGATGTGAAAAGCAGAATTTTCAAAATCCTAAGCAAGGACAGTCACTGGAGGCATTCTGACACCCGATGCATGTACAAAAGTTGTTAGGGCAATTTAGGCAGTTGAACAAAAACTCTTTCCTGGTGCATAACTTTCCTTCCTTTTTGATTTCTCATATAGTTATGAATATTAAATATAGATTAAGTAGATCTTGCTTGTCTGCCTTGTGGCTAAAAACGTGCTAGAGAGCACCAGAAATTGCAGCTACTTCCAGGCTGTGGTCACAAAGATTAAGAATGTTTGCTGAGATACACCCTGGCCATAGGGCATCAGTAAAGGGTCAGAATCTCACAGCTGTTGATCTGGAAGACAACTTACTTTGAGGGCTCTGAAGATGGTAATGCTTATCATTTATCTGGTTAGCTCACTCAACATTTTATTCTACCTTCAGGCTCATAGTATTTAGTTTGTGAAACCAAGAAGTGGGGATTTAAAGGTTTTGTCCTACATCCTCAAGTCTCATATTCTGGCTGCCATTACTGTAATAATTTGTGATGCACGTTTGAATCTTCTGCGTGTAGAGTAAAATAGCAAAATACAGCAATTGCTTGTTGGCATTAATAGAATACAAACCCACCAAGGGTTTGCTTCTTCTATATGAATATAGCGGTACTCAGTATAAAAAAAAGCTTTCTTGAACAAATGACCATCAGAATTAGGGGATATGTAAAATAATGTGCACCAGTGAAACTATGGGGCCTGATCATAAATCCATGCAAAGTTTCATGCTACCTTCAGTAGAACAGGATGAGTGGCACAGAAGATGGGGTATAAGCTACCTGATTCACTACACCTTCAAGCCTCACTAGTCAATGCCAACAGGTGGATTCTGCTGGGAAGCAGTTTGGCATACCTAAGCAAGGCAGAGCTCTGAACCTTCTTTTGCAATAGCCCTGTGAAGCAGGTGCCTTTTATTCTACCTTGCTATACCTGGACAGAAGTGCACGTGCCAAGGAAAGCCTAAAAATGTCAGGAAAATCATAGTTGTGCTTCATTCTGCACTGATGTGAAATTACTATAAATCTTTCTATAGCTACAGCTGTTTGAAGTGATGTCTAGGACAGCAGACTCAGAATAATGGAATGGCAACCCGTGCTGTGTATTCTCTGTTGAATCTAAATGAAAAGCCAGCTCCCTTTCCAATAGAAATATGCATAACAGTTAAAAAACCCCACCAAATAAAACAGGATGGATGAAGAAAAATGTAACATCAAATATACAACAGACCAGGTTTCATGATTTCCTGCCAGGAAGTCTTTGGAGGTGCTCTTTAGGTAACCTCAGAGAAAAACTTGCAGCTTTGCAAGAGCCATTTGAGAAATATTAGAGACTGTCATTTGATGATTGCACAGTCTTCAGAGTGACAACTTTGATAGGTGAGATCTGGCTTCAATTCCTTCCTGTGCCACAGGTACCCATGCTAAATGTGAGCAGTTCCTTGCTTTTCTCATTATCTCGTTCGCTCTCTGCATTACCACAATAAAAACATCTTCTCGCATCACAGAGCTATTGTAAGGATAAATACCTTAGCAGCTTTTGAGGTGCCAATACTACTCCAATAGCATGTAGGTGTATAAATATTGCACACTGATGTCTGGTGCAAGAACCTCAAATCTTTCAGTTGCCTTTGCACAGACATGCAGCAGCCAGCAATGTTGCTGAAGCTGCTCCACTCATCTTTCCTAAAACATCTGCATTCAGTGAGCAATGACACCAGAGAAGGCGTAGTATAGTTAGCTGACAAAGAAATTCAAAGTTTATTACATTTTCTGAGCCATCTTAGTATTTTTTAACTTATTACCCTTATTTATTTGCTTTCTGTATACAGAACAAGAAATCCTTGCATTTTATAAGTAGTTTATTATGGATTGTAAGTGGGCTGGCAAGTTCAGTTTATAATCAGGTTGCTATCTCTTTGAGATATGTAAGTAGTATGGGGAAGGCTTGTTCTGCTTTGAAAAGAAAAAAACATTTTTTTTCCAATAAAAGAATTCTTGCAACTTAAGTGAAATGCAATTTGCAAAGCACTAGAGCACAAATGTGCATGTTTAGTAAGGCAGTACTGACAGGGCAGCAGAATGGAATAGCTTTACAGAGTATATATATTTTTTGTGAGTGTGTGTATTTACTCAATAGAGGCTAACACCCAAGTCCTGAAGTTTGATCTACAGGTAGAAAAACCTGACTGCAACATTCAGACTTACCAGACTGGAAGCCTATCATTCCCAACCCAAGGAAAATTTCTGATAAAACATTCGGCTAACAGATCACTATCATGTTGTGTATAGCAGAATTTTTTTGGGGGTGTGAGGGAATTGTTGCCTTGATTTTCCAGGTTCTGGGATTATGAACAATGAAAACTTAAAGTTGGTTACCTTAAACCACTTGAACAATCACAACCCCATTACTTACAGCAAAGCAATGAAATGTATTTGCAACCAGCAAAGTAAAGGGAATTGAATGGGTATAACCAGGGCAGAATTTGGAGGCGGTCAAGTGTCAGTCTAAGCATCTGTGGAAGGGTGCAGAGCTGCTTCACCCATGTGCTATAGCACCAGATCTCATATGTCTTTTTTAAATCCATTCAGCCTAGTAAAAAGCTGTTTTTTTCTCTTCAAGGAAGAGAAGGGCGCAAGAAAGGAAGGAAATCTGACCATGACAATACTACTGTAAGGGCTTTCAGGGTTCATGCAGATATAAACGCAAACCTGAAGGAGTTCAGTTTGGGCATTGGCATAAGGATTACAATAATTCACGATGTGAATCTGAGCTTTACCTGAAAGAAAGAAAAAAGTATATACACTGTGCTCATCTCCTTGGTGTTTCTTGATGCAAATTGAGTAAGTGCATAGAAATTGGAAGCTTTGAATTTACCCTTCCAGCACACCTGAAGGCACATGGGTCACAGCATCAGCTATTTAATTTTTTTTTTGGCCACACTCTCTTGGTGGTGGGCAATTTCTTCTCCTACTGTTGATCCACAGCACTTCAATACCCAAAGGAGGAATGCTTTCTCCCTGGGGGATCCCCCACATCACAGTGCTGCCACATGCTCTGCATAGCCATTCCAGCATTTAACCTTCGCTCTTTTTGTTTAAAGGAAGGAAAGAGTTTGTTTTTTAAAGGAATGAAAATTAATTGTTTTCTCAGAAATGCTTTTATGATGCTAGGACAGCTGTGGGAGTTAAAAAAAAGAGAATTTATGCTTAAGCAAAGGACAGGGAAAGGTCAGAAAGCAATCTGTAGGACTGCAGAAACACTGCAGCTATTCCTCAGAACAATTTCTCTGAGCAATGAAAGGAGAAGACAGACAATTGCATATGCCCCAAATACAAAACAAAAATAAAGTTAAAATAGATGTCAGACTGCATTTTTGCACTTTTTTTGTCCTTGTAAAAAAACCAGTCTAATTTCCAAGCCACTAACACATCAATCACATCATGATCTGCTGCTAATAAGGCTGGAGACAATGCAATTTCTTGTCAGTCATCAGTCAGTGGCTCTAAGGATGGATTTCTATCAGCGAAAGAATCCACAGTACAGCAGGCCTGTTTTTACTGTGAGATGCGTTTATTACTTATGAACCATTGTATGGCGATTTCCTTATAGTAACGATGTTTTTTTAGTTTGATTTTTCCTATCACTTCTGCTAGCAGTTTCAGTACATAACCAACCCCCAAAAGTTTACCATGGGGAAGTGGCTTGAATACTGAAATAAAATTTTTGGATAAGAAAAGCTTCCTGTGGCAAATTAAAATCAACAGGAAGAGAAGACTGTGGTATGTTGAAAGGTATTACATTATGCCACCTTTCACTCCTGGTGAATAGCATATTTTTCTGGTAATATCTCATATTGATTTGAATGTGATGACTTAAAAAGTCAGGTACTATTGATTATCAAAACAACAGAGCTACTTGGCCTGGAAGATTTACTTAGAGGAGTAAAATAATGAAACCTAGTCCTAGTTTATCGTGCAGAGCACTAACCTTGTTATTTCTTGGCAGCTGACGTGAATTCCCAGTGAAGGTAACAAAAGAAAGTATTCTTGCTTGCCTCATATTAGACTCACCCAACATCACAGCATCCAGCTGCACACTGTGGTGCAGGTTAGAAAATTACAAGTGACAGAGAAGTATTCAATTATGTCCTTGCTATAAAGAATGGAATTGGTTGAAAACAGAGAATATAGTCTTTAAAAACATGTTCACAGACATTTCAGTGCTTTTAGAGAGGGAAAAGTGTTAATGAAAAATTGAAATATCAGAGTTGCGACGTTTTCATCCAAATCAACTAAAATATAATTGAGGTAACATTTTTATTTTACAGGGAAAGCATGGAAAGACTCCCTGCTATTTTCCAACAAATGTGTAATTTTTATAAATTTTTAAAATAGTTTTTTAGCTAAAATATACTCGGCTGTTTTGCCAGTATTTTTTTTGCTGTCATTAGTACTGTATGTTTGCCCTTTGTACCTAGAACATATATCCAGTCTTGTCTCATGGACCAAGAGGACATGGTACAAGATTCCAGGAGCTGTTATTAGAAAGAAAATGTAGGATCCCCTTCTTTCACAAGTCTAGGGAGTTTGACAACATGCACAAGATGTTCTAGTGCTTTACTTGATTTAAAAGTCTTAATGCAAGTTAAATTTACAATGTAAAACTTAATGGGCTGAAAATGAACTGTTTTAAAGACCTCATTATCAGCACTGTTTGTTACAGAGGTTTTACAATTATTTTGATCACAGGATGCCCCAAACCCAGTCTATTTTGTGTTTAATTTATCCTCTAACTTTATCCCAGTGCCACGTTGTTGTTTCTGCAGAGAAGTCCCATGAAGTCACGCACACTACATCATACTTGGGGTTATTCTAGATGAGTACACCAGTTTTCAGCACTAACAAATAGAAAATTGGTAATTTGCATTTTGTACCTAAGGTCTTAAGGATTTAGAGAGATATTTTTAGCCTGGAATCATTTTGGTATTTCAAGCAGAGATCTGATGTCATGTTTAAATGGCACAACACCATGTGGTACTCATGCTAGCATGAGTACCTTTGCATGACTCAGTGCTGCCCGGCAGCAGTAGCTTACAGCAAGTTTCACTGCGTGCCCAAAGTATCACTGTCAGGGCTCTGGGCCTTTGGCTGGACTGGGAGGCTGATAAGGAGAATGGTGTAATATAGCATAATATTACTGCTGTTGCTATGACAGTGCTTACAGACCAGCCAAAACGAGGGTTTGTCTGTGCTAGGTGCTCAATTATTCCCCTAATGGTATTTTTTATTCTGTTAACTCCACATCCAGGAAAAATCAAACACTTAGAGCTAGTTTTGGCAGAAGTTTGGGGTTTATCTATCCATAAAGAATCAGAAAAACACAAATAAAAGCCAGTGTGATGAATTTTGGAAATTCACTGAATATAGCATGGCAGCAATTATTTTTTTTTTCTCAAGTCAGCACATATGATCTGTAAGAGACTGACCCAGTTCCAGCCTGAATGGCTTTCCTCTAACATAACTGCACTAGTGAACAGAAATACTAAATATGCATTACCGTTCTTAAACTCACAACAAACCATTTGCTAAATTAACTGAAATCACTGTACTCATATTCTCAGAAGTTACTGTATGTACAGTCCTCAATGTTTGTCTTTGAAGCAACACAGCATAGTGAAACCTGATGAAATTCCTGCATGCAAGCACAGTGGAAGCCATTACCTAAAGCAGCAGCTGCTTCACTTCTGCTGCACTACAAATATGTCATATTTATTGGAATGTATAAAATAAGAATGCTGGAGATTCATCAGAATATCTGGTGATGTGAAAACAATCCCTTAGCTTTTAGAAGAGGGTGCTCCAATGTGTGAGCAACATCAGCAATGGACAAAGCTCTGTCGTGATAAAATGAAATGAAGGTGGATATGTGTGGATACAAATGAAGGTGGCTGAAGCGTGTGAGAAGAAAATACAGTCCATAACCCAGCATCAGGTAAAAAGACTGCCTCTTTCTGTTATAAACTTGGTTTCCTCTAAGTGTGGCTGGAAGGGAGCAGGGTATGGATATTTGCAATGTAATCCTCGAAGTCTGACAGAGAAAAAAAAGAGAAGTTAAGGAGGAGTTGGAAAGCAAAATGTCAATGGGCAGGAGCTTTCCCCTACTGCCAAGACAGCTTCATGAAGGGAATTTGGTGACTGGTGATCCAGCCTGACTGCAGGATTCCGGGTACAGTGGGTAACATAAAAGCAGAAGAGCAGTTTATGAGGCTAGAGGTTTCTTTAACATCACAGATACTGATGAGAAGAGCCTTCACATTTTTTAGTTGAAACTGTTGGATTAGTACATTTTGAGAAAGCTTTAAAAATGATTAGGAAAAGCAACAGACTGGATGATTTTGTCTACCAATAAAAGCAGAGTGAAAGAGAGCTGCTGAGAGATATTAGCATCTCAGGTATATGTGACAAAACCTGTAGAGGTGTTGAGAAGAATATTTCAAGAATATGATGAGAATATCCTATGAAATGTAAGGGAAGCAAATGAATGGCCACAAAGCCTGCAAACTGTGCAAATATTTGGAAAATTATATTCCCGTTACTACTGACTTTGTCACAATAATTTCTAGTCAAAATAAGAAAAAATGTGGAAATAAATTAGCATCTTTATTCTCTACTTTTTTTTGTTAGTTGTAATATCCCTCTTTCCCTCACTCCTTGTCTATCTTTCTTAAGCAGGCATGCGTGTCCATAGTAAATTGGTCACTTACAAGAATTGATTTTGAGAATTCAGAACATATAGGCATTTCCAAAGGACTGACATAGATGTGGGAGCTCTGTACCTTCCCTTACCCTAGCAAGTTCAGTCTCTAACCCAGTTTGAGCTACTAAAAGACTTGATCTGGTTATGGATGGATAAAATTTTTAATCCAAATGCTGGCCTCCCAATTTATCAGATATTCAACCCAAAGCTCACACCTATGTATCTCCAAATATGTTTCTGAATTAGACTAGGTAGCTTTTGTTTAAATCCATGTTTTTTCTAAAGAAGTCACCATGACATTGAACTAGTAGGAATTTACTGTTCAACAGCTCAAGACTACAGAATACAGTCTGCCAGACCTGCTATGACTACAGGCATTCCTGATGCATTTTGTTGTTGTGTTATTTGATTTAAATAGATAAAATATACTAGTACTAATGAGAGATGTGGTTTTAAGTCATCACGTCTAAATCCTGGGTGTATAATTTGACTTGTTTGTAAGAAGTATTAAACAGGATTTATTTGTTTAATTAATAAAAGCTGAAGCATTGATTGTATTGTGTTTTTTCTCAGGCAGATAGTTCTCCCATACTCTGCCCCTGCACTAAAACATTTACCTTTAATGCAAAACGGTCCATCATAGGCAGTTTTGGAGCAGTCACAGGAGTAGCCATTGTATTTCTCAACACATTTACCGCCATTTGCGCAGTACATCCCATAGCTCGTGCAATGGCCAGAGCAGCCAGGCTTCACACCTGGTGTGACTTTCGCTCTCTCTTCCAGGTCCAGCGTCACCCCGTTCATCCTTAATGAACGAATGCAACCTAGGAAGCCTCGCTGGCCTCCTGCAGCACCTGAGAGGGAATGTAAAACTGTGAGACAACACTGAACAGATTTTATTGTTGTTGCTTTACATGAAATATCCTGTTAAGCTTGTGACAACAGCTGAAAATAAGTAACTTCTTTCTAAAGGTAAGGAATTGCCTTGTGCTAATGACAATGAAATCTAACCTTTTGATACTTTACCTTAAGTAAGCATAAATAGTAGGTGTGTCTGCTTTAAACTGATTAGACATGAGAGATTCTAGCCCTCCAGTGTAAGACTTCATTTCATTTCAACTTCAAGATTTTTAGAGATAACAGTGGAAGAAATGGGCTTGGCTCGGTTGCTAAGGTGTAGCCTTACTCTCCATATGATTAGTGATGATGGATGCTAATAATAATGCCACAATATGTTACGCAGTGTTACATTTTTCAAAGCCACGATATGGGGAAAGAAGGAAAAGATTTAAAACCCCACTTGCAGTTGCAACAGGAAATGTAGATGTTAATTTCCAAGCAACGTTGGGTATATTGTTTAGTTGCCTGAGTGTAGGGTGAAGGTTCTAACACTGAAGAGCTACATTTGAAAATCTGGATTGAGATGGCTTTTCTTAGCAGTCAGTAAGAACGGTTCCTTTCTCCCCCCCTGGTAAACACTTGCTGAAAAACGTGATTTCAGCTAGGAAAGTCTTATCTGGGGCTGGATTAGAAAAAAAAAAAACCCTAAAAAGTGCAAGCAAATAACAATGAGTGGCTGTCATCCTTTCTCCTCATCCTCTCATCTCTTTGATTACTCCAGTGCTGCAGGTGCTGAAGAGTCCCTGAGGAGATCTGAGTGCTCATCACCACAGAGCACAGAGGCTGATATTTACCTGAGTGGGAAAGAGAACTAAATACAAACCAAAGAGAGGGCTGCTTCAAATCAGCTGCTGGTAACTGGATGATTTGGAGTAAGAGGAGGCAATGCTCAGCCTCTGCCAAGTGCACAGGGCAGAGGGCATACTGGTGTGGTTCCATTCTATGCAAACTCATATACACCGCAGTGATGAAAAACCCCCTAACATATTTAATTCCCTTCCTTCCCCTCCTGGTGACTGTCCCAGTCCCTAGGACATGAAGTCATCATCCCTCAGGCTCTCTCACTGGCCCAAGGAATAGATATTTATTCTACAGAAAGAGGAACAGAAGGCACTGAAACAATTCTTGTTCGGTATTACTTTCCAGGCCCCAATATTCAGGGTATTTTTTGGGACACTCCAACTCAAATCGATTCTCTGACTCTGGGTAAGGATTCTTCAAAGTGTGTGCTCCAATCACCAAGTTATATGAAATGGATATGATGATTCAGAAAGAAAGAAAATCTTGTGCAGATCTGGACATTCAGTTTTTGGCAATAAAGGTACTAAGTATTTCAAAACATTGCTGGTGTTACAGTTAATTCAAAACTACCAGTAAAAATCATCATTATTAACAATTCCTCAAGAACTCAGGCTGGAAAAAAATCCAACTCTTCCTGTTTTCAGTAAAAGACTTGGTATTTCTTTTAAAAGGTTAAGGCTTCCTCTTTTAAACAAACTTCACATTTCAGCTTATTTTGAAACTGCCTTTTTTTGGGATCATAGTCAGCAGTAAAGGAGAATCTGAGCTTGTAAATAATGACTGCACATCTGGTGACACATTATACACAGTTTGCAGTGACACTGTGCTGTTTACTAAGGCAGTAAAGGCTTTCAATGTAATTTTAATTCGTTTCTGCTGTTGAACCCTGACTAACATGGGAAAAAAAAGAGATAATGTCTTTTTTTCCTTTCCCCTTCCCTCTTCTCCTGTTAACAGATATCTAGAGAGGTAGGAAAGTACTTCTTTGGTCAACATTTTATGCAGTTCTGATTCCAGTTAATGGCACCTGGCATGTCTGCACTTCACAGCCCTGGGGCTAACAGTCAGAGAAATAGAAGTGCTGCTGGAATGCCTGCCCAAAATGTAGAGGAGACCAGCAGCTCCAGAAAGCAGCTGGACTAACTTGGTTCCAGGGAATGCATCTGTGTAACGCTGTGTGATGCTCTCCTACACTGAATAGGCAAACAGCCCATGGGACCAAAGGGAAAAGACCGCAGCGAGAATGGTGAATGCAAAAGCTCAGGCAATGATCAAACCTAAAGAGGCTGAAAGTGCTGCTGAGGCTAGGATGGGCACTGCAGGCACACGCAGTCCTGGCAAGACCTATGCAGAATTTTTCACTTCTGTGGTCAGTGTATGTGTGTGAAAGGGACACTTGGCAAAAAAGGAGTTTGGCACTACTGCCTGCTAAAGGCACTTTCAGCTAGGAGCTACAGGTGGAGAAAGACAAAAATCACAAGTTGTCACAACAGAATATTTTTCTCTTAGTTGATCTTCTTATTTCTGTAATTATGGACATGCTTGTCTTTTCTCCCCCACTTCCCCGCCGTGCCGTCATGCAAGTGCTTCAGGAGTGCACCTTCCCACATTAAAGTAACTGTTGCTGGCAAGACACAACACAAAGGATGTTCAGCATGTGAGAGCAAAGCCTGGTTACCTGGTCTGCATCTTACCAACATAGAGCTGGCTGTACAACTCCAGTCGCGTGTGTCCTTCTGTTGGTGCTTTCCGGACCTCCAGGGGTAACTGGTCTACCTGCAGGCTGGCCTGTTTGACATTCCTCTCAGCATTGACCCTATGCCATTGGTCATCGTTGAGCTGGTTGGGAGATCTAACAATGATTTCTACGGGTCCATTTCCAACATCAAATGAAAATGAAACCTCCGTAGCAGCTGAAACATCAAGCAAAAGGGAACCCATCTTATGTTGTAAAAGTTCACTTATACTTCCTAAACAGAAAGGAGTCATATTTGCTAGAAACATGCACTGCTCAGCCACCTTTCAGAATTTATAAGCACGTTCAGTTCCTTCTAACCTGAGTGGGAGTTAGCGTATTTCCAAGGAAGCCATTGTGAAAAGTTTCTACAGCATGTGATGGAAATCAAATCAGTTTGGTTTGTAAAATTTAAGCAGAATAAATTATATCCTTGAAGAAGACTTTTTATTTCCACTAATAATTTCAATAGTATTGAAAAAACCTGTTCAGCAGCTTTTAGAAGAAAACATCAACAGACCCTGAAACAATCACATTAACTTTTGATTTCTGCAGCTTTCCAGTTTCCATAGTTTTTTTTAGGGAAATAATGCGTTTTGATAAAAAAGTGGTGCAGAAGAAGTTTACATTTTTTTTTTTTTTGAGGGGCAATTAATATTTAGAATGAACAAATAATGCAGTGGTTATGACCTATGTAAGATTTTATGGCTGAAAAAGAAATGGATTCTTAGCAAGCACTGCAGTGCTCTATTTATAGTGGATGATTCAAACCATGTTTAGAAATTTTACAAATGTCCATTAGGCTCTACCAGACATTCCTCCAGATCAGCCTTGGCAAACTATATAATTGATACTTATTATTAACAGGGAGTGTGAGTGTGATTAATAATATACAGATGATTTTGGAATGAAGAAATATAATTTTCACTTTCCTACTGATATTTAGATTATTCAATTTGGGGCTGTAAATTATATTATGGTGGCAAAACATCAGATGAAAGCGTTACCAGAAAACATTATCGATGACAGCATTCACAAAGGAGGATACCAGACAGAAGTAAAGACAACCAAGAGTTCCATTTAATTTTTTTTTCTTACATATAAAATAATACAGCCACAGTGCCCTTTTAATTCTTCTGAAAAATCTCAGGTGCCCAGTTATGGTCTCAGTGCTCCCGTACAGCTGTGGTTTCTTGTTTGGTTGAATTAATAAAACAGACTTATAAAAATCTTACTCAGCAAGGCTATTAAGTTGTGGTAGAAGTACCACTCTATGATCATTATCACTAACAATACTGATAAATAGTGGGAAATATTTTTGTACATTGCCTAATAAATTTTCACAAAATTATATCAGACTGAATTAAATGCACTGAGATTGTTCTTTCAAACCATATTTATTATACAATTGACACCTTTGATTTTTTTCTGGAAAATTGGCTCTTTCCAAAAGAAAAAATAAAAAGCATATTTTATTGCTGTTGTAGTCTCTGTTCTCTGCTCAATAAAATAATTTCATTTCTGGAATGAACTGACTTTCATAAACCATGAATTTAGTCTGTTTGGCCTTTTGCACTTTACAAGACAGAAAATCTGTATGAGCCAAAGCTTGCCATTAAAGAAATAAAGATGTTTCATTTGAATGTTATTATGTCTTATAACTTCAGCAGTTCTGTCAATAAACTCAGGCAAATTAGGAATTAGAGTAAAATCTCTCCAGTACTTAAGCTGTATGTTGTGTTGAAGTCTATTTTCAAGCATGTGTGTGTGTAATTCTCCTTTACTTTTTGCTTTGAAGAACTGCCTCAGATCTCTTCACCGTTAGGCTTGAATTGCTTCTCAAAAGCCGTCTGTCTACAAGGCTGTAAAATGAGAACCCCTTAGCAGACTTTTCATCTTATTCTGAGGCAACGGATGGCACTGTTGATACTGCTCGTGGGTACCTTCAGTACAACCCCATCCAGGATTTTGAAAACCTCTGCAAGAATGCTTCTTTGTTTGCAAGCTCTTGGTCTTCTGGATGGAAGCATCTCTAATTTTTTAAGGAATATTATTCTTCCTTTAAAAGAGAAAGTGTAGAGAATTGGCAAATAGAGATGTTTCAAGTAGAAGTTCTGTGCCAGCATAGTCTAGCTTTATGCACAGCTTTAAACTGAAATCTGTATCACAGCCTGAAAGATTTATAATGAAATTAGTACTTATTGGAGAAAATTGCTCACTCTGACATAAGAGTATCATTTATATAAATTCATATTATATTTTTATATTTAATCTTATAGCTAAGGAAGGAAAAGCATTCCAGAAAAATCTTCTCATTTAAGGCCGTTTTCTCTGCCTGTACCTGCTGACATGCTGAAAGTTAGAGAAGGCAGTACAAAATCTATGGACTGTACTGATCCATCCCCAAGCAACCTAAAAACATGACTGCCATAAACTAAAGGGGAAGAAACTTATTTGCTAGACTTATGGACTGAAAAAACTTGAACTATGTCAATGAAAAGACCTTTGCAGATGGGCAGAGGCTGCACGACAGCATGTCTCACATGTGAGTTATGTTGCTGGTTCTAACTCTTCATTCTCAGTTTCCATTGGAATGAATTTTTGAGTCTACAGATTAAGTGTATTTTCCAACCAAGAGCATCTCTACGTAAAATGATTGGCACTTGTACATTAACAGAAATGGATGAACATCTGATAACAGGCACGTTAGTCAGAAAAGGAAGACAAAAGAAATTGTACCCCTCTAATAAATGAGACAGAGGATCTGGTGACAGCTGACATGGAGAAGGCTGAGGTACTCAACAACTTTTTTGTCTCAATTTTCACTGGCAATTGCTCTTCCCACATCTTGAGTCCCTGAATCTCAAGGCAGGGACTGGGGGAATGAAGTGTTCAAGGACAGGTTGGACAGGGCTTTGAGCACACCATGCTGCTCCGACTCCTTCTTTTTCCTCTAACCCAGCTTTACTGCTGAGCATAGTGTTGTATGGTATGGAGTATCCCTTTGGCCAATGGTCAACTGTCCTGCCTGTGTCCCTTTCCAACTTCTTTACTACCCTCAGCCTACTGACTGGGAGAGAAGTGGGAAATAGAGAAAGCTTTGACGCTGTGCAAGCACTGCTCAGCAATAGCCAAAACACTGGTGAGTTATCAACATCAGTTTAGTCACAAATGCAAAACACAGCACCATATGGGCTGCTGTGGAGAAAGTTAACTGCATCTCAGCCAGACCCAGCACAACATCAAGTTTGTTCAGAAGTTCAGTGTAACTAGTTTTGCAGAAGAGTAGCAATTATTTAGGGTTTTTTTCCTAAGTATGGTTTACTTTTCAATCTCTCTACATCCACACATACAACCCTTGCATGATGTGACACGACAGTGGTATTATTCCGTTAAACTTTTAAAGAGGACAATTAAAAGATATCTAACATACATGTGCACATGTGACTATTTATTCACAGTAACCAACTGAACTAGATCAGGATTTTTTCAGAAACATGTAGCACCATGCACAGGTACCAGAGATTTCTACTGGTCAGTCACTGTAGCTCATGAGTGAGTTTTCCTAATGATCATTTTATTTTCTATTCTACCAAACACCATAAAACTCAAACCAGTTGTTCTAAGAAATGAGAATGAGGATCAGACATTGAACAAATGTCTGAAATTGCTTAATTATGGAATAAAAAAAGAAAATAAATGTGGGTTTCAGTTTATTCAGTCAGTACAAGGTTTTGTGATGGAAACTTCATAAAATTGAACATGGGTGAATTTTTTATGTGCTCCTGCCGCACCTATTCATTCAATAAACTGACACTTATGGCTTAGTTTACCCTTTCTGTGCCTTGTGCAATTACATATAATTAAATCTGAACACGTTTCTTTCATCAATTCAATTTTCTAAGGTCTCAGGTCATTGTCAGCCATCTGTTCAGAACATAGAAGTGCAACTTTGGCAAACGAAATGCCCTTCTCACTCTTTGTTCTGGTTCTTGTTTTTTAGCTCTATTCAGATCCCACCATTTCCTCATCTTAAATCTATGAGGTATTTGCCCATAAAAAGAAAGGTACACAACTCAGCCACCCTGCAGGAAGACATGGATAGGCTGGAAGAGTGGGCTAACAAGAACTTTATGAAGTTCAATAAAGACAAATATAAGGTCTTGTACCCGGGAAAACATAATCCAGGACTCCAGCACAGGCTGGGATCTACCTGGCTGGGGAGCAGCTCTGTAGAAAGGGACCTGGGGGTCCTGGTGGACAACAAGTTCAATATGAGTGAACAGTGCGCTGCTGCGGCAAAGCAAGCCAACAGGTTGCTGGGTTGTATCATGAAGGACATCACCAGCAGAGATAGAGAAGTCATTATCCCACTCTACTCAGTGCTTGCCAGGCCACACCTGGAATATTGTGTTCAGTTTTGGTCCCCGCTATACAAAAAAGATGTGGACAGGCTGGAGAATTTCCAGAGAAGGGCCACAAAGATGATCAAAGGACTGGGAAGCCTGCCATATGAGGAAAGGCTAAGAGAACTGGGTTTGTTCAGACTTGAGAAAAGAAGGCTTAAGGGAGACCTTATCACCATGTTTCAGTATTTAAAGGGTAACTACAAAGAAGATGGAGACTCCCTTTTTACAAGGAGTCACATGGAAAAGACAAGGGGTAATGGGTACAAGTTACTCCTGGGGAGATTCTGATTGGACAGAAGAGGAAAATTTTTCACAGTGAGAACAAACAGCCCTTGGAATAATCTCCTCAGGGAAGTGGTGGAGTCCCCAGCACTGGACACTTTTAAGATTTTGTTGGACAGGGTGCTGGACCATCTTGTCTAGACTGTGCTTTTGCCAAGAAAGATTGGACCAGATGATCCTTGAGGTCCTTTCAAACCTGGTATTCTATGATTCTATGACCGCATGGTCTGTGGGGTTCTGCGTTCCTTGGGTCCTTCCTTTCAAGGCTTTCTGGTAGATATGCTTTAGTTAAACACAAGTTCTGAGGCTCAAACGCACAGGAAGTAGTATGCTCTTCTATGTCCTTTGCTATGCAGAAGGTGAGGCTAAATGAACTGACAGACTTCTCTGGCATTCAAGATCTATGAAAGCTAGGTCTCCCATTTTTCTAGAACTCCTTGTGTTTCAGGTCTTTTTTTTCCTATTTTCCTAGTTGGATCCTTGTTGATAATTTGCAGGCTAGGATCTCTAGCTATAATGAGCCTGCCAGCAAAGAGACACTGACAGACGCGTGGGTGCTCACAAGATGCTAAGCAGTAGGTGGAGGTTCTCAAGACACATCAGCTGTGAAGAAAAAGGAGGAGGGATTACAACCCTCCTCACAGTCAATTTTGTATGCCTGTCTCTCTATTTCTTTCCTTCTCTCCCACTATCCTTTCTCTGAAACACATACTTTCATCTCCTCCCTTGTACTTTGTTTCTCTTAACTCCTGTTTTGGGTTTGTGTGGTGGGGTTTTGGTAGTGGGGAAGGGAGCTACAGGGGTGGCTCCTGTGAGAAGCTGCCAGAAGCTTCCCTGGCTCTAAGTTGGACCCGTCTCTGGCCAAGGCCGAGCCCATCAGCGATGGTGGTAGCACCTCTGGGAGAACAGATTTAAGAAGGGAAACCTGCATCGAAGAGGGGAGTGAAATGTGAGAGGCGCACCTATGCAGATACCAAGGTCAGTGAAGAAGGAGGGGAGGAGGTGCGCCGGAGGAGGGGATGCCCCTGCAGCTCGCGATGAGATGGCAGGCTGTCCCCCTGTAGCCCATGGAGGTGAGCGGGGGAGCAGATGCCCAGCTGCAGCCCATGGAGTATGCCACACTGGAGCAGGTGGATGCCTCCCAAGATGGCCGTGAATCCATGGGAAAGCCCACGCTGGAGCAGTTTGTGCCTGAAGGACTGCAGCCGGCAGAAAGGACCCACGCTGGAGCAGTTCATGAAGAGCTGCAGCCCATGGGAAGGACCCATGCTGGAGAAGTTCATGGAGGACTGTCTCCCGTGAGACGGACCCCATGGTGGAGCAGGGGAAGAGTGTGAGAAGTCCTGCCCCTGAGAAGGAAGGAGCGGCAGAGACAACGTATGATGAACTGACCCCAATTCCCATTCCCCATCCCCCTGTGCTGCTGCGGGGGGGGGAGGAGGTAGAGAAAACCAGGAATGGAGTTGAGCTCAGGAAGAAGACAGGGCTGGGGGGAAGGTGCTCTAAGGTTTTGTTTTACTTCTTAGTATCCTTGTTTTGATTTGATTTGTAGTAAATTAAATTGAGTTTGTTTTTTCCCCAAGTTGAGTCTGTTTTTTGCCTGTGACTATAAGTGATGAGTGATCCCTCCCTGTCCTTGTCTCGACCCATGAGCATTTCTTTATATTTTCTCCTCCTCATCCCACCAGGGCGGAGGCAGGAAGAATGAGCAAGCAGCTTCGTGGTGCTTTGTTGCTGGCTGGGCTTAAACAAAGATACCTCCCCTGATGTATTTTTATACTCTTCAGTGGGACTTATGATGTTTTAGTTCACTTACACCAAAGGGAATAGTATCTAACTTCTTTAGGATCCTTTTGAAATCCCATTTTTAGAACATAAATGCCTTGTTACAGCTAGAATTGGAGCTTACTTGCTTGGCTGTAAAACAGGATACAACTATAAGCTGTAAACTGTAGACTAAAACCTGCCAGACAAGTATTTCCCCCCTCCACTTTGCTTGCTTGTTCTGTGAAAAGAATAGCTTGAAAATATTTTCTCTCTGTAAGGGCTACACCTGCCAAACTTCTTGGACTGTTTGTAAATACAACTCTGACGAAGGGCTCACTGACTAAACCAGTAGACAGAATTCAGTGAAAAGATTGAAAATGAATGAAAATTGAATCAACAGATAGAGATGCTAAACATATCTAGAGCCAGTGGTTTATGTATCTTTATATGGAATCCATCATCAGGGTCAAGATCAAGTCTTATATCTGTAGTCACTGGAATCCTTCCCATTGACTTTAGTAGGCTCTGTCTAGGAAAGAGGGCTTTCAGGATTTGAAAGCAACTATCTTGTCCACCTTTCCCTCTTATACCTAGCTGAGTTTTAAGATAGTTTTACAAAGTCATCTCTAAATTACCTGCCCTGCTGTCCTCATTTGCACAGGGGTGAGAGATGGCCATGCCAATGCTGACATTGAAACAGCATTGATGGGTTCTTCCTGGCTGCTGAAAAATGTGGAAAGGGCTACAGATGCTACCCTGAAGTGCCATATTGGAACACACAACCTGCTTTGAGGAGGCCACTTCTTAAGGGACACAACTGAAAATTAAAGCCACCTAAACAACATCTCAGAGAGAAATTGTTGATCCAAGTTGCTTGACTGCAATGCAGGAATTACTGTGTAGCTTGGCTGTCTGTTAATAATCAGGTAGTTGTCAAAAATCATGATCATATTTACAGTAATTGGACTAAGCATCTGGAAGATTTAATCATTTATCTAATTCCCAAATGAAATGGCCATTTGAACTAATGAGCAAAAGCTTCACTCATTTGACCAAATGACAGTGCACTTCTATGCCCAAGACTGCAGTGATCCCTGAGGTAAGTGCCAAATGAACTAGCTCTGGAAGCTGCACAGCTGCATCAGCATGATGCTGTGCCAAGAGTAATTAGTTCTAATGAGAGGCTATACTGCACCTAGGATCAAATCCAGGATAGCTGAGTGCTGATTTATGTGGACACGCTATGTTTCTTAGAATTAGCTCAGGTATCTAACATGGAGGTTCATCGTCCAGACTAGACACACTCTATATGTGCCTGTAGGTTAACAAGTCAAACAAAAAAAAAATCATGCAACTTTACACTATCTTTGATCTTATGCAGTCATTTATGTAAGTGTCAAGAAGAAAAAAGGGTGAGTAAAGCTATGACTTTGACTTAACATCATTTAACACCCACTTCTCATGGTATAAATCCATCCACAAGATATAATATAATAGTAAGTGAGACCCAGTGTCTTTCTGAACATTCAGAACAAGCTGATATTCTGTATGGAGTAAACAATCCATTGGACAATCACAGAACCATAGGATGGTTTGGATTGGAAGGGACCTTTAAAGATAATCTAGTCCAAACCCCCTGCCATGGGCAGGGACATCTTTCACTAGATTAAGTTGCTCAGAGCCCCATCCAACCTGACCTTGAACACTTGCAATGATGGGGCATCAACAACTTGTCTGGGCAACCTGGTCCAGTGTCTTACCACCCTCATCGTAAATAATTTCCTCCTTATAACCAATCTAAATCTACCCTCTTTCAGGTTCAAACCATTGCCCCTTGTCCTGTCATTACAAGTGTTCATAAAAAGTCTTTCTCCACCTTTTTTATAAGCCCCTCATATATTGAAAGGCATCAATGAGGTCTCCCTGGAGTCTTCTATTCTCTGGGCTGAACAATCCCAGCTCGCTCAGCCTTGTGGAAAAATTGCTGGAGGTGACTTATTGATATGTCCCCCTCTTAAGGGAAGGTAAACCTCCAGAGTGGAATGCGGTGGATATATAAAGAAATGTGTTCCATAATAATTCCCTAAGCAACATAACCTGCAACCTTAGATGTTAGCAACACCAGGGGAGCTTAGTATGCTGACTCTGAGAAACAACACAGAGCGTGGAGCAGAGTGATGACACTGTGGCTAGGCTCTGTGATAATACCACAGGGATGGGCAACTGGAACTACTGGAAGAAGAATGGAAGGTCCCTGCATTGAATCCACTGAAGCAAGGAGGTGAAACAATGAGGTTCTGTCAACGCTATTGTCTTACTTCTGATTTATATCACAAGTGCCCAGTTCTGGAGTAGTGACATGCTAAATCATGTCCTCTGGGTAAACTTTGCTCATTATATTCTCATTATAATGCCAAAACACACCTCCATCCCAAAGGCTACCAGCCTCCAAGGTGCGACCACCCTTCACTGAGCATGCGCTCTGAATTTTCTCTAGCATATATCTTTAAAAGTAAAGTGAGGAGATTTTATACCAATTATAATAAAGGTATGTATGACTAGAGTCACTCAAGCTCCACCTAAAAATAGGAAAATAGTATAAAAGGGCTTAAGAGAGGAGGAATGCTAGGGAAGATACCATCATAGACAAGTTGGGAGGACATTGCTGACTTCTGGGATCTGTCAATGGGCTGAACCTCTCTTCCCCCCCATAGGGACGCCTATTGGGTGAGATTCAAACCCTTGGTTATACCAAGTGCTTCCCCAGGAAACTTAGAAATCTCTATAGAGTTTTTCCATAATTTAGCATGCTTGTAGTCGACTGTATTCTTGGTACTTGCACGTGCTTTGCAGACACTGTATTTATCACTGGCAATCCAAAAGAATCTGTATTTCTGTTGCATTAATAAACTGTACTGTTCATTAAAATCTAGCCGTGATATTTTGTTGAACGTGACCAAACTTCTTAAGTCTGTCCATAACAGTTTGTTGAACACAACTAGAGTGAAAGTATATTGTGCTATTTGTGCATCTGTAATCATGGTAGTTCAATATATATTGAATGCGACGGGACTTAGAGTGCTGAATTGGGCATCACTCAGAATCTAAGCCTAGCTGCCCCCAGCCCCTCTGATATCTGAGGATAAGACGGAACACAAGGGGGTTTATTTTCTGCCAAACTTCTTTACCTTTTAACGCAACAAACCTTTCTTCATAAAAAAGATGTTCCAGCCCTGTGATCACTTCTGTGGCCCTCCTCTAGACCCACTCTAACAGGTCAATGTCTGTCTTGTGCTGGGGACCCCAGAGCTCAATGCAGTACTCCAGGCAGGGTCTCACCAGGGTGGAGTAGAGGGTGAGAATCGTCTCCCTCGACCTGCTGGACACGCTTCTTTTTATGCAGCCCAGCATATGATCGGTTTTCTGGGCCGCAAGTGCACATTGCTAGCTCATGTCTGATTTTTTGTCCACCAGTACCCCCAAGTCCTCCACTGCAGGGCTGGTGTCAATTCATCACCCAGTTTGTAGTGATACCGGGGACTGCGTCACCCAGGTGCAGGACGTTGCACCTGGCCTTGTTGAACTTCATGAGGTTCACATTGGCCCACTCCTCCAGCCTGTTCAGGTCCCTCTGGATGGCATCCCTTCCCTCAAGCTATCAGCTGCACCACTCAGCTTGGTGTCATCTGCAAACTTGCTGAGGGTGCACTCAATCCTGCTGTATATGTCACTGATGAAGATGTGGCTGAAGAGCTGCCCGGCGGAAAAGGACCTGGGGGTATTGGTCAATAGCCAGCTGAATATGAGACAGCAGCATGCCCAGGTGACCAAGAAGGCCAATAGCATCTTGGCTTGTATCAGAAATAGCGTGGCCAGCAGGACCAGGGACGAGATCATCCCACAGTAGTCAGCACTGGTGAGGCCGCACCTCGAATACTGTGTTCAGTTTTGGGCCCCTCGCTACAAGAAAGACATTGAGGTGCTGGAGCATGTCCAGAGAAGGGCAACAAAGCTGGTGAAGGGTCTAGAGTGCAAGTCTTATAAGGAGCGGCTGAGGGAACTGGAGTTGTTTAGCCTGGAGAAAAGGAGGCTGAGGGGAGACCTTATTGCTCTCTACAACTACCTGAAAGGAGGCTGTAGCGAGGTGAGGGTCAGTTTCTTTTCCCAAGTAACAAGCAATAGGACAAGAGGAAACGGCCTCAAGCTGCACCAGGGGAGGTTTAGATTGGATATTAGGAAAAGTTTCTTCACCAAAAGGTTTGTCAAGCATTGGAACAGACTGCCCAGGGAAGCGGTTGAGTCACCATCCCTGGGGGTATTTACAAGATGTGTAGATGTGGTACTTAGGGACATGGTTTAGTGGTGGACTTGGCAGTGCTAGGTTAATGGTTGGACTTGATGATCTTAAAGGTCTTCTCCAACCTAAACGATTCTATGATTCTGTGATATTAAATAGTAATGGTCCCAGCAAGGACCCTTGAGGGACACCACTTGTTACTGGTTTCCACTTGGACATGGAACCACTGATTGTAACTCTTTGGATGTGGCCATCCAGCCAGTACCTTATCCATCTATGAGTCCATCCATCAAACCCATATCTCTCCAATTTAGTGGCAAGAATGTTGTGAAGGACCATATCAAAGGCCCTACAGAAATCCAGATGACACCAGGAGCTCTTCCCTTGTCCACTGATGCAGACACTCCATTGTAGGCCGCTAGATTAGTCAGGCACAATTTTCCTTTGGTGAAGCCATGTTGGCTGTCTCTAATCACCTCCCTGTCATGCATATGCCTTGACACAGCTTCCAGGAGGATCTGTTCTATGATCTTACCAGGCACAGAGGAGGCTGATGGGTCGGTAGTTC
Source organism: Aquila chrysaetos chrysaetos (assembly GCF_900496995.4). Taxonomy (NCBI): domain Eukaryota; kingdom Metazoa; phylum Chordata; class Aves; order Accipitriformes; family Accipitridae; genus Aquila; species Aquila chrysaetos. Next base: position 25,625,770 of record NC_044006.1, read on the forward strand.
CCAGGGTCCTCCTTTCTACCCTTTTTAAAAATGGGTGTGATGTTTCTCCCTTTTTCCAGTCACTGGAGACTTCACCTGAGTGCTATGACATTTCAAATATGATGGAGAGTGGCTTGGCAACTACATCAGCCAATCCTCTCAAGACCCTGGGATGCATCTTGCCAGGTCCCATGGACTTAGGTATGTTTAGGCTCCTCAGGTGATCTTGAACCTGAGTTGGGTTACAATGGGAGGCACTTTGTTCCCCCAATCCCTGCCTTGACGTTCAGGGACTTGAGATACGTAGGAAGAGAGATTACCATATATATTTATAAAATATTACTTCCTTGTGAAAAAGGAAGTACAGTGACTGCTATTAGTATTAACATTTTGATGATATAACTGTAAAGTTAGTTTTTAAATATGAGTGATTTCAGACATTCTGTAACAGTATTACTGATTTCTGCTGAGTGAAATTCTTGTTGCTTGGAGAAAATATTTTTAAAGACATTTTACCTTCAGTTGTAGGAGGAGTAGAAACATGTATAGAAAGGAGAAGAGAAATTAACTTCTCAATGTAAGGTAAAGGAATGAAAACATGTATAACTGAATGGCTTTAACCTTTAGAGGTTTGGAAGAAATGATACCATAATATTTAGAAAAGATACAAATAGAAATCCAAGGGTGGTTTTCTTGCAAAGATTAATGAAACCAATTTATCGTGAGTAGGACTTACTAAATTACTCTGCAAATTCGTCAGGAATACAGAAGTCTTCAGAGTGTCTGAAGCTTCTTATGACCTTGTCAGTGTGTTTTTATATAATGTTTTCATTTTTAAATTTTCAAAGTATCCTGCAGACCAAAAAACCAAATCAGAATGAATAATAAAGAAAAAGGCTTTGTCAAATGCAGAAAAGTGCATCCTCTGAAGTGCCTATCCTTCTCATATTTTTGATCCTCATTTTCTCCACCATTTAGTCTGCAGCCTGAAGGCACTTGATTCAGTCTTTGCTGTGTGCAGTATCTACATCTGGTTGCTGCAAACTTGCAGTGACATTTCTTTGCGAATGGACAGTGAATTAGATCTACTGAGAGACGTCCTGATTCAGCAAGAGCTGCTGTTTTCTTATGCATATGACTATGCTGACACATTGTAAGACAAGACTGCACACAAATAAATTATTTTGCTGTATATTTAAAAGATGTGAATTTAATACATTATTGTCCTGCTTCCATGATATTTTCACATCTTCCTTCCACTAAGGTTTACAACTGGACCAGTAATTTCAACAACTGGACAAATAAAAAGTCCTAGCTTTCTGTTTACAGGAACCAAGCATCTTTGGATTAATGGGAATTACATATGTTAAAATCCTTCTTTCATAATTTCATTTTATGACTGTTCAAATATATTTTCATATATCTGGCTGCCTGACTGAATAGCTAGCTGTTTTCTTGTTCCTTCATTGACTGTGTTGGATTAGACTTCCTCTACTATAATAATCTTCACCTATTGTCTCCATGCTGAGCCCTTGAAATTCATTGTCTTCACCTGTGGTTTTAATCTTAGATACTCAATACATACCAGCTGGCTCAGAAGTACTGTACTACATTGCAGCATAGTCCTGGGAAATTCTGGGACTCCCATACTCTGGGATTCCTAGAGTACTAGGAAATACCAGGGAGAGGAGATGACAGAAAAAAGTTGTGGAAAAGGCAAGTGAAGAGAAGGCAGGTGGAAGCTGGAAGGTAGGAAAGATAGTAACTATCCCTGGGGTACATCTTGGCTCCAATCCTCTTCAAATCTTCATTAATGATCTAGATGACGACAAGGCAGAGTGTACCCTCAGGAGGTTCACAGATGTCACAAAACTGGGAAGTCCATGCTGCTATCCAGAGGGACCTCAACAGGCTGGAGAAATGGACTGTCAGGTACCTCATGAAGTTCAGCAAGGGGAAGTGCAAAGTCCTGGCAGGGAAAACTCCCATGCAGCAGTACATGCTGGGGGTCACCCAGCTGGCAAGTAGCTTTGCAGAAAAGGCCCTGGGTGTCCTGGTGGAGACCAAGTTGAACATGAGCCAGCAATGTGACCTGGTGGCAAAGAATGCAAATGGTATCCTGGGCTGCAATAGCAGGATTGTTGTTGAAGGAAGTGATCCCTCCCCTCTATTCAGCACTCCGCACCTGGAGTACTG